>NC_135503.1:148102490-148402490 GCF_052857255.1 Amblyomma americanum
AAATAAGGTATCTGAATTGATTAACCGACATATTCCTCTTCGGAGCGTCTACTCGAATAACCAAGCTCCATGGTATAATCGATATTTAAACCGCCTTTCTAACAAAAAGAAAAGACTTTTTCGAACTGCTAGGAATTCATTAAAACCTGAGCGATGGACTGCATATAAATCAGCTGCCTTAGCCTATTCCCGTGCACTAAAGACTACTAAATTTTCTTTTTTTAATGTAACCCTCCCGAACATCTTAAAGTCTAATCCTAAACGCTTCTGGAGCATAATAAAACCTAGCACTAACGACAAAGTGTCATTACTTTCAGCAACTGGAAATCCCATTCCGGACCATCTTTGTGCCACTTCACTAAATGACTCTTTTGTCCAGTCATTTTCTTCCTCATCCGTTGATCGCCACCATCCCAAACTCCAATCGTGTAACTACTACTGTATGGATCCAATTGTGTTTGACTCTCATGGCATTATACCGATCATTAATAATTTAAAACAAACATCTTCTAGCGGAATCGATGGCATTAATAGCAAATTTCTTCGGAATACTGTTGAATATACCTCTATCATTTTGGAAAGCATATTCTCACAGTCGTACCATGATGGAGTACTACCCGAGGACTGGAAAACTGCTAAGGTCATACCTGTACATAAAGCCGGTGACAAACAGAACCCATCTAACTATCGACCCATCTCTCTCACATCAATACCCTGCAAAATAATGGAACATATATTTCTCACTCACCTTGTTAATTTTCTTGAAGATAATAGCTTCTTTTCTCTGACTCAGCATGGCTTTCGGAAAGGTTTCTCCTGTGAAACTCAATTACTTTCCTTTACTAATGATCTGCACTTCTACTTAGACTCCGCGTTTTCCACAGACTGCTTATTTCTCGACTTTGCTAAGGCATTCGATAAAGTTAACCATTCATTACTTCTATATAAACTCAGCATTCTAAATATTGACCCTTCTGTTCTGAACTGGATTCGCGCGTTTCTTTTTTCTCGCCTTCAGTTTGTGCATGCTAATGACACTAATTCTTCTACCGTGCCAGTTGGTTCTGGGGTTCCTCAAGGATCTGTCCTTGGCCCTTTACTGTTCCGGATTTATATTAATGATCTGCCTGCTACTGTTAACTCTAGGATTTGTTTGTTTGCCGACGACTGCGTGATTTACCGTAAAATAACTAACGATTCCGATATTCGCTCTCTCCAGGTCGATCTTAATAACATACTAGACTGGTGTCATAATTGGAAAATGGAACTAAATATTAAAAAATGCAAATCTATGAGAGTTTCACGTTCAAATACTACTTGTCCTCCTTATTTTCTTCACAGTCATCCCCTTGAAAGCGTAAGATCGTACCGGTATCTTGGCATACATATAACTAACACCCTGTCCTGGAAACTTCATATAGAACATATAGCATCTAAAGCAAACAAAACGCTTGGTTATCTTCGAAGAAATTTTACACTTGCTCCATCTTCATTAAAATCATTATTATACATGACCTACGTACGACCGCAAATGGAATACGCTTCATCTATATGGGACCCTGGACAGGTCTCACTGACACAGGTTCTGGAAACTGTCCGGAATCGTGCAACTAGATTCATTTTAGGCAATTACCATCGTACATCTAGCGTCACCCAAATGAAAAAGTCTTTAAACCTCCTGCCCCTAGCTACCCGCCGTAAGCACTTCCGCATCTGCCTGATCCATAAGATTTTCTACTCCAATTTTCAACTTCGCTCTCGATGGATTCAACCAGCACCGTTCATTTCTCACCGTCGTGATCATCAACACAAGGTCACAGTGCCTCATTGTAACACAGTGACATGTGCGCAATCATATTTTCCGCTAACTTCTAAAGAATGGAATTCCCTACCCGCATCATTAACTAGCATCACTGATTCAACTCAATTTAGAAGAATACTTACCACTCTGATTACATAATGATCGCTTTTATATTTTATTGGAGTGTTGTGTTCTCCACGTATTAGTCTTGTTCTTAAACTATTTTATTAATCTGTTCCGTGTTCATTTTGCTCACTTCTTTTTATCCTGCCTCCGTTGTTCTATAGTTTTGTATGAATTGTGCTTTGTTTATTTTTCTTGTTAACAACTGCCCTTCCCCTCTGAAATGTACTTTGTACCTTGAGCGTATAACAAATAAATAAATAAATAAATAAACAATGATTTTTCTCTCACGCTGTTACGGTTTCAACAGGTGAACAATGGATGTGACGTCACAGATCATTTGATGTTACGTGAGGCATACAAAAACTGCAGTATTGTCACTGCTTTCGTCGTTTCAATTTGTAGCAACTGTTATGCAAGCCTAACCCGCTGAAATGGTTCAGTGGTTTGAGTGCTACTGAGCCGGAATGCTCGAACTCGAACGCGGCCACGACATCTGCGTTCCAGCACATGTGCTGCACATTGTCAGTGCCCAAAGATCCGAAGAACACTGGAAATATTGCGGAGCCCTGCACTACGGCACCTCTTTTCCTTGCTTCTTTCACTCTCACCTTCCCTCCTTCCCTCATGGCACATTCGGTTGCCCACAGTGCCATTTCCTTTCCTCAAAAACCACTAAACACAAGCATGTACAAGAGTTCAAATCGCAAAAAAGAACAAGCAGCAATTATAATGCCGTTACTGCATGACTTGCACATCCTTAAATAGTCTTTGGCTTAGCAGCAGCCGTTCGGTTGTTGAAACTGAAACAGCTTGAGAAAAATACTCACTTAGAAATTGTTCTGGATTCTACATTGTGCCTCATGCACAGTATTGTGCTCCAGTCTAGAAAAACAAAGAACGCATTCAAACATTTGGTGTGTCTACTCTTTTAAAGGTGCAGTCAGGTGAATTGGTTCATTTTCTGAATATGTAGAATTAAACGGGACTGCTCGAGAACCACATGTCCTTGTTGTTTTTTGTCCACTTCTTTAGAGCTGTTATATCCTGCATTTATATCAGGCCGTGTATGACATTCCTCTTTTGCATTCTTTGCATGTTTATACACTCAAGCACACAAAATGAATACTACCTGGCTGTGAAACAATCATTTTGTCTTGTGCTGCGCAGTGGCACAAAAGTGAAAGTCATGATCAATTTTGTGTCATCTGCAAAATAGGATCAAGGTTAGAGACGAAGGAATCTTACAAGAAGTATCAGTCATTTTATTACATGGAAGTAAGCAAATGTACCAGACATGCTAACAGTTTTTTTTTCTGTACAATTTTCAGGTTGGTTAGCAGGAGTGCCAGCAAAAACTGTCGTGCACAACATCCGAGTAAGCACAAGTGGATCAAGCACACGGATAAAACTTGTGACCAATAAGGACCTCCGTAACATTGCAGATAAGCTTAGGATTGGCAAAGAAGAGCAGAGAGATCCAGATGATTTTAAAAGTGTTGACTTATGGGTGGAAGAAATGAGGGCGGAAAATGAGTCACCACTGTTGTATTAAATGAAGAAGGGTGACCCCAACAGTCATGATAGTGACTTTGAGCTAGCGTTAATGACATTCCCACAACGAGAGTTACTTTCTAAATTGGGGACAGAGAAACTGCGCATTGACTCCACCTATGGCAAAAATAAGTACAAATTTTAACTGACAACCCTGCTCACAATATCTCAAGATAGATCTGGTATCCCGTGTGCCTATGTGTTTTCAAAAAGGTGAACATGGGCACCACGGTGAGGTTTTTGAGGCAAAGAAAAAAACAAACACTGTACAGTGTCAGGAATTTATGCCTGACAATGCCCCTATTTATGGCAATGCATGGGAGCAGGTGGCGGGTACCTTGAAGAGTCGACTGCTTTGCAGGTGGCATGTGGTGAACAACTGGAGTACGCGCCTGAATACAGTCACAAATAAGGACTGCAGGGGTACAATAAGGAACATGCTAAACACTCTGATGAAGTCCACAGATGAGACAGAGTTTCTACAGTTCCTCCCTGCATTTCTAGGCATTCATGCCAAAGAGCAGCAACTTAATCGCCTTGCTCCAAAGGAGCTGGAAGAGCTGAATGGCTTCATCAGATATTTTGAGAAAACATACGCAAAGAGTGCATGTCAGTGGGCTTACTGCTATGGGCAGTACATTGGATTAACAACTAATCACTTGGAGTCAATGCACAAGACACTGAAGTACTCTCAGTATGGTGGAAAGGTAAATAGGTAAATGGGCGATTGGACAAATTAATCAAAGTACTTTTTATTTGACGTCTGACAAGCTTAACAACAGGGCTATTGCACTTGTGAAAGGAGGAGCAGACCACCGCAAATCTGCCCTATTTTGGAAGCACAGAGTGGGGATTGAGCTTTGCAAGACCAGTACTGAGAGAGTGGGAGATGGCCAGTGGCATGTAAAGTCCCAAAGGTTGGTGAACTTCAAGCACACAGTGCAAAGAAATAGCAAATCATGCAATGGCTGTGAGCTTCATTGCAAGCAGTGTGAGGCTTGCCACAACATGTTCACATGCACATGTGTTGACCATGCAATGTATGCGCGCATGTGCAAGCATATGCTTGCTGTTGCTTTAGTGGAGCTGCAGAAGCGTAAGTTACCGAGCAGCCAGGCCACTTGTTCCAATTGTCCTTCCAAAGATGGCATCCAAGTCCATGCTGTCGATGATGGAGGCTCCTTAATGGCCAGTGCTCAACATATTATGCAGAGCACTCAGCAAGGCTCTACAATAAAAATAGCAGAAAAAACTGATATGCTGAAAGTGAAAGCTGGATCAACTTTCCAAATGCTGATTAACCAGCTTCCAGAGAAATCTGCCGAGGAGCAAGAGGTAATAGACGAAGACCTGACAAAGTTTGCTGCAAAACATAGCCTTGCAACCACAAAACAGCCAACAGAAAAAAAAGCATGGGTGGTACCTGCAAATAAGAACGTTGAAAAGCAGCCATGGTATGGAGCACCAAAACATAGCAAAATCAAGTCTGCATTAGGTCATCCTCCCACTATGCTGCAGCAGGAAACAGTAAAACGGCAGCTTCTCTCTCATGAACTGGACGAAGAATTCCTGATTAGTAATACTGGAAATGACCACGATTACTGTAAAATAAAAAAGTAAAATCATGCTTCCTTGCGAATTGAACTTTGTCCAGAGCTGAGAAATGCGCAGTTTATTCCTGTGTAGCAATATGTTCATAAAGTGCATTGACTGAAAACGGTCAATAGCAAGCATAAATAAGGGAAATCAGATAGTGCATCCGTTATAACTTAAGAGGCACCAGTGATCTTAAATTGTGCGGTTGCTCGTGTAACATACAGGTGCAGCCATTATAAAGGGAACACGCAAGCATGCCCCAAAGAGAACCAGTGCTCTCCTCAGCGTGTCTTAAAAACAAGTATGTCACGCTTTTCGCTTGTCTTCCTTCAAAAGCGGAACAGCCGTGGACTGTGCATTGGTAAATTAGATTAACTGTTCTTGGCCACATGTTTATTTCTGTACTACCTACACCTTTACATAGATGTGGTATGGTGTGCAGCCATGTAGCAATGGCTTGGATTGTATGTCAGAGAGAGGCGCCTCCCACCTTGTCACGTGTGCTGCGGGTGTGTGCTTCGAGTGTACATAAATTTGGTATGGTGCGCAGCCATGTGACAGTGGCGTGGTGGCGTGGATGGTTTGTGAGAGAGGTACCTCCAACCTCTGTCACGTGTGCTGCTGGTGTGTGCATGGAGTGTGCATAGATGTGGTATGGTTTGCAGCCATGTGGCAGTGGTTTGGATGGTGTGTGAGAGAGAGACCCTTCCAACCTTGTCACGTGGGCTGCTGGTGTGTGCATGGAGTGTGCATAGATGTGGTATGGTGTGCAGCCATGTGACAGTGGCTTGAATGGTGTGTGAGGGAGAGATTCTCGAACCTTGTCGCATGGGCTGCTGTTAGGTATGTGGGCATGTAGTGTGCATAGACGTGTAACAGTGTACAGCGATGTAGTAGTGGCTTGGATGGTGTGTGTTCGAGAGCGTGAGAGGAATCTCCAACTGTGAGGGGGGCACAGGTGCAGCTGGCATAAAGTAATAGTAAGCTCTCATTGCAATCCCTGTTAAATTCCAGTATATGTTGGAGTGAAAAAACGGTCTTTTGGTTGTGTATATATGCAGTCAGAGGAAGCATGTACGAATTAAACTCAAGTGTCACCTTTCTGTTAACCAGAACTTTTACAGGAAACATTGTTGCAGTATTTCTATCCAGGTCTAACATGCCCTTAAGGTAAAAAAGCACAGGACATCAGAAAAGGAAGTGTTAGCTGAAAACAGCAATGAAACATGCTCACAAGCCATTGACGATTTCGACAGCACAAAGGGAACCAAGATTTAAAAAGAACTGGCTGAAACTGTCCATGAGACATGCTCACAAACGGCCGGTGATGACTCAAACAACAGAGATGCCGTTGTTGAATAGGCACCAGTGATGTGTATGGCTGTTCTCAAAGAGTCTGAATTTTATGTTCGCATTATGACTGCCCTGGACATTTTCCAAGGCAAGGGCAGCAAATGCCATCTTGTTGTTTTGATGGACCAGTTGCTGTGGCACAGGAAATCTTACAGTAAAGACTAAGCCTAAGTGCATATGAATGCACTGCTGGCAATGTACTGAAGTATTTGCCTACTCATTCCTAACTGCATGTTTCATTCTCACTTAGTGAAAACTATGTAAGCAAAAGTTTTGTGCAATGCCAGATAGTTTTGGGGTGGAACTTATAAAATTCTAATGTATCAGGCCAAAGTTGGTTGCTTGTATAAAGTGCAGTCAGGTAGCGGCTACTGCTACCGATGAACCCTGGTGCCCTGAATTATAATGAGCCTACCTTGTCGTTCAAGTGGCAATATCAATGATCCTCAGTACAACCTACTCTATAAGTGCTACGGGCTTCCAGGTGCTGTCTTGAGCCATGCTAACATCTGGAGCAATGCACAGCTGCGTAGCTGTGGGTTCAGGTTGAAAGAGCCAGCACCTCCACTAACTATGAAGAGGCATTCTAATCCTAGGCATTGTTGATACAGGCCAACAATACGTAGTGCTTGTCATGCTTGCAATGCAGGAAGCTTGTTGTATCTTTGTGTGCAGAGCAGAATGGGCAGCAGAAATTCATATAGAGAACTAGGTTTTTACACTAGACTAGCCATGGAAATTTTGGGCTGAACCACACTGGTCATAGGGATAAGTGCTCACTTGCCCTCAAGAAGAAAAAATGTAGCTTTTTCTCAAGTTTTGTGTACTTCCGATGCATGTGTTTCCATTTGTTTTTTCAGATTTCATCAGGAAAATATTGAATGCACAAAGTAGCATCTTAATATGCAGGCTGGTTGTAGCCCCTGGCAACTGAAGATGGCAGATTTCAGTGGAGGATTCTTTTGCGAGATAGTTGGTGGGCTGCTTTGGCTGAGTTCTTCAGCATAGCAAGCTCAAGACACAGCAGGGAAGAAGAGTGCCATTTGGTAATTTTCTTAAAGCCCACATTGTCATGCGAAGGAAACTGATATCCCATGTCAAGCAGCACCAGTGTGAGTACATTACAGGCCTCAAGTATTTCCTTTCTAATCATTGTTTCTTCCCAAAATTTTCCTCATAGGAATAGAAAACTCATGCCGCTATGCCACCTCAGTGGTTCTGGTGTCTTTAGATCCCAGGGGCGCGGGTTTGATCCTGGCCGTGGCGGCTATATTTCAGTGGAGGAAAAATACAAGAATGCCCGTATGTTGTTGAAATTCTGCGAACGTTAAAAAGCCCCAGGGGGTGTAAATTAATCCGGAGACCTCCATTATCGTGTCCCTCATAGCCCATGTGTCGCTCTCAAATATATACTTCACATTTAAAAAAATTTCAAGTCCCTCATTCCCCACTCAGAATCTGCATGTATGAGGACATGTTCTCCGGTGCTGCTCAACAGAGAACCTCTTGACAATTAGGAAGCAATTCTCATCTTTAGGAAATTAATTAAATTCATTTTTTTATTTTCCATGTACACATGGAGAGGGTCGAGGGAAAAAAGCCAGTAAGATGTGGCTTGACGAGCCCCTCGGCTTCTACACACATGACTGCATGCAACATGAAGCGAAACATATGCAGTCAAGATAGGGGATGAAACAGCAATAATAGCAAACAAAAGAACAAAAAAACTATCTCTAACAAAGCGCCTCTGAGGCTACTTAATGAACGCCGTTTCATGAAAAGAATTCGAAAGAAGCAGTGAAATATGCATGTTACAATCTAAAATATAGCACATACACTCTGTATATCTTTTCGGCATACTCGGGACACGCCAACATTTGCAGCATGAAAATATTTAAAAGACGGGGTAACATGTTTGCTAGGCTATTGTTACCATACATTGTGCGGCATGTTGGAACGTGCCACAATTTGCTATGTCTGTGTGCGTAAGTTTGTGCTTTTAGCGAAAGGTGCGCTATGTCGCTCATGTTATTTAAATTTTGTTTTATTTCTTTTTTGTACCTTTCAGCCAGCCTAACATGGTACATTTGAAATATTTTTACAGCACCCAGTCAAATCGCACTACAGGATTCTAAGACAGAAAATTTCTGTAGTCTGTAGTCTTGTATTTTGGGCATGTCTTGTGTAGTCTGTCTAGTCATTTGTAGTCTGTCTTGCCTTTTGTAGTCCGTCCTGTCTTCTGTAGTCTGTCTTGTCTTTTATAGTCTCTCTTCTGTTGTCTGTCCTGTCTTGTGTAGTCTGTCTTGTCTTCTCTAGTGTGCCTTGTCTTCTGTAGTGTGTCTTGTGCAGTGCTCGTACACTGTGTCGCAGTCGTTACTGTGTCACCTGTCAATTAACACAGGATTTGTGTATTCTGGAGTAGGCAATGCACAAAACGCACAGGTTGTTAATGGTCGCCTGTCAATTACCACAAGCTTTGTGCATTCCAGAGTAATTCAAGCACAAAACCACAAGAATTGAAATGAAAATGATCAATATTTATTTACTGTTTTGTGCTTTTTTTCGAGCTTGCTGATGCATGCTGTCCAGCGTTGTCCTGGCCGCAGGTTCCTAGATACATCATCCATGAGCCAAAAAAAATGGTCTTTGTCTTGGCTGAAAAAAAAAATAGAGATCACCGCAACGATTTGCTCAAACGGAATGTGAAAGCGTTGACGCCTCCTCGTGACTGGTCGCCTTTAAAATTTGGCGCCATGGTTGTTTTTCGTTCACTTGATTGGTTATCAATTAACTTTCATTTTACCCTCATTTCATCCCAGCAAACATGTTGTTTTTTCAAATTTTCCGCCATGCATCGTTCCCTCCGACTCACTGAATACGCGCCCAGTCTAATCACCTGTTCATTGCCTTTGCTTCTCAATAATTACCTAATTGCCTCTAATTTATCATTCTTTTTTCTATCTCCTGGTACGAGTAGGTCACTTATCACTAGTCACATGATTGCTCACTTCGAGTTTCCAAACTTGGCGCCAAGCTTTGGCTTCGTCCATACTTCCAGTTTTTCAAATTTGGCGCTACGCTGTAGCTCCACCTAATTTCAGCGTGTTCAAATTTTGCGGCATATTTTCTCTGCCCAAGTCACTTTTCCGCCATTTTTGGCTGTAAATAAGTATCCGATAACGAATTTTTTTCTGCGCAGCATCCTCACATCATCCTCTATCAATTACAACCACTCGTATGATGCTATCTCTTGAAAGTTGCCCACAATCTGCGGTCACGATCCGCAGCAACATAGCCTAGTAAAGTTCCCACTTTGTTTAAAATGTAATACTGAAAAAGATTCACGACTGGGTGAGTCGGTACTGACCCACCTTAAAACCAGCCAGAAGACACAACACACGAGAAAACATGAACTCAAGAAGAGGCTGGACTAACAAAAATTTCATTGAAGGTTTTGATTGATTTGATTTCTTAGGGTTTAATGTCCCAAAGCGACTCAGGCTATGAGGGACGCCGTAATGGTGGGCTCCGGAAATTTCGACCACTTGGGGTTCTTTAACCTGCACTGACAACGCAAAGTACACAAGGCCTTTAAAATTTCGTCTCCATCGAAATTCGAATGCCGCGGCCTGGATCGAACCCGCGTCTTTTGGGACAGCAGCCGAGAGCCATAACCAATGAGCCACCACGGCGGCATCATTGAAGGAAAGCCGCTAAAGAAGGCCCGCGAAGAGATACGGGCGCACTATACCCCAAAGCAGTGAAAGGGCGAAATGCAATCAAAAGTGTCTGGCATTCTAATGAATAAATCTAAAAAAGCAAATTCCTTACCAACGGCTTAGCCACACGTGCCCTTAGCCTTACCGATGTAGTAAGCCTCAACTATCTACCGACAGATTTATCCCTTCTGTAAACCACTGATGTGTCGTGGAAATTAGGCGTGCAAAGAGACAGGTCATCTTCAGATTTGAATTCACAAGATTGAGCGTGCAGTGCCAGATTAGAATTTTTCTTTCCCCTATAGAGTGAATGTGCTCTGTCAGGTGCAAATTCAGATATCTGCCTGTGTGCCCATAGCAGTTGCAGCCATAAGGCAGTGGAACGCAATAAATTCCATTACTTTTGCAAGTGGTGAACCTTTTTTTAGGTGACACTGTCCATTGTGGATGATTACCTATAGTTGTATCAGGCCTTTTTTTAATGGCTACGCAAAGGCCTCCTGTCTTGCACTTCACTGTTAAGACAACAGCAACATTACGCTTTGCCGCGACTTTCTTAAGACTGTGAAATACTGTGGAGGTAAGGTATATCAGCATCATCCGAGTATGTGTTCCTTACTTTTGAACGAGTGAAAACATGCTATGAAAGGTTTTTTCAGGTGGGTAAGTGGGAACCTAGCTGCCATTAGCTTGGAAACCTGCTACAAGAATGCGTCCTCAGCATAGTGATTCCATGACTTATGTAAAGCTGATGTAATGCACACAATTGCACACCCATCAAGTGTTTACATTTTTACTGACCTCTACCAGCGACAAATACACATCTTCATCATCCTTCCCCAGCCACGAGTGATCTGACTCGTAGCTAAAAAGAGCCTTCCCCGTTCTTTGGCTGTAGCCCCTACAAACATGGTCGTCCACAAAGCGCAGGTCTGCATCAAGAAATTGCCAACGGTTCTGCTTAGACAATTCTGATGTAAAAGACAGGCCTTGACCGCACGTCCTAAAGACTCCTAAAACATCTTGTGCCAAATTATCTGAGCCTTCCATGTCCAGAAAAATTAGGTAGTCATGAACGTAACGAAATACTACTATGCCAAGGTCTTCCAAACAAGGCTCTAATGCCTTATCGACCTTAGACAAAAAATGTTGCTGAGCAAAGGTACGACCTGCGTGAAAATACCGCCCGGCCAACTGACAAATGCAGATTTGCAGCAAAAGGACAGCAGCAGAAGGCATGAAGCCAGCAACCGAAATCACGCAATCTTCTGTAAAAGCATGTTCATTGTTCACCCTGATGCAGTTTTGCACACGCCTCAGAGGTCTATCATGTGACAATGAATAGTACAGGCCCTCCATGTCGATGCTCACTGAAGAGCACCTGCCCAGGTTACTGTCCATAACAAACTAGAACTCCTCAGAACTCCACTTTTGTGAGTTGGCAGGGCGGTATTTACATTAGAAATCAGGCGTATGCAGAGGGTCTTAAGTTGCACCGTTCCTCCGCGACATTTTTATGTCCAGAGTCGATACCGCATCAAAGCCCTGTTTGGAAGACCTCGGCATAGTAGCATTTCGTAATGTAGATATCTAGCTATTTTCTTGCACAAGGAGGGCTCAGATAAGTTGGCACAAGACGTTTTAGAAATCTCCAAGCATGCGGTCAGAGCCTATCTTCTACGTCTAAATTTCACTAAGCATAACCGTTTGCAGTTTCTTGATTCAGACCTGCGCTTTGCGGACGACCACATATGTTGGCGCCACAGCCCAAGATCGGGGAATCCTCTTAGCTATGAGTCAAACTACTCGAGGCTTGTGTAGGACGGGTTGGCAATCGCATGCATCACGAATGTTTTATGTAAGTCATTGCATCACAGCGTTGAGAATGCATTCCCGGAGCAGGTTTCCAAGCCAATGGCTCCTGGGTTCCCACTTGCCCATCTCACGCACCTGTCAGTGTTTTTACTCGCTCGAGGGAAAGGAACACCACTCGCATGATGCTGACGTAGTTGAGCAGCAAAAAAAGCGGCCTCTATACCTTACCTCCACGCCATTTCGCACCGTCCCAAGAAAACTGCACCAAAGTATGATGTTGCTGTTGTCGACAGCTAAAAGCGAGGTGTGAGCCCTTTGCACCACCGTTCAAACTAGGCTTGATACAACTACGAGTAATCGTCCGCTATGCACAGATTCAGGTAAAAAATGTTCACTTGCTAAAGTAAAAGGGTTTCTTGCGTTCAACTGCCTTGTAGGTGAAACTACTATGGGCAGACAGGCAGATGTCTGAATGTGCACCTGGCTGATAGCACTTTCACTGTACAGAGAGGAAGGCAAATTCTTGCCAGACACTGCACATTAAATGTGAATGCAATCGGAGGACGACCTTTCTCTTTGCAGGCCTGATTTTTGCGGCACATCAGTGGTTTGCGGAAGTGATAAATCTGTCCTGATATAATTGAGGCTTACTACATCGGTAAGGCTAAGGACATGTGCCTGACTAAACTGTCAGTGAACCTTCACTGTAAGGAAAAAGTTTTTTTGATGGTTTACACGTACGCCAGTGCTTTTGAATTGTTTTTTACCCTCTCGCTGCTTTGGGGTTTTACATGCGTGAATCTCTTTGGAAGACTTCTTTTGCCGCTTTCCTTCAATAAAATTCAGTTGTTAGACCAGCCTCGTCTTGTACTCATCTCTTCTTCGGTGTCGTGTCTTCCGGCTGGTTTTAGGATGTAATACTGAATGCCGGAAGACAGCCATTTTTGAGTAAACGCACTTATAATAACCACAGCTATAATGAATGTTTAATTATTACAAAAATAGTGTTTACTTCATTATTTTTACATGAATTAAATGACGCTGCATCAAAATAAAGAAAGGACTAACCCTCATGGCCAAATTGCAGTTACAGCATACAAGAGGACACCATAAACCTGCCCCAGATGCAAAAGCTTGCACTTCAGGCCAATGCAGAAATCAGATCAGATTACTTCCCAAACTGCACGACACTGCCACGCTAAGAATTGACAACCAATAAAAAGCAACAAAAAGCGAAGCAGCCAATCTCATGTACACAGGCTGCAAGGTCAGGCCAACAAAGATGTGGAAGGAGAAATCTGAAAAAAGCCACCACAATCACATAATTTTTAAGTTTTTCAAAGCACACGGAGCCCTTTAAATGGCAAATACTTTCCTGAAATAACCTAACTGAAGCGGCAATTTTTTTTGAGCAATTAATTTTTTCATGTACTTCATTGTTCTTGAAGCATGGACAGGTGCAGAGTAGTCAGTTTAATGCATGCATCGCTAAGCAATGTCATGCCAAAAACTTCACTTACAGAAAAAGCTTGCCTTACTGAGTGGATACCCGTGGCCATCCACTAATTTCCCAGCCTGCTGCAGGTCCCTGGCACAAATCACATGCAACTTGGTGGCTTGCACAACTTCCAGGCAACTCTGGGTCTTTATCTGTAAAAAAATTGAGGGATCAGCGAGAGATCAAATTTACATGCACTGCTTTCTTTCAATGACCGACTAAGAGAAACCAGCGTTTTCTGTGAGCGCAACTATTTTTTCACACTAGCTTTCTACAGTAAACCACGTTTATCACGACCTCATTAACACTGTCTTGCAGCAAAGTCGCAGCAATACTGTGTAGAGCTCTATGGTTTCAAATGCTTGTTAACTCTGAGCCCTTGGGCTTGCACTGGTTAACGCATGAAACCGTGGAAAGGGCAACCAGAGCTTCGAGCTTTAAGTATAGGAATTCAGAAGCTCATTGGTCCTGTGGGAGAACTTTTTGGCTGGGTGACACAGTAACAAATGCTGCTCCAGTTACTTTCACTCCATTGCAAAAAACTTGCACAGCAGAGACCTTTCCTCCATTTTGCATTGCAGAAACAATCACTGAAATTCAAAGCACGCACACTAAACGCACACCTACCTTGAAATACAGCTTCATAATTATTGGTATAATTATTGCAATGAAATACCTGTCAGTACATGTATTTTTAATTTATCCAAAAATTATAAGCAACCGAAAAGCAATAAAGAATAAAAGAGAAATAAAATAACCAAAACAGTTTTAAAAATCGGTCAGAAGAAATATGTGACATCCACTACACTCCAGGAGTTCTTCGGCTATGTGCACCTTCAAACCACAATTTCTTACAGGGACATTTGCACATAAATTGGGTTGAACCTGATGTTTAAGAATCTTTTTTGAGTTCAACATCGAGAGAAACCAGGTTTAACCCAAAAACGAAGGGCCCTACACATTGCATAACAAGTCCAGATGGTGCACTTGAGTTGCCTCTTCCATAAGTCTCCCATTTTCCAGTCCTTCACAAGCTGCATGATCCCTGTCTGCTACTAGTCAAATTTCACTATTCTACCTGGCTCAGGGCCTCCCACTGCTTTTCTCACTCTTGGAATGCAGCAGCCCTAGCAGATCATTAGCTGTTTATTTATTTACATTTATGCAGCGCCACGGAGGCATAATTGCAGGGGAATACATACATACACAATAAATCCTACAGCAAGTGCCATCTTTTTGTACAGGATGGGAAAGAATCTATGGCAGATGAGAAAAAGAGCATCAACAGCGCTTTCATATCAGTTCGAGGTCAACAACAACAACAATATCAGCCAATTGTTCTGGGAAGAAGAAGAGGAAAAGCAGAAAAACAGCAGCTGTGCATGCGTGCACATCACTATTCCGACAACAGTGCTCGGAACTTTGCCTCGGACTGGCATTCAACGATACATTGAGGCAGCTTACAACATTCATTGATGGCATGCGCAAAGAAAAACAGTTTGAACACATCAGTACAGCAATTTATCTCATGTATTTTCTAGTCGTAGTTGTGCCTTCTGGACACAAAATTAGGTGGCAGCAGATAAGTTTTGGGGTTTCCTTGAAATAAATGCGGTGAAGGAATTCAAGTTCATTCGTAAACGCCGCTCCCCCAGAGAGTCCCAGTTCAGGTCCTGCTTGATATTGTTACTTCGATATATAAAAGTATATTTGGTGGCGACAAACAACGCCGCACAATTCTGAACGCGTTCCAGCATATCACAATAGGTTCTGATTAGAGGGTCCCAGACTGATTAGGCATACTCCATAATTGGTCTGATATTAGTGAAGTATAAGCGTACCTTAACCTTCTGAGGAGCATCCCAAAAAATTTATTTCCAAAAAATTTAGCATTCTTGATGCCTCTGCCAAAATATATTGTCTGTTTATCATTCTCATTTTATCACTGCACTCTCCACAGCAAAACTGCTGGATATTGTACTATCAACAAGTTTGTGTGGCATGCAAGTGGCTTGTATCATGACGAATAGGTGTAAATATAGCCTTGCCAATTTGCCATGCCACAACTACAGCTGCAGCCAGATGTCATTTTGTGGAGCAGCACCGTGGCCTTCAATTTTACAGTGGTGAAGTTTGCAGCATTTTGTTTAAAACATGAGTGTGAAGGGAAGGCTGTTTATATTGCATGAAAACAAAGGAATCACGCATACTGGAGTTTGTAAGAATCCCCTGTGGACATTACAAAACACTGCCACCCTTGCTTTATCTTTGCCAGCTAACAAACTCCATAACTCTTCTGCAAATACTTTGGTTCATAAAGACAAGCTGCCGTGATCTCATTTGAGCACAGTGGACTTTCCCTAAAGCCAAACTTGAGTACATGAGTGTCTCACTATATTAGGCAGATCTAACTGGAGTAAAGTTTTGCAGTGTATTCGAGTGAGTCAGCGCGTCACAGCGAAGGTTACGAAAACAAATGCAAGTCTATGAGCTTCACAAGTGAACGAGCTTGTCCAATCTATTTATGCATGTAACTGAAAAATTTGCCTTGAAAAGAAGTTTACCGCTGCAGGTCACAGCACTTCTGTGCCAGGTAGCTCATTACAAAAGAAGTCTGCATAGATAGCGTGATAAGTAATGTAAGTATGGTTGAATATAAAACTAACTATCCTTAAATATAGAACTTACTATCAAGCCATCGCTCTTGGATTTAAGCTTCACATATTTCTGCATAATAATATACTGCAGACAGAACTAACAAAGCAATAGAGCAAGAGAGTGTTTCTAATGAAATGAAAAACAATATTTATCTGGCATTCAAAAATAATGACCTGCTACTCAGCGAGGAAGGGAATAAGAGAGGGAAAGATGAAGGAAAAAAGGTGCAGAAAATTGTTATGTTCAGAAAATAATTATAAATTTAAAGAAATTTACGGAAATCATGCAGCCGCTAAATTTGCTTGGTTTTATGAGGTTTAACACCACACAGCTGCGCAGGCTATGTTAGATATTAGAGAAATGGATAAATCTTTAAGTGTGCTAACATCACAGAGTTCCTGCACCTCTAGCATTTCGTCTCCATCAAAATGCAACCACTGCAGCTAGAATTGAACCTGAATCTTTCGGGTGAGCAGCTGAGTACCATAACCGCAGCTCCCAGTTGGGGTGGCATGCTTAGTTTAGTATATTTGGGTTTAACATCCCAAAGCGACTCAGGCTACAAGGAAAGTTGTAGTGAAGGGGTGAAATGCAACAAAGTGGTGACTAACAGGCTTTACAAAGTTCACTACAGAGTGAGCATTGATGAGGATTTAGAGTTGGTCTAGCCTACCAATGCACATATTTGCACAGATAATTCATTATATGTATATGGTGCCTATGACAGGCTCTGGTTCCTAAAACACAAAGCAATATCTCCAGAAAATGAAGCCAACAGCACAGTTCCTTGCTGCCAGCAACCACTCAACTACCCAAAAGGACAGTCAGCTTTTAAAAACGCATGTCCTGCCCATTTCTATTCGAGATTTAAGCTCAGATTTTGATTTGCATTTATTGTCAACTCACGCAGCTTTCTCTTCAATCTCTTAGCATTATCGTGTGATTTTTATTTCAGTGGTTCACTGCACTATTCGCTATTTTAAACCTTTTAGCGTACCAACTTTTTGCCCGACAAATTTGTAGCAGCAACGCAGTTTAAAATTTTCCCTTTTGAGCATACTGCAAGGTGCTCTTCGTAACTTCTGCGTGCATGCCAAAGGCCTTAAACCCCAATCTACTCACAACCATTTCTCTCAATTGCTCTGCATTTGTGCATGACCTGGCTCAAATGTGCAGATGACCTGGCCTAGATGTACTCTGTTACCACTTCCAGTACCTCACTGCACATTGTAAAATGTTCTCTTTCCGGGTTGTTGGGTATTTTAGCTCTGCTCATTTGCGCATTGAGTATTTATATCCGCAGTCATGAACTACAATTCCTCATCACTGATACTACAGCAATAACATCATGAAACCGGATGTAACTAAGACGATGTAACTAAGCCGTTCTCCACAAGTCTGCGTTTCCCAAACCAACCCATTGCTAGACAAAGATGGTCACCTCATCTAGCATTGTCACATCTCATTCACTCTATGTGTTCTACACAGCAAGGCACTATTGATTTCAGGTCACTGCTGCCAAAAATACACTTATGACAAACTTCATACGCTTGCACTTAAGAATTTGCTTTCTACAATCATCATACGTACGTACTCACTAGGCTTTCTCGTCACAGCAAGCTGGCACCGTAGTGTGGTGTTTATCTCTCATCAGTGTTCACACATGAACGCATGTAGTATATGTTCGTTATTGTTTCCGCTCGACATACTGACAAAGACGAGAGAGGACACTTAGCTTGCTGTCTCATCGGTGACAAGTTTTCGCTTGCCAGCTTTCTGCCAAGGCCTGACTTGGCGACTGACAGCGTCTCGTCGGCATCGCTCGTTACAAAGGCTTTCACACCACTGAATACCTGGGCATCATTCGTGCTGCTGTAGTGATTATAGTGACTACAGAGTTTTTATGTGCGTGTACGACCAGTGCTATGCCCACAGGTTCTGCTAGCAAGCCCACAGGACCCCATCAGCAAGCAGTGACTTTTGAGAGGCGAGTTCAACGACGTTCTAATATTTCAGGCTGCACGCCTTGCTTTCACTTAATGAGGGTGAAGGTTGCAGTGACTCCTAGGTAGGCCAATATTATGTTGCACGGAGCACCTGTGATTGAAACTTGCTAGAATGTGCCTGTTTTTGAACCGTAAAAAAAATTAATATTGTTAGTGTTTAAAATCCTGTACCCTTCCCTTCTAAACAGCAAGAGCAGCTTATGCAAGAAACAGAAACAGAGATTTCTTGAAAAAATCAAAAAAAGAGGAAGTGCAATGCATGTGTAATCGAGAGAAGATATAAGCAATACCACACTAAAACACTGGGAGGATTCCATAAGTGTGTGAACGCATGAATGGGTGGCAATCAGATGGCTAAATGAGATTAGGAAATTTGAGCAAAAAGTTTTGGTTTATGGGGGTTTAACGTCCCAGAGCGACTCAGGCTATGAGGTACGCCGTAGTGAAGGGCTCCGTATATTTCGACCTCCTGGGGCTCTTTAACGTGCACTGACATCGCACAGTACACGAGCCTCTAGACTTTTGCCTCCATTGAAATTCAACCACCGCGGCCGGGATCGAACCCGCGTCTTTTGGGCCAGCAGCCGAGCGCCGTAACCACTCAGCCACCGCGGCGGCCTTTGAGGAAAAAGTTTGTTAGCATGTGGCAATGGATACCGTTACCTAAGATGAACTGGAGAACCATTGTTCTGCACTAATTTTAATGGCACATTCACACGACAGACAAAATCAATAAGTCCAGGAACAGACTGCGCATCATGCGACTTAATGTCAATCACAATTGCAAATTGCACCGGCACTGCGGACTGCACATGAGGAAAAGTAGACATATTTTGCTTTCAACTTCGAGCAGCAGTCACCTGCGCTTTTAAGTGCAAAGCTCTAAAGTACGGCAAGATTGGCACTTTGTTTTACTGACATGAGGGTGCTCGTGAGCATTCAAGCCCTACGTTTGATTTGCGCCAAATGTGTTAATTGCGAGGCATGTTTAACTAAAGAGGGGCACCTAACAAGGGTGTCGGCCCTCCGCTAGGGCTCCTCTTCTTTATTTCCCTTATATATCCCTCCTTATATCAAGGTGCAAGTGTGCACCAAAATGTGAGACAGTTACTGTCACATTTCTTTCAATTTTTTCTTCAACTAACTTTAAAGTTTTCAAGGATTCAGCTTTAAGAAGGTAGAGGTACAAACTGTGGAGTATAACCCTATGCTATGGCAATAAACCAGCAATAAATCTTTGCTGACAGCAGCTTGCCCAGTGCATTGCAAAGATCTTATGCCTTACAAGGATTGGTGTCATCGTGCAATGTTACATTACTGACTGACAATTTGGTGTCTGTATCAGAAATACTGGTAAACCATCAGAGTAGAGAAAAATGTTTCTAAAGGGATAAATGAACATATAGGTCCTTTTCTAGGACACACATGCATACAAGGCTACAGGTGTGCAATGTCAAAGCACGTTTATGTTGACTGCAGCTGTGTCTACACCAGCGACTATATTTTGTACATGTCTACAGTTCTGGTAATTTTAAGCTGAGGTACTGCTGTGAAGTGCATGTAGAGTTTGCATGCATTTCTAAACCTAGCTGCAAGCCTATGTTGAAAATAATTTTCTAAATAGGCAGCTATCACTGAAAAAGAATAACCACCATGAACGGATCAGCAAGGAAGACACAGCCGAAGGCAGGAAGCACGCATGGCACAATAGATGCTGGCAGCTGGCAACTGCAAATAAATACATCCAGAGAAACAGCTGTCAGTGGCTGTAGCAATGTCATGAATGACAAGAAAGGAAATCGTCTACTGCTTTGAAAACTAAAATTAGGCGTAATATAATTAAATAAAAACCAATAAATTAGCCCTTGACAAAAGAAATGAACAGATTTTATGTAATGCACCCATATACATTCTTTGAGAAGAGTCACAGTGACTGTTATAACCACCCTGAAAGATGAGCTGGCTGAAATACCGCACACCAATTTGAGTATAGGATGTGCAGGTTTTCATTATTCCTATCAAGGTGCCTTGCATCAATGTCTAGGTATTAAATTGAAAGTTGCAACCAGTGTGCCTTGGTTAAATGAGAAGAGAGAATGGAAAAAAGCATGCATTCACTAGCAGGAAGCTTGATATCTCACAGCACAGCTTAGCATCATAAAAAAATTGGTAGCGCAGTTAACAAATCTGCATACAATTAAAGACTGCACAAATTTGTCGACTGGCAACGAAAGTAAGGGCAAGAGAAAAAAAAACAAATAACACTCGTGAGTGCGGTGAAGGGAGGTTTGTGGGCAGGATCCGTGCCTGGGAAGAATTCCGAGCTCGGAGAATGGCGCTGAACCGAGAATAAATAACAAAGTGAAAATAAGTAACAAAAAACCATCGACAATGGCGAACGACTTGAAGGCGGGCCGCACAAGCGAGGATTATAGCAAAAAGGCAGAAATTCTAAATAAGTGTGCAGTTGTTTCCCTTACAGCTCGCAATGAACAGAAGGAGAGGAAGCATCGACGCTTACAGCTCAGAAGACGCAAGATTGATCTAACTTTGACGTAACACTGCCTCAAATTCTGTTTAATTGGGGAAGCACAGATAAGTTTACGAATGACAAGGCAAGGAATATGCACCAGCCTTTAACATGCGATCACTTTCTCAGAATAATTTAGTATGACGAATATTAAGGCACAAGCAGTAATCCGATAAGTACCTACCCTGAGCAAAAATTGTGCGGTGTCTCATGGCAACTGGCCTAGCGCGAGCGCTCCGTCGCGCGGCACTTCTCGCTCATCGTCTTCTAGCAGTTCAAATCCTGGCTTTTGTACTTAGTGTCGAAGCGCTAGCAAACGAAAGCGTAACTCTGTTGTGATATCTGGTGCCATTCATATTTACCACGGCCCGCGAGTACTAAACGCACATAAAGACAATGAGAACACCTGTCATGCAGGATATAGGCCCTGCTTTTTTGGCGCCGCATTATAGCTGCGGCAACTGCATGCAGACTGCCTCCACTCACATCCCTATATAGCCGCATACAAATAGCGCGTGTGAATACAGATCATTAGCAAAGAAACGCAGAGCGGGACTCACCGGTCGTGCGAATTATCCAGGCTTAGTAAAACCGCGCAGGAGTGTTCGTTGCCTTTTCAGAAGAGAAGACGTCGCAGCACTGTCTTTCTTCGCGGCTTACCCGTTGAGACTCACCAATGTAGACAGGCCGTAATTCTGGTCGTTGGCTTACAAAACACACTCCTGCTCACCTTCCTATTGAATGAGTTCTTCACACGTGTCCGCCGTACAAGCACTCAAGCAATGCCTCAAAGAGCAAAATAATACAAAACGCGACGCGCCGTTTGCGTTGCAATGGCGCTGACGGCTGCGCTTTCGCGTCGTTGAAAAATTGCAACCGACAAGAAGTTTGTTTTTTAAATCGCGAATATTTAAATTATCTTCACAACAAAGACATTGCATTTTTAAAAACTCTTTTTACAATATTTATGAATATTAAATTGCTTTCAGTTACTTTTTCTGGCATGTCGTTTGTAGAAGCTGCGATCCTGTGATCCCCTGAAGTGGCCCGGATGCCCTAGCAAATGACGGAGCAGACCACACTGTTGATGGAATGCAAATTCGTTTGATGCCAGATAAAATCATTGAGTTGCGACAAAAACAGCGAAGAAATGCGCCTTATCTCAAGCTGGCGAATATCGTGGATAAGTTAAACGCAATTGGCACTATGAAGAGCAGCTGCGATGCATTAGTTTGCGCGACACTGGCACGCTCACCGTAGGTCATGAAACTTAAAAGCTTAATCTGTGACCAGTACAAGCTGATTGCTTTGATATCAACTGCGTTACGAAACTACGTCGATACTTGCGTCTCACTTTAGCTAATATGCAACAGCGGCTAGCACTCGCCGCATCGTGATCGCGTGTAGTTTAACAAGCAAGAGCCCACTAGTGCATCGAAGCAGCCGTGTTTTCGAGTTCACATCGTTACGTTAAATACGAGATGTTTTGGTACGCACTGGAGTTGAAGTTCTCAGCCTGTGCGTCACGGATGGAGACGATGGTGTCGCGGACGATCTTAACTAAGATCTGCCGCAACACAGCCGATAACCCAAGCATATGGGCGTTAAAAGTTGTTCATCAGTACTGCAAACGTGGGCATAAAGTATCGCTCAGTCGCAGGCCAGTCGATCGCTGCTCGATTGTCCAGCCTTCCGAGTAGAAGTCGCAAGTTGTTGAGCCAATCAGTGAGCGAGCCGGAGTGAGTGAGCCGAGCTTTCGGGAACGACGACGTCCACGGGCGCGCCTGGTAATGAACTACACGCTACCCCCTGGCTGCCCTAGTCGTCGCTAAACCTAGCCGGTTTCACATCGATGCCGCAGCTGAGTGCACTTCGGAACTGGCTAGCGCTGAGGTACTGCTCTCGTCATAGTTTTACTGTGAACCTCGTCTCATAGTAAAACAAAAATATGCTCGGTTTCCGCGACATCTTCAGGAGCAGAGCCAGCTGAGGCGAGGTGAGCTGCAATTTAGCAGCAGCAATTAAAGGCGCTATGGGAAGACATTTGTTTGTATTCCTGCTATCGCTTCTACGAACGACTCGATATTGGCCAACGATACTCTAACCGACAGCTTAGTATGGACTTGAACAAACATTATACTGTCGCATTTTTTTTACGCTGGCGGCCGGCACCCAGGCTGGCGTGCCGGCCCCGAGAAGGGCGCCCGTACGTTATCATGGCGCTTAACTGTGTGGCCGTGGTGCACATCAATACCGCCAGACATCCTCCTGTTCGCTCAGATTGTCGCAGCACACAGTCACACTGGGAACAGAGCACTTTATAGGACCGAGCGCGGGTGCGCAGGAACTAGACTGCGCCAAAGCAGGCGAAACTCTTGAAAGCGCGCGATTGACGTCAGTCCCAGGACTTTATTCTCATTTCGACCGAGAATCAAATCGGTTCAAACTCGCCGGCCACCGCATTTCACCTTCGGGTGCATACGCGGTTCTCTATATTTAGTGACATTTTCGTGACACCGTCATGAAATTTTCAGTGAAGGTAATGAACGACGTCGTAAAGTATTTTTTTTGCTATTTTATGATAAGCACCACCTCACTGCCGCTAAAAAAATTCTCCGCCAACACTGTATCAGTGTTGGACTTAAGAGCGTTAGCTACGAGAGCTTCAAGTGTTTTGATAGGGGTGCTCAGCAAACGTGGAGAAGACAAAATACAAACATCTGAGAGCGTTTCGTATCCGAATCATTCCTTCTAAGATACAAGCAGCGCTATCTACTTCAAAGATTTTGCACTGCTATTGCGATTTACAGCCACGTTTGCTATATCCGGTATGTTTCCTCCTAATATATCAGTTAACAAAATGTATAAACGTGTGCATTGCAACAAGACAAATTGTTTGGCCGCATCCGGAACCCTCTGCGGCAAACGATTAGGCCATATTTCTCTCTGGAAGTCCCCAGAATGCACGGTTAGAGGGTGAAAATGTCGTCGGTGCGAATCCCACACACGTTTTGGGCTTCACCTCAATATTTGTTTTATCGTGAGGAACATGCCAAGTGAAGTGAAACCACTTCAATCATTCTGCGTAAAACGGGCGGCCCCAAAATTTGATGCAAATGGAGGTCCCCGGGGTTCCACTTCGATAGCCGCTTTACTGGCATATGTAAAACAGATCGAAGGTATCTGTGACAACTGAGGCTCTACGCGCCCTCTCTTGCTATGTGATATAGTGTGGTAACTGTCTTGGCCAATTTGACCTTCCCTTCAGACAGGCGTGTCCTTGACAAACGTAGCGCCATTCGACTGCCGCGCGCCGATTGGTGTTCAGGCACTGTCGTAGTTGGCTATACATGCCGCCACCGCAAGCAACTGCGGATTTCACCGCTGGTTTCGTCGCTTGTGCATTACAGCTTTCTGGGCTTTCAAAGCCGCATTATACTCTAGAGCATGCACTACTTTCGTCACACTGTCATGTGGGAACAGAAGGGAATTAAGTGGGTGCTCGAGCAGTGCCTCTCCTCTAAGCCAACTCTCGTTCGGTGAGAGAGCCAGGTAGCGGGAAGCGAGTTGAAAACTCGATGCGCCAAAGTGAATGAGCACTTCATTTCGCTCGGTGCCCGTCACCAACAGACCAGATCACCTCGCATACTCTTCGCGACTCGCCACAGTGAATGCGCTTGTACGCATCTTTGGTCAATTTGATCCTACCCCTGTCACACGACAGCACGACAGTATTTTTAGAATTCTGCGGTAAACCAATTGCACTCACCAGGAATCTGTCGCATGACACATCCCGCGATAGGTATCTATCTCGCGGCCCATTCCACTACAGGTATCTGTCAAGCGACACATCCCACGACAGGTATCTGTCGCGCCGCATATCCCACGACAAGCTGTTGTGTCGCGCGACAGGCTGCACGAAAGGTACTTTTGTCGCGTGAAAAGAGGCGCGCTTGAAGTCTGTCGCGCGACTGAACCCACGACAGGCAACTTTACTGAGGCACGCAATCTCTGTCGCGCGGCACGACTCCCTCTGACGCAAGACAGTACCTGCGACAGAAACCTGTCGCGCGACAAATGCTGCGACAGGGACCTTCTTCGCACGACAAAATGCAGGAAAGAAGTCTGTCGTGCGGCAGAAGCTACTACAAACAACTTTGTCGCGCGAAAGAACCCACGGCACGAACCTTGTCGCACGACACAAGGCACGACAAGACAACTTTTCTTGCGACACAAAATTGTTTCGCGCGACAGATGCGCGACAAAAAATTCTGCCGTGCGTTTTGATCGGGCACTGAGTTGGTTAAATAGATCGCAGGTTTTTACTTCATAACCGACGTTAAGTACTGCACGCAGAGCCATCTTCTGTAGAATATATATTTTTTTTATTTGCAACCGTGGTTTTCCTCAAACTAGGTGAGCATAGTTCAAGCGGGACATCAATAAGGAGTTATATAGGAGAAGCTTAACTTTGTATGGAAGCATGTGACGATGCCTGTTGATGATACCCGTGACACGAGAAAGTTGGCTAATGACAGCGTCCACATTATTGCCCCAACTGAGCTGAGAATTAAAATTTACCCCTAATATCTTAATATTTTCGACAACCTCAATCTTTTCTAAACAAAGCATATGATCGCATGGTGTCGTAACGCATTTATTTTTTGGTCTGAAGATAACAACTTTTGTCTTAGTTGCATTAATTTTTGACTCATTTGCAAGTGACCATTCGTGCAGTGTCCTCAATGTTCTGTTTGCCTGGTTTATGCCTTCTTCACCTGTGACTGACAAGAAAATAAGTGAGACATCATCTGCATATATAACACATTTCAAATTAGGGCATTCACTAACAATATCATTAATGTATGAATTAAAAACAGAGACCCGAGAATGCTGCCTTGAGGTATGCCAGCGGTTACTTTTTTGACCGAGGATCGGAAGCCATTAATACTGGTTAACTGAAAGCGGTGTCCAAGGTCAGTCGCAATAGGTGCATGAACAGAACCCCTGAGACCATAGTCAAACAGTTTTGCCAAGAGTCGGTTATGACTGATGTAGTCAAAGGCCTTTGAAAAATCTATGAAAACACCTAGAGCAAGTTTCTTGTCTTCGAAACATTGCAAGATATACTCTTTTAGGCTCCGTAATGCGGTATGAGTTGACTTCTGTTTATTAAAACAAACTGTGAATCTGTTATAATTTTGTGTGTGTCACAAAAGCATGCTATCCGAGTGTGAATGACTTTCTCCAATCCCCTAGAAAAGATTGGCCGCACTCAAACTGGCATATAATTCGAAATACAAAGTTTATCGCCTTTCTTATACAGAGCTGTAATTTCAGCAGTTTGCATGCGCCGTGGAAAAACTCCGGATTCTAGACTGAGATATGTGCTAAAACGAGGGGTGAAATATCCAATACATGCTTTACAGGCCAAATCTGCAAATCTTATATATCATGGCATCTGCTATTTTTCATATTTAATAAAGCTGTGAATACTTCAGAACATATAGTTGGATTTAAGTGCATAGAATTTCTACTGGGCCAGATTCGAGCCTCATATGTTATGTTTGAGCAGCTTTGGTATTCTCGAGTCACAATATATCGGTTGAACGCCTCTCCTAATTCGCGTCCGCTTACTTTTTGTCCTTGAACAAGTACTTCTTGGGGAGAGCTCGGTTGCTTGTTCATGCCAGCCTTGCATTCACTATCATTTTTGTTTGCATGTGGTGCACTAAGAAAGGCATGTGTTCTTCAGGCAAGGCAGTATCAAGTGGCATTCTATACTGTATACCTCTTTGTCATGTCGTGCTGTTGCAGTGAACCGCCCTTTTAGAGGACAGTCGAGAATATGTAGTTATCGTGGAGCGCGTAGCTACTATTCATCTTATTTAACAAAGACAATACTGCGGCAGCAGAGAAACAGTATCGCTGCTGCAATGTGTCTCATGAACTTATATTGCTGTGGTAGAACTAGTTGAGAATAGCCTTTCCTCACAATAGTAAAGCACATCATAAATGAATTTGCATGGCAGTCATGGGTATGGTGCTGACGCAAAGTTGCCAGGAATTTGTTCCGCTTATGCTCATACTTAATTATATTTTGGTTTCAGGTTATCATACACCATATTTGGTTACATAATGGATGCACTTACATAGCAAATGCATTGCCTGCTTCAGTCGTCAAAATTTGGAGAAGTTAAATTCACCACCACAAGTTTTACAGGATTTAATAAATGCGTCAAAATTACCATTCAAATTTTTTCCCACAGAGTGCATCCGTTATGCAAGTAACTGTGGTATTACAGATTACAGAATGAAGCACTGTCAGCCGTAATATGTGGCCGCCAAATCGCTGGAGCCACGTGAAGGGGAAGGCTCCCAAGGCTTCTCCAGTATCCAGACATGGCACCCGTTTCATTCGGCACTTCACATTCACCTCGGGATTGTGGTAGCCTGTCAGCTAGATTACGAATGTGGAAAATAAAATGTCCAACAAGAAATGGGGCTGTACAAAGACACGAGCGCAAAATGGACAATGTTTTTTACCTTATTAAGACCCTTACTGCGCAGCAGTGCATGTTCACTACCCCTGTACAGAGTGCGAAGACTGCTTTTGAAGCTATGGTTGGTCACATTGCAACGAATAAAGACAGCACAAACACAACAACCCGACTCACTGTACTGACTCCACTCTTTTATGGTCAGTGCTATGCGTCCGGTTCCCGTGTCGTGCTTTTTTGTTCAGCGAGCGACCTTAACTAAAACAAACGGCTTGCCCGAACCCTTGCTTTTGAAGCATACCATGCACTAGCACGCAGTACAGTGCACAGACTGAGCCATGTGTGCTCTTGTAGCAGCAGTAAAGCACTTGCAAAGAATATGTGCACTCAATTGCGATAGTCGGAAATGCGAAATTTAAGTGCTGCTGTTTATATAAAGCGCACTCAGGACAACGGACAAGGAAGATCAAACAACATAAGCGCTTTGTTGCCCTTCCTTGCAAGCAACCCGCAAGCAACCGTTTTTGCAAGCAACCCGCAACCTTTGTCAAGTTTTTCAACGCGCAGTGCACTAATTCCAGGCAACGCTGTTATTCACTTTCAGCAGTAATTACGGAGCCCTTCTCTATGTTTATATCACGAGTTTGAATCGGGTGCCCGGAAAAATTTTTAAATCTGATTTTATTTTGGTGACTGCAGCAAACATTAACATAACCGGAAGACCAGAAGACCAGAAGCTGCATTCACCAAAAATAAAATCAGATTCACAAATTTTTTGCGTGCACTCGATAAAAATTCGTGGTATAAACATAGAGAAGGGCTCCGTGATTACTGCTGAAAGTGAATACCAGTGTTGCCTGGTTTTAGTGCACTGCTCTCAAAAACTTGACACAGGTTGCAGGTTGCTTGCAAAAATGGCCACTTGTGCTGGCATGGTCCCACCTGGCAGCCTAATTTAAAACACTGTCAAAAAATGGTCGCACATCTAGGGTTTATTTGTAATCAAGCATAGTAATGAGGAAAAAGAATCTGGCGCCGTTCTTGCTGTGAATTTTGCGACTAGAGAAAAGGGTAAAAGAGGGAAGGCAGTGCTGTTTTCACCACGTGCTGTTTTCACTGCGTGCAACTTAGGGGAATGTACCCAGCATGCCTCCTCACTTGCTTTACTAACGCTGAACACTACTTAATTTCAGCACTACCTTCCCTCTTTTCTCCTTTTCCCTAGTCGCAAAATTCACTGCAAAAACGGCTCCAGATTCTTTTTCCTCCTTACCCTGCTTGATTACAACTAAACCCTAAGATGTGCGACCATTTTTTGACAGTCTTCTAAGTTAGGCTACCAAGTGCGACCATGCCAGCACAACCCCAACTCACTTCAGGTCTTCCGTTTATGTTGTTGTTTGCTGCATTCACCAAAAATAAAATCTGATTTACAAATTTTTCTGAGCACTCGATTCACACTCGTGATATAAACATAGAGAAGGGCTCCGTGATTACTGCTGAAAGAGAATACCAGTGTTGTCTGGCTTAAGTGCACTGCGCTCAAAAACTTGACACAGGTTGCAGGTTGCTTGCAAAAAGGGCGAGGATGATGATACTTCCATTTCAACTTTTGGCCTATTATAGCCTATAAAAGCTTCATCCTCAGCAAAAGCAGCCCCTTTTCATTAGAATGACGTAACCTATCATGGCTATGACCCAACTCTATTGTGTCCTCCTCGGTATCCTGTGAAGTCTGACCTCACTGATCAGCTCTGTAACAAAGTAAGAATAGTACGGGCAGAACGCAGGACGAAGATGAAACCGGACAAGCATAGCGCTTGCCCCCTCTTCTTCGTCCTGCGTTCTTCCCGCGCTATGCTTACTGTTATAATGAATTACCAGGCTGCCCAAGCCTATTCTATTCTGAGCTACTCTGCTTTGTTATTACCAGCTTTCTTTACATTGAGCAAAAAGTTGCAGGACACGAAGAATCACTCGCAGCTTAAGTTGTCTGACAAAATGCGACACTTGTACATAGCATGAGAGTATGCATGGTCTGGGCACCTGGCTATCGCGTACTTGATACACCAGTTCGGTCCCCACTCACAAACACCCAAACACTTGCGTTTGTCTCTTTAGCAATGAAGGCAAACACACTGGCTCACACAAACATGAAAATTACTTGCTATTACATCTTAACAAAAGTGTTCAGTGTCACATTGTTGCTTTGCTATATTAATTTATACATGCCACTACATCATCTATGGCAGACGATAAAAATCTTGCTTTTGAAAGTATGTGGGCATATTCATTGATTGCACAAATCAAATATGACTGTATACCAACAGAACGTGAACACACAGGTTTACCTTAGAATTCCTACACCACAGAAAGCATGCAGTGAATATGAAAATACTTT
Source organism: Amblyomma americanum (assembly GCF_052857255.1). NCBI lineage: Eukaryota > Metazoa > Arthropoda > Arachnida > Ixodida > Ixodidae > Amblyomma > Amblyomma americanum. The sequence goes on from NC_135503.1 coordinate 148,132,045, forward strand.
CCACTTTTTTAGGTGCGCCGCTCAGCGTGTGCACATGCGCTCAGTACACTCTGCCTGCGCTTTGGCATAATGTACGACGGGTCACTCGGCCCCAAGAGCAGAAGTACGCATTGCAAGTGCATTCCAGAATACTCAATTGCAATTGGTACCACACGAGACGTAATCAAGGTTTTCGATAATCTAGCGTTCGCACTGTGCAGCTTTATTTCTTCGGTCTGTCAAATGCCCTCAAGCCGCTGAGGTGGTTGCAACAGTCGGGTAAGCCTTGCGATTGTTCTGCCGACAATTGCTTCACTCTGTGATCTGGAAGATCAGTGCCATCTCGCACACAAGCACCTACCACAGTAGTCCATTGGTACTGTCGCCATATGGTGTCCAGATCAGTGCCTTTTCTGGTCGCTTCATTGTTCGGGGGGTTTCTAAACTGTTAGAAGGCGGGCTAGAAAAGACATGCTGGAACGTTCTCCAACCCTTGCTCCATGAGATAGTCAAGGCGATGACATATCACAGCCTACACACTGCACTGTGATGATTATAACAAAAAGTATATGTACAGATCTTTTCCGCAATGAGCTTGAAACACCCAGATCGGGGAGGCCAGGACTGGACGGCACGGGCTTGCATCCTGCTCACTCACCTTTAGGGGCGCATGGTAGGTTAACACGCATTCCACGGGCGGTCTACTGGTCACAAACAAAAAGGTGCAAATTTAGATAACTACACAGAGGACAAAGACGCGATGCCGGTGAATACTTCACTCGCAATGACCGCGGTTCGAAAGCACGTAAACAACCGCCATGTTTTATTTTTCTTCTTAGCTCAATGACTTTAGGGAGCGCTTTAAGAGTGCTAACATCATCATCATCGCTCTCTTCCTCAAAGAGGCGTAAATAAAAATAGCCGATATTGGCAATAAACAAAAAAATAAAGAGTTAAAAATTACAGCATAGAGAGAGAGAGAGAGAGAGAATGAAAACGAAACGCAGGGAGGTTAACCAGATGTGAGTCTCCGGTTTGCTACCCTACACTGGGGATGGGGGATAGGGGTTAGAAAGATGACAGAGAGGAAAACGCAAAAAAAGGAACGTGCACACACGGAGACACACACACACAAGGCGTTCCAGTTAAAGTCTTTCACACAGGCCGGTAGATTGTAAGAAGCGCAAAAGCGCTTGCACGGCCTTCTGCGACGGTAGGTCCTTCTGATGTTGTAGAATTCTTTTTTCGGATAGCGGTTGGTCGTCCAGTTGGTCAAGTTCGTGGCTAAGGCATGCCCTCTGGGGACTGTACTGCGGGCAGGAGCACAATATATGGCCAATTGATTCTTCATGGCCGCAGTGGTCACAGGTTAGAGGTGTCGGTTATCCCTATGCGGAAGGCATAGGCTTTAGTAAAGGCAACACCCAGCCAAAGTCGATATAAAAGCGTGGCGTCTCTACGCCGAAGCTGTGATGGCGCTCGAAGACTTAATGTTGGATCAAGTGAGTACAGTCGCGTATTTCTTAAATGTGGCTCATTCCATTTCGACTCGGTGCACTGCCGAACAAGTAGGCGGAGCGTCCGTGCCGCGTCAGTTCTAGAAAGAGGAATTGGGACGTGGCGCTCCTCAGTATGGGCTGAGCGGACAGCGTGATCCGCCCGTTCATTGCCGATAATCACGCAGTGACTTGGAAGCCACTGGAACGTTATTTCATGGCCGGCATCACTTATATGGTGTAACGTCTCTGTAATATGGAAGATTAGTTGTTCGTGCGGTCCGCGCCGTAGAGGAGACAGTAGAGACTGCAGTGCCGCCTTCGAATCGCAGAATATTGTCAATTTGTGTGGCGGTTCATCACCAATGTGATGAAGGGCAGTTATGAGCGCTGCGAGCTCTGCTGCCGCCGATGTTGTCGCGTGGGTCGTCTTAAATTTGATTGTTGTAGCTTTCGCTGGAATGACGATTGCCGCCGCGGAGCTGCTTAGAAAGACAGATCCATCAGTGTAAATATGCGTTGAGTCACGGTAGTTCTCGTACAAATGTAGTAGCGTGAGCTGTCTAAGGGATGGTTATGACAGATCAGCTTTTTTCGAGATACCAGGTATTGCGAGGTTGATTTTTGGCTGAGCGAGGCACCATGGAGGGATCGAAGGTCTCGCAGCCGGAGTGGAACAAGCTGGCAATGATTCATCATATGCAGTTATCGTTTGGCTGAAAGATGTGTGTGGCCAGTCCGCTGGTAAAGAGGCTAAATGGTGACGAGGATTCCTCTCTAGATGCCTTATATGGGTCCTGAGTACTTCAATTTCAATGTGGGTCTTGACAAGGTGGTCTCTAGCAATTGCTATTGTAGCCACTGTTGAAGCACTCTGGCAGGCCTAGACAGATCCGGAGCACTTGACCCTGAAGACTTTGTATTGTGCGTAGATTCGTTTTGCCTGTGTTGTTTATTGCTGGCAAGCTGTATCGCAGAAATCCTAGAAAAAGCACCCTGTACAGATGTAACATGGCACAAGGCGACATTCCCCAGGTCTTGCCAGCGAAAAACTTGAACAGGTGGCAGATGCCTGTCAACCGTTTTTTCACGTATGATTTGTGTGGGATCCATGACAAGTCCCTGTCGATTATGACACCTAGAAACTTGTACGATCGGACCCGTCGTATTATTTGGCCATTTATCATTACACAGTAGTTTGCCATGGGTTTGCGCGTAAATAGCACTAGTGCGCATTTCTCGGAGGAAATTTCCAGGCCTCGATTACGGATGTAGATAACAGTTTGTGTGGCGGCTCTCTGAATTCTCGCTCGCAACTGTAGGCGTGTTACTGCAGATGTCCATATGCAGATGTCAACCGCGTACATTGATAGCCTGACTGTGGTTGGCACGTGCTCAAGGAGGGCAATTAGTATTAGAATAAATAACACGGGGCTAAGTACACCGCCCTGCGGGACGCCGCGGTAGCTATAGTGAAGAGAAGTATGGCCTTCCTCGGTGCTTACAAAGAAGGATCGCATCGATTAATAGCTCCGTATCCATTGAAACATCCGACCACCCACTCCTACCTCTGCGAGAGCAGAGAGGATGACTTCATGCGTAACGTTGTCATACGCCCCTTTAACGTCGAGGTATAAGGATGCGCAGAGACGTTTACGGCATTTCTGGCATTTCTCATGTTGAATGTAGGTCACCAGGTCGACGACGGTATCGATCGATGATCGACCGCGTCGGAAGCCCGCCATGGCATCTGGGTAGGTGTTGTGGTACTCCAAGTACCACTACAGGCGTCCTAGGACCATCCTCTCCACTACTTTGCCCACACAGCTCGCCAAAGTGATCGGGCGATATGATGAAAGCTCCAGCGGCGACTTGCCAGGCTTCAGCAGTGGAAGAAGGCGACTTGTCTTCCAGGTTGTTGGTAGCGTGCCATTTCTACAAGTTTCATTGTGCACCTCAAGAAGAACTCCTCTCGCTCGCTCCCCCAGGTGACACAGAGCTCGGTAGGAAATTCCGTCAGGTCCTGGCGCTGATGTGCGGCTACACAAAGCTAATGCTGCCTTTAGTTCGTGGATCGAGAATGGTAGATCCAACCGGAAATCACGTGGTGGCGGGTAGCTGCTCGAAGGCGATGGAATGTTGGTAGCGGTGAGTTGGTCGGATAATCTGGCGCAGAAATCCTCTGCCACGTCAATCTCCGATCTCTTTTGAGAGAGGGCAAGCGCCTTGAATGGGAATCGCTGTACGGGAAGTGTCCGCAGCCCGCGCACCGTTCTCCATAGTTGCGATAAAGGCTTGCGTGGATCTAGCGACTCACAGAAGGCAGCCCAAAATTGCGATTCGAGCTTGTCTAACCGGCGCTGTATCTCCTTTTGCGTGCGCCTGGCGGACCGTAGATCGTCCATTGTTTTCGTACGTCGGTACCTTCGTTCAGCACGTCCTCGGATTGCTCGTAGTCGTTCTAGTTCCACATCAAAATCATTAAGCTTCGAGGAGCATGTTAGAGTACACATAGTGTCTTGCACCACGCTCTTGATTGTCTCTTCCAAATCGAAAGATGAATTGGCGTCGCAGTATTCTTCCATAATAGACTGAAATTTAGGCCAGTCCACTCTTTGGATCGTATCCTGTGTTTTGGAAGCGGTCATTCCTCTGATCTTGATGTACGTGGGGATATGGTCGCTTCCGTGCGTCTCTATGTTCGCAAACCACCCTGCACGTCTGACTAGCGTCTACAGCATAAATAACACGTCTACAGCATAAATAACATAGTCACTCATGCAGCTGGCGATAATCAACACATTCATTGAAAAGAAACTCCAATAAAATTGATCCAACAGTGTCATTCATGAAAAAAAATCAACACATTATAAATATATGCGCTTTCTCTTGCCTGGCTTGACTAAAGCTGAGTCGTGCGACTATTTTTAGCAGATTTCTAAATCGGGTCGCCCTCTAAGACCATAAGAAAATTAAGCAAAAAAACTGCAATAGGAGCTGAAAACGTACGACACAGAAGAGTCACATTGCATGGTCAACAATATGCACTGTTTTTCTCTTGCTGCGCATCCAAAGCTTGAGTGCGTGCCTCTTTCCTGTTTCAAAGCAGCACATCATTTTATAATTGTAGCGGATAGAACCAAACCAAATGTAGTTTCATGAACAAAGCGGTCACATAACTTTCTCTTATAGGGCTCAAAATCACATTATTTGTTATTTGAGTTTAGTTTTAAAGACATGAAGCAAATACAGTACCATTATAAAAGGTACTTTTCATCAGAGCACTTCGGATGTACTGGAAGTCTCACTCCCAAAAGAGTGCAATAAAACCATTCCCACTAATCATGTTAATTGGCAGTAATGAGTACTTACACTGCCACAGAGGCAAGTAAAAAAATTTGATCATTCAAAATCATACTGTGCTGATATATTGCTGTAATCTTGAACATAATCACGTTTGCTTTTATAAGAAAATAACTCATCAGCACATGCAAACATGATCATTTTTTGCTTTACACATATTTTGACACCATGCCTAGTTCACTACTTATGGGCTCCATACAGTCTAGCTCGGTCAGGAGCCCTGCACCAACTATCGCAGCTTTCACGAAACTGTGGGGTGAGGGAGCGGAAGCGCCACATGCTGGTGCACGCTTTCAGATGCTTTCACGGCCCTGCAACGATTGCGAGTACTAGAGGGAATGACCTACGAAATTGCAGGAAGCAAAATACACTTCTGCCGGTTATGCTGCGTCCAGAATTATCACGGCCGGGAGGAAGCTTGGCATCAAAATGTGCAAGCTTTCTGGAAGGCTGCATGACCGAGATGTGGACTGTAGCAGTAAGGAGAGTCAAGTCAACAACCTCTGTCTAGTTCAACGTCAGTCGTACTGCAGCGCATTTAAAGCTAAATTTTTAAATTATGTACATGCTACAACTCCTGAAACATGCATTTATTATTTTGATAGGGCTAGAGCTACTTTCTAATTGCGGGCATCTAACCGCACTTTTGGCGTTTGTTCGGCTTCTCACCGCGCTTTAGTTTCTTTGATGTTTGCGACCATTTGAAACACGTACGTGCTGTCGGAAACAGAAGCTAATGTAATGCGAGGGAGGAGGGGGTGGAATTATTTCAGCACTGTCACGCAAGCATATCACATGAAATGTTGGAATGCATGACAGTGCGTTACTTTCACTGGTTATACTACCCAGCGACTGAATAAGAGGTAGCGCCACAACTTTTTTTAAATCCGAGAACTTGCATCCTGTAACCTTTGCTGCCAATAGCACGTACTGACGCCCACCAGCTTTTTGAATATCTAAATCACAAAAAAACTGGATTTCCTCGCCTGCTGGAGGCGGGGCCAGGCATTGAGGGCTTCAAGGTGCCGTTCGCACAGGGAAATGCAAAGAACATGTTCCAGTTTGTGGCTGCATGCTTAAATCGAGTGCCAAGCAATTGGGCTTTTTTTACGATCTCTCTGTCCTATAAACTTTTGTGTTTGCCTATGTTGCGAACATCACCCATGTGTACTCTTTAAACTCAGTCAATATTTCACAAGTATTAACGTATCGTTACCTCGGTGTCCTAATCACAACCAATTTAAATTGATCATAGCATATCACTCAACTGGTCGCTGAGAGCTCCAAAACACTGGGATTTATTAGAAGAACATTATCATTGTCGACCCCGGCCGTTCGTAAACTCGCATATGAGATCCTAGTACGATCTAAACTTTAATACGCATGCGCAATGTGGTGTCCACATGAACCTTACCTCATCGAATCTTTACAATCTGTGCAGAACCGCGCCGCTCGCTTTATATCTTCAAAATACGACTACAAAATCAGTATCAGCGGTATAAAATCATCACTGGATCTCCCCTCATTGGTCTTTCGCTTCAAGATGTCACGACTATGCCTCTTTCATAAAATATTCTATCATTTCACGCAACTGCGTCAATCTTTTTATCACCCACCAGCACGTTCATCTCGATGCTTATTCAATAGCCTAAGTGTACAGCGCCTGCATGGATCAACATCTGCCTTTAATAAATCGTTTCTACCGATTGCAATACAGGAACGGAATGAATTGCCAGATGCCACTGTCATGGAAAGTGACCCTGTCAAATTCAAAGAGCGGTTACTGTCGGTCTTTCAACAATAAATTTCTCTATATTTCTTTTCTCACCCTTATTTTGACACTTCTTAAGCAGCTCGTTTCTAGTTCCCTTTCTCTACTCGGTTGAATTTTTTTCATAACTGTTTTAATAGTGTTCTCATTTGATGTTACTGATTGTATTCGTTGTGCTAATTGCCCTCATTGTATGTTTATATGTATCTGTTTTGCTAGATTCGTTTTTTTTCGTCCTCTTTGGATTTGTTCTTGTATTGTCCTATGTACGTCGCCCCCCCCCTTATGTAATACCCTGTGAATGGTCTTTAAAGATACAATAAATGATGATGATGATTTGCACGCACAAATACTCATGAAAATTCAAGATATATAAATTTAATGAAACGAGGGCAAAGAGGTCGGCAAGAAAGTTTGATATCTGGCGTGCTTCTCTGCACTCGGGAAGGGAAGCAAGAGAAGAAAGAGGAACCTGATGGGTGACGATCTGGTGAGAAGAGAGTTACGTGTACGCACAACTAATGGCGTCAAAGTTCAAGAGTGCTAGCAATTACGGCAGCTCAAATGGTGAAGCACACAAAACACACACCAAAGTTGTTATGGTATGGAATATGAGGTTTAATGCCCTAAGACAACATGGGTTATAAGGGACACCGTAGTGCAGGGATACGGCTTATTTTTGACCACGTGGGGTTCTTTATTGTGCACTGATATCTCTCGGTACACAGGCGCCTTGCATTTCGCCTCCACTGAAACGCGGCTGCCGCAACTGGGATTGAGCTCGTGTCCCTGGGCTCAGTTGTCAGGCACCTTAACCATTAAGCCACTGTGGCGGCACGACAGTGGGGGTATAGTGTACTTTTACTGTATATGCAGGGTAAAAACTATCAAAAGGCTATTTCGCCACTTCATTTAAATTATTACAATTTCCCAATGCCCTCATTGATTTCCATTGCTCTTGGTTCGCTACACACTTGAGCGTTTTAACTTTTGGCCAGTTCAGGCCACGTGAGGCATGCAAAAAATTGAGATATAATCGCTGCCAGTTCACTTTATATCATTCCAACTGTTCACAGGTTTGTGTACGAGTTGATCTAAATAACAATGAACAAAGTTGTGAGCATACTGCAGTCTTTGCGTGCATCACGTGACCTGAACGCAGCTCTGACTTCAGAGTCGTCATTTGGTTGTTTAAGCCAAACAGAGCAAGAGAAAAAAATACAATTATAAATATACTGCCTCTTGTTGGAGCAATCCATGCAGCTCTCTAGGTTTTCTAAGCTACTGCGAATCATTGTAACTGAAAGAGAACAACTAGAATTTTAATGCCTCTGCTCCTTTAATACCTACTGAGTTTTAACAATATAAAACGCACCTAAACATATCAGCAAACCGAGCTGCCTACATTCGAATTTTTATCAATAAGCTCTTTTCTCATTGCGCTTTTAGCCATGTTGCCTCATACTTGCGGTGTGCATATGTTCTGACAGTGCATGCTACAAAACCAGTAATTCCGAAACCAGCAGACCCATCTTTTCACCAGAATGTCAAGTGAGGAATTAAAAATAGAATGCAGATAGAAAAGAAAGGCACACAGCTTTTTCAGACCTTCCCAGTTGAAGACTTTATACTCAAACGTGGCCAATTGTAACTGTTTCCTTATTGAAATTGCACTCCACGTTAGACGTTTGCCTTTAAACAATAGAAAAATTTGTCAACATGCTTACCTCTACAAGGAATATCCAAATATAAGTAGACAAGCTATGCTTACATTTTTATGAATTTTTAAGCTCTTCACTATATGCATAGAAGCATGTCACATGCATGATGTGTTGATGCTTGTTTATGCTGGTTCTTCACTATATATTAAAAGATCATGGCTACTATTTTTTAGCGTCCATTGCCCCACAGAGCTGCCATCTAAGGTGCAAGCTCATTAGAAGTTAAAGGTAGCTTGCCTAGTCACTGCTGAGTACCCATTCCACAAAAAACAGATTTTCCCCTCAAAACTGGCAACATGCTGTAATACCAGGCATGCAATTAATGTGACACCTCATGCACTTCGCAATGATTCATTGACCTGCATAAGGCCACGCCAGCGTGTTGTTCACGTACGTGCATAAATTATATTCACTAATGTCAAAAATAATTGCTAAAGTAAGTGCTAATGTCAAAAATAAACCTTTTTCGCATATGCTAGCACTAAGTTCATGCAGCAGATTAAAGCATGCATGGCATCCAACGTCCATGTAAAGCATACTTTTACTAAGAAGGCTAAAACGGTGCACCTTCACAAGGACAAAGGAAGCAGGTGCGCTGCTTTATTCTTATTATGCCATACTAACTAGCCCATCAGTCTGCGTTTTTTACTAACTGCAGCAGCAGATACAGCAGCTGTGAAATCGAATGCATTCATGGTGTATAAAAATTTAAGCTTAGAAAATGTAACACACAGAAGTTGCAAGAGACTGCTCATCCAGAGTGTTTTCTTTTCTCTCTGTGTTATGTTTTACTTACCATGCAATATCCGAACGTATTCAAGTGAACCCTAAGGCCACATTGTACTGACTCTGGCTACGCAGATGCTGAAAGCCTCAGTCTTGCATCCCACATTATCACAAAGCGCTACATTAATGACAGAGCCAGCAAAACAAGTTTTGGCCATGTCTGGCTTCATTCCAATGCTAAACGTTTTAAAAAATACACCAAGAACTATGTTACTTCCACAAGTTCTACTTAATGGTTATAAAAACACTTCGCAAAATAAATAAAAGAAAACCTGCTTTCACAGATATGACAAGGTTAGGTGGTGTGACCATACTAAAAAATTCGCTATAAGCCTATCAGTGAAGAAAACAGCGTAGGGACACAGCCCATGTGGTACGATGCGTCGTGTTGCGTGAGGTCTCTCCGCGGGGAACGATGCGGCGTCGCGCATTAAACAGTCATTACCGGGACTAATATATGCGGATGATATAGAGCTAATAGCTTACAAGGAAGAATTGCAGAATTAAATAGACATTTGTGGTACAGAGGCAGATATATTAGGTTTCAAGTTTAGTAATAAAAAACCTGCAGTCAAGATATTTAATGATGAGGGCGGCGAGTATAGAATACAGGAGTTCACGCACGAAGTATTGGATGAGTACAAATATCTTGGGGTGTGGATTAATAACGGTGCTGAGTATCTGACAGTGCATGAAAAATATATAATGATTAAAGCTAGTAGAAATGCAGCTTCATGAAAAATAGGGCACTGTGGAATTACAATAGGTATGAAGTGGTAAGAGGAATCTGGAATGGGGTGATGGTTCCTAGTCTGACTTTCGGCAATGCAGTCCTCTGCATGAGACCAGATGTTCAAGCAAGGTTATTTTTTTATTTATTAATACCGCAATCCCAGGAAGGGATTTTCGCAGGGTGAGCATACAGAAAATAGGTAAGTACAAATATTAAGAAAAAAAAGTACAAAGGCCACAAATTAATAATAAGCAACAAAACACAACAGCAAAAATGAAAGGCTCAATGACGTAACACAACAAAAAGTACACTAAGGTTTGGGGCATATAAATACACTACTATCAAGTCATCAGTGAACATGGTCAACAGGAAATTAATTAAATGAAGAAAGAGCACCAAAACGATCACAATATTAAATTCAGTTCAAAAATGGGAACCGGGAATGCATGACAGAGGACATTATTGTGCACTGAGGTTGCCGATGAATGATGTTACAGATAGCTGCAAGACTTCGTCGTTAGTAAGTTGATTCCACTGCGTTACTGTTCGCGGAAAAAAAGAATATTTAAAGCAGTTATTACGCTGGGTGAAAGGGGTGATTGTAAGATTGTGACGTTGTCTTGTAGAATAACCTGAAGAGAAAGATATTATTCCATCAATGTTAATTTTAAAATGAACTTTGACCAATTGGTATAAGAACTTTAGTCGAGAAACGCGATTCCTTTCGGTTATAGATATTAAAGCAGCCCTGTTTAAGAGGTCACTTACTGATGTGCGTCCATAGCTATTGTAAACAAAACGTACTGCTTTCTTTTGTATTTTTTCAATTTTATTTACGTTTGTTTTGGTGAATGGATCCCAATTTATTGCCGCATAATCTAATATTGGAAGGACAATCGATTTATACGCTAGAAGCCGAACTCGGGGTGTGGAAAGTCTCAATGCACGCCTAAGAAAAAAAAGTTTACGGTTTGCATTATTTACAGTTTGATCAATGTGTTTAGTCCAGTCAAGGTTGTTAGTAATCCATAGCCCTAGATATTTGTAGTGTGAGACTTCGGAAAGAATATTGCTGTCAAATGAATATTGGAACATCAGTGGACTTTTCTTGTGAGTGATTCTCATATACACGGTTTTTTGAAAGTTGATAGGCATCTGCCATGCATCACACCAGGCACTAATTTTCTGAAAAGCCTCATTAAGTTTTACCTGATCTGACATATTTTTAATTTCGAAGTATAGGACACAGTCATCCGCGTATAGTTTAATATTAACTGGAATGTCTTTCACGATGTCGTTAATGTAAATGATAAACAAGAGTGGCCCAAGCACTGAGCCCTCAAACAACACGGCGTAGTGAGGCTTGCTTTGGGAGCACATGGCAATACACCAAATCAGAGGGTGCAGGCTGATATGGGGTGAACGTCGTTCGAGAGCGGAGAAGCTGGCAGTAAGATAGCATTTGAAGGGCGATTGAGAGAAATGGGGGAAAAAGAGTGGGCTGGGAAAGTTTTCAGATACCTGTACATAAGGAATGTTGATACGAAATGGAGATAGCGAACTAGAAAATTGACAAGCGAATATCTGGACAGCAGTCGGGGGGTAAATCAGCAATTATCGATTAAGAAAAAGGTTAAAGAAACAGAGAGAGCTCTGTGGAAAACAGGAATGCTGACGAAATCGGCGCTGGGAATATACAAGATCTTTACGCATGAAATTGTCAAAGAACATATCTATGATATTTGTAGGGGAAGCTCCACGATTGTGGAGCAAGATCAACGGGGGTCTTGGGCTGTACACAGATACTGGTCCCGAAGTTTCTGTGCCAGTTGAGTCGTGTTGCCAGGAAAATGGTGCATGGCTCGCTGCAAATGTTTTTGTGTTTCGGTTCGTTTTTGGGTTGGGTCGAGTAGGGCTCGAAAGAGACGCCAAGTGTTTCGGCTGGACATTTGTCGCGCCGCCGTGTTGCATCTATCTACCCAGTTAGAGTCGGCGAGTTGGGCCGCGTACTCTGCCGCTTTCTGGGTAAGCTCGGCAATTCGAGCTTTAAGCTTTCTGTTGTGTTTCTGGCGTCGCCAACGGCGGACGAGGCTGCGACGGGCTTCCCAGAGGTGTAGAAGGTGGTTATCCACGTCCGTGACCGCCTCAGAGAGCTGGATGTGTGTTTCATGCGAGGAAAGGTGTGCCAGCAGCTGTTGGGACCACGCTGTGTAGCCTTGCGCGGAAATGGGTGTATTATCAAGTGAGTTAAAATTTTGCCTGAATTTCGTCCAATCTGGGATATGGGCTTGTGTTCTGGGACGCTTGAGGGGGCGTGTGCGTAGTGTAGTGTTAATGATGCAGTGGTCGCTACCGAGGGTCTCCTCGGTGTTGAGCCAGTCTGCGTGTTGTATGTTGCGAGTGAAGGTTAAGTCCGGACACGTATCCCGTGTCACGGAATTTCCTAGCCGGGTTGGGTGGACAGGGTCCGTGTGGAGGGTGAGGCCCAACGTGGACGCAAGCTCCGCCAGCTTACGCCCGCGTGACTCCTCCTTGCGATACCCCCATTGCTGACTGGGAGCGGGTAAGTCGCCCACAATAAGCAGGGGATTGCGGCCCGCTACTCTTAGCACGCGGCTAAAGAGGTCCGCAAAAGTCACTCGCTTTAGTTTGGGAGAGCAGTACACGTTGAGTATATGCAACGGTGGGTCCCTGCGGCGGACTGGTAGGAGGGTCACCATTACACAAGAGTACTCTAGTGGGAGGTCGAGATCCACTAGATTTGCTGTGTAGTCTTTGTGGACAAGAAGACAAGACGCGGGATCCTGTTGGGACGTCGTGTAATTTGAAATTGTGGCGCCCAGGCCTGGCTCTTGGAGGGCAACCACGGCTGGTAAGGACTCGAAATTTTCAAGGTAGAGGCGGAAATTGGCTCGCTTAGTGCGGTTCTTAAAGCCTCTACAGTTCCACTGTGTTATTGAAGTTGACATGGCCGAATTGGAGATGGCGGAATTCCTTTGATTAAGGTGTCTCGCCATGATTTAAAATTCTTGGGGGGGAGGAGGAGGGATTGGCTGCCTCAGAGCCAGCTACTTGCGCCATCATGGGTAGTCGGTGGCGTTGAGCAGGTCATGGACGCCTGGAACACCGAGGACGTAGCACATTGTGCGCAGGTTCGGCCGGCTGAACCAGCCCATGCGCGTGGGAAGGGGGAGGAGCGCGCGCGACGATCTCCGTCGTTGCCGCCCAGAAAAAAGAGCCACACAGCATGGCCAAGCGACGCGTGAAAATGCGTTGGACAAGCAACGCGGGCGATATAAGAGCGACGCGCACACTGCAGATCTGACAATAAATGCGCGCTCCGACAGCGATAGGCGAAAATGCGCTGCCACTGCCAGGTGTTGCTCTGCGGTTGCTGTCTACTGCGTCAATGACTCGCGGGCTACCTTCCCCGAGCAGAGGAACAATACGCCTTGCACTTTCACTGCCGAGGTACTCACTCGACGTCGCCTAGCAGGTCTGACGCAAAACCACCGAAGCGCAGAGCTTTGCTCTGGCCCCTTTTCAGCAAGGCGCCAGACAGCTCGCTGTAACTTGCAAAAAGCAGTAAAAACGCTACGTAGCTGTCCTCGTCCCGCAAGAACAGAGACACGTCGTCAGCGTACGCGGATACCTTCACTTGGCTTTGACCCGGCAAAGGGAATCCGCGCACTGATGCACACTCTGCTATGCGGCGAAGGAGCGGGTCCAAGCATAATAAAAATAACATTGGCAACAGGGGACAGCTGTGTCTAATGCCACGCTCTATTCTAAATGGGTCGCTTAACACCTCGTTAAAAAGGAAACGAGCTATAAGGTCGGAATACAGCCTCTCTAAACGCTTCACGAACTCCGGCGGAAAGCGGAAAGCTCCGAGAACGCGAAAAAGGTAGCGGTGCTCAACTCGATCAAAGGCTTTCGCCTGATCGAGTGAGACGAAACAACCGGGCATTCCCGTTCTCGAAGTGAACGTGAACAAGTCACGCGTTATTACGAGAGGCGTGAACACCGAGCGTCCGGGCACGCTGCAGGTCAGCGTAGGGCTTATGAGCACCGCTAAAACCTCGCTGAACATTTTAGCCAGCGGTGACGCCACGATCTTGTAATCTTCATTAATCAGAGTGATTGAGCGCTACGCCTACGGGTCAAATGGACACCCGCAATCTTCAGGATGGTGCTCTAAAGGGTTCTCTCGAAACGACTCCGGGCTCTCGCCATCTATGACAAAAGCGTTCACTATCGGGAGAAGGTGTTCCTCCAGGACAGTATAGAACCTGGCATAGAAGCTGGTGGGAATGCTGTCAGGGCCTGCAGCTGAGGCGGTATTCATGCCTTTAACTGTCACGAACCCTTACAATTTTTTAAAACAGTGCGTAAATTTTCTACGGACTTCAGTATACGAAGTATGTAGAGTTTCAATAGGCAAATCTTAGAGACTAGTGTATAGACAATCTACAGATGTATGGCCATAGGCTTTTAGTAGACTTTTGTCTTCAGACAGTCTATTGACAAGTGTCCACTGAAAGTAGATACGTCTATAGACAGTCTATAAACGCAGGTCTATAGACAACAATCTGTAGACGATTTATATATTTATGGCGATACACTTCCTATAGATTTCAGTCTATAGACCTTCTATAGACAAATGTCTGCTGATAATAGAAACAGGTCTATAGGCAGTCTATGGATTGACTATAGACTTATGGTCTTACATTTCCTGTAGATTTTCGTCTATAGACAAATATCTGCTGATAATAGAAAACCAGTCTATAAACAGTCTATAGATGTATTATAGACTTATGGCCATGTATTTTCTGTAGATTTCTGTCTATGGACAGTCTATAGACAGAAGTCGACTGGTCTAGTAGATATAGTTCTATAGACATTATACAGTTATGTGGCCTGGCAATGCTGCAGACTGTTCTGTATATAGACAGTCTATAGACCTCTGTCTACAAACCCTTCAGTATACTATTGCCTATAAACAGTCTACAGACAGACTTTCCACAGACAGTCTATAACCGTTGAAAAATATTACCACACGGTCTCTACAAATGATATGATGATCAATATACTTGCAATTTAGTTTATTTCCAAGCTAGCCAGGCAAGGAATATGCAATACATGCACCAAAAGAATGCACAACATAAAAATAAATGTTGAAAGTAATGGCCCATCTATAGTTTTTTCAGAGGCATTTTTGCGACGTGTTGTCTGCAGCCAGTCATCCGGGCGTGTTGACATCTACAGTACAACAAAACAAATAAGAGGGCCTTAAAAAATTTCCACTCCATCTCTGCATATGTGCTTTCCAACACAAGGCATATATATCCTGGCTATCCCATTCTAGAAAGGTAGTCTTCATGTTGTGGTTTGGTTTTATGATGTCAAAAAACCCAAGGTGACTCAGGGCATGAGAGGCGCCGTAATGAAAGGCTACGGAAAAATTTCGGCCACCTGCGGTTTTTTACCGTGCACTGACATTGCATAGTACACAGGCTTCTAGCATTTTGCCTCTATCAAAAAGCCACCGGCTAGACCAGGATCGAACATGCATTATTCAGGTAGTAGTATTACAGTTTATTTGGAACAAGAAAATATTGTCACGTGGTGGTGACGTTGAAGAACCCAGTACCAATACTGTGAAGGACAAAACCAACTTTTATTGGGCGAACCTGTGCCCACAAAAAGAGGCTACACTTACCGCACAACGGCAGCGGCGAACACGGTCGGCGATTGTCGAAAATCTGATCCGCGGCTCAAGCGCGTCGATTGTTATATAGCAGTCGTCGAATGTTCCAGACTAATCGTTGGGACCCGCGTGCCTTCCACAAACTTCTACACCATTCGCATGAGGCGATGAAATCAGATAACATAAGGTTCGTCTACAACGGACAGCGAATAGAAGCATCGATGACTTGCCAGAAACTTCGGATAGATGCAGGCGCGTCCCGCGCTGTGCGGTAACACTAGTTAGGCGGCAAAACGTGGTCGCCGATAAAGATCATTACCCTCCCCCCCCCCCTCTATTGAAAAGCATCGACGCGATGCTGCAAACAAACGAAATAAAGAAAAGCACTCGTAGCAAAGAAAACAACAAAAATAAGGAAGTTCATCAGCGTCCGAAAAAGGGTTTAAGGCGCACCACGTGCACCACTTCAGATCGTGCGCGGCGCCGAGTGAATGCGAAATGCCGTTTGGCACGACCTCATAGTCCAGTGAGCCAATACGTCGAATGACCTTGTAAGGTCCGATATAGCGTCGCAATAGTTTCTCATTCAGTCCTCGTCGGCGTATCGGGGTCCATACCCAAACACGGTCGCCGGGCTGGTACTCGACGAAGCGTCGTCGCAGGTTGTAGTGTCGGCTGTCGGTACGCTGCTGCTTCTTGATCCGTGGGCGGGCGAGCTGTCGAGCTTCTTCGGCGCGCTGGAGATAGGTAGCGACGTCAAGATTTTCCTCGTCAGGGACGTGCGGCAGCATGGCGTCGAGCGTCGTCGTCGGGTTCCTGCCGTAAATCAATTTAAATGGCGTGATCTGTGTTGTTTCTTTCACCACCGTGTTGTAAGCGAATGTTACGTACGGCAGGACCGCATCCCGTGTCTTGTGCTCGACGTCGACGTACATTGCTAGCATGTCGGCGATGGTCTTGTTCAGGCGCTCCGTGAGACCATTCGTCTGCGGATGGTAGGCAGTTGTCCTCCTGTGACTTGTCTGGATGTATTGCAGAATGACTTGTGTGAGCTCTGCTGCAAAATCCGTTCCTCTGTCGGTGATGAGGACTTCTGGAGCACCATGTCGCAGCAGGATGTTCTCGACGAAAAATTTCGCCACTTCGGCTGCGCTGCCTTTCGGCAGAGCTTTAGTTTCAGCGAAGCGGGTGAGATAGTCCATCGCCACGACGATCCACTTATTTCCGGAAGTTGATGTCGGAAATGGTCCCATCCCGATCTGCTGAAAATGTCGGTAAGGAGGCTTGATCGGCTGTAGTAATCCCGCTGGCTTTGTCGGTAGTGTCTTGCGTCGCTGACATTCTCGGCATGTCTTGACGTAACGGGCGACATCGGCGGTTAGGTGCGGCCAGTAATATCTTTCTTGTATCCTTGATAGCGTCCGGGAGAAACCGAGGTGCCCAGCGGTCGGATCTTCATGTAGGGCGTGCAGTACTTCTGGACGCAGGGCCGACGGAACAACAAGAAGATAGTTGGCGCGGACTGGTGTGAAGTTCTTCTCCACGAGTAGGTTGTTTTGAAGCGTGAACGAAGACAATCCACGCTTAAATGCCCTAGGGACAACGTCGGTGTACACTTCCAAATAATCGACTAGGGCTTTTAGCTCCGGGTCTCCTCGTTGCTGTTCGGCGAAGTCTTCCGCGCTTACTATTCCAAGGTAGGCGTCGTAATCCTCGTCATCTTGCGGCGGCGGGTCAATGGGGGCGCGTGATAGGCAATCGACATCTGAGTGTTTTCGTCCGGACTTGTAGGTTACAGTGATGTCATATTCTTGTAGTCTGAGGCTCCACCGTGCCAGCCGTCCTGAAGGGTCCTTTACGTTAGCTAGCCAACACAATGCGTGATGGTCGCTGACCACTTTAATGGCCTGCCATATAGGTAAGGGTGAAATTTCGCTGTGGCCCAAGCGATGGCGAGGCATTCCTTTTCGGTTGTACAATAATTGCCTTCCGCTTTTGATAACGACCGGCTAGCGTAAGCTATCACGTGTTCATGCCCATCTTTTCTTTGTAGAAGGACGGCATCGAGGCCTAGGCTACTGGCGTCAGTGTGGATTTCGGTATCGGCGTGCTCGTCGAAGCGCGCAAGTACGGGCGGCGACTGCATGCATCGTTTGAGTTCTTGAAATGCGTCGGCCTGCGGCGTTTCCCACTTGAACTCGACGTCTCATTTAGTTAGCTGTGTCAGCGGCTCAGCGATGCGGGAAAAGTCTTTGACAAATCGCCTGTAGTAGGCACACATTACAAGAAATCTACGCACTGCCTTCTTGTCGATGGGCTGCGGGGACTGTGCGATAGCAGCTGTCTTCTTTAGGTCAGGGCGAATCCAGACTTACTGATGATGTGGCCTAGGAACAGAAGCTCATCGTAAGCGAAGCGGCACTTTTCTGGCTTCAGAGTGAGCCCTGATGGCTTCATGGCCTCTAGTACTGTGGCAAATAGCCTAAGGTGATCGTCGAAATTTGCGGCGAAGACAACGACGTCATCCAAGTAAACGAGACAAGTCTGCCACTTCAATCCTGCTAAAACCGTGTCCATCACGCACTGGAACGTTGCAGGCGCCGAGCACAGTACAAATGGCATAACCTTGAACTCGTAGAGGCCGTCTGGGGTGATGAAGGCGGTCTTTTCGCGATCTTTTTGGTCGACTTCTATTTGCCAATAACCAGACTTGAGGTCCATCGACGAGAACTATTTTGCGTCGCAGAGCCGATCCGATGCGTCATCTATTCATAGGAGGGGGTATACGTCCTTCTTCGTGATCTTGTTCAGACGACAATAATCGACGCAGAAACGGAGGGTTCCGTCCTTTTTCTTCACCAGGACAACAGGGGATGCCCACGGGCTTTTCGACGGCTGGATGATGTCGCGCAGCATTTCGTCGACTTGTTCTCTTATTCTCTTGTTCTCTGGCGGAGTGGTCGAGCGAACTCCTCGGCGATTATGCGATGCTTGGCGACTGGTGTTTGTCGAATCCTCGATGACGTCGAAAAGCAGCCTTTGTATTGTCGGAGCCGACTTCTGAGCTGCTGTTCCTTAATCACGGGGAGACTTGGATTAATGTCGTATTCTGGTTCGGGAACCATGATCGTCGGGGTAGATGCGGCGGAATCCGAGTGGACAAACGCATTACTGGTTTCCAGAATTTCCTCGATGTACGCAATCGTCGTGCCCTTGTTGATGTGCTTGAACTCCTGGCTGAAGTTTGTCAGCAACACTTCAGTTTTCCCTCCATGCAGTCGAGCGATCCCTCTTGCGACGCAAATTTAACGGTCTAGCAATAGACGTTGGTCGCCTTCGATGACACCTTCTACGTCAGCGGGTATTTCGGTGCCGACCGAAATAACAATGCTGGAGAGAGGCGGGATGCTCACTTGATCTTTGAGCACACTCAAGGCGTGGTGACTACGAGGGCTCTCCGTTGGTATTGCTTTATCTTCCGACAGCGTTATTGACTTCGACTTCAGGTCGATGATTGCGCCGTGTTGGTTCAGGAAGTTCATACCGAGAATGAAGTCTCGTGAACACTGTTGGAGGATAACGAAGGTGGCAGGATAAGTGAGGTCATGAATGGTTATTCTTGCCGTGCAGATTCCAGTCGGCGTGATGAGGTGTCCTCCAGCGGTCCGAATTTGAGGGCCTTCGCATGCGGTCTTAACTTCCTTCAACTGGGCGGCGACGTGTCCACTCATTACGGAGTAATCAGCCCCTGTGTCCACTAAGGCGGTAACTGCATGGCCGTCGAGAAGCACGTCAAGGTCGGTGGTTCTTTGTCTGGCGTTGCAGTTAGGTCTTGGCGCCGGATCACGGCTGCGTCGTGTTGAACTGAAGTTGGAACGTCGAGTCGTCTTTTGTCGGTGTAGTCTTGGCTTCCTGACTTCGTTGGGACGGCGGCGTGTCCTTATTATGTCGTCGAAATGGTCTCTGCGTCGTCTTCGTCGGCGGTGGAGGACCTTCGTCAGTTCGACGAACAGCAAGCGCACCTCCATCGGTTGCTGCTTTTAGTTTTCCGGATATAGGCTCACAGAGCGGCCCCGTGCTGGGCCAGTGTATGGACGGCGCTGCGGCGACAGGTAGCGGCCTGGTGACGGCGACCGGGACGGCCGTCGAGGGCTCCACTGAGTAGCGGTGAGGTAGTCGCCGATGTCACGAGGGCGTTCGCCTCCCCGAGGGCGCGGTGCGTCCAAGACAAACCCTCGCAATCCAAGGTCGCTGTATGGGCATCGCCGGTGCACATGGCCGGCTTCCCCGCAGTGGTAGCAGAGCGGGCTGTGGTCAGGAGCGCGTTAAACGTCGGTCTTCCTCGGATAGCTGCGCTGGTCGACGGGTGGGCGTGTTGGCGGCGGCGGCGGCGGCGGCACTGGTCGACGGAATCGCCGCGTTACAGGGTCCTGGCGCGGTCGTGGAGGGGGACCTTGACGGCGGGCGACGGCGGCGTAGGTCATCGCTTCTGGCTGGGGCTGCGATGATTGTGGTTGTATCTCGGGAACTCCCAGCCATCTCTGGACTTCTTTGACAATTTCGGCGACTGAGGCCACTTGAGGTTGCGATGAAGGGAAGATCCTTTGAAGCTCCTCTCTTACGAGTGCCCTGATGGTCTCGCGCAAATCGTCGGTGGCCAGTGACTGAGCTCTGGCGTAGTTTGTCGAGTTCGTGCGGCGGTTGAATTGTCGGTTCCGCATTTCGGGTGTCTTCTCAAAGCTGGTGGCCTCGCGAAGGAGCACTTCTACGGTCGTCGGTGGGCTTCGTATCATTGCGCCGAAAAGTTCCTTTTTTACACCACGCATCAGTAGGCGGAGTTTCTTCTCTTCGGACGTTTCCGGGTCGGCGTGACGGAACAGACGGCTCGTTTCCTCAGTGAAGATTGCGATCGTCTCATTCGGCAGCTGTGTTATGGTCTCCAGTAGAGCTTGGGCTCGCTTTTTTCGCAGGACGCTTGTAAATGTTTGCAAGGAGCTGCTTCGGAACAGGTCCCACGTCGTCAAGGAGGCTTCTCGATTCTCGAACCACGTCCTGGTGGCGTCCTCCAATCCGAAATAGACATGTTGCAGCTTGTCGTCGCTTGCCAAGCTGTTAAACGTAGCGACCCTCTCATACGTTTCCAGCCAGCTTTCCGGGTCCTCAAATGTGGAACCGCGGAACGTCGGCGGTTCCCTGGGCTGCTGCAGCATGATGGGGGACGCTGGGGCTGCATTGGGGTTGCCTCGGCCACAATCTTCTTGGTCTTCGCAGGTAGAAGTCCGTGCTCCGGGGGCAGCTGTTGAAGACGGCGGCTTGCTCGATTGTCCGGGACTACGTTGGTGTTCTCTTTGCGGTCCTGGCTTGAATCACGGCTTGTCGAGGGCGTTCGGTACATGAACAAAAAAAAAGAAGCACCTCCACCAGATGTCACGTTGTGGTGACGTTGAAGAACACAGTAGCAATACTGTGAAAGACAAAACTAACTTTTATTGGGCGAACCTGTGCCCACAAAAAGAGGCTACACTTACAGCACAACGGTAGCGGCGAACGCGGTCGGCGATCGTAGAAAATCTGATCCGCCGCGTCGGCTGTTATATAGCAGTCGTCGAATGTTCCAGACTAATCGTTGGGACCCACGTGCCTTCCACAAAGTTCTACACCATTCGCGTGAGGCGATGACATCACATAACATAAGGTTCGTTTACAACAGACAGCGAATAGAATCATCAATGACCTGCCAGAAACTTCAGATAGATGCAGGCGGGTCCCGCGCTGTGCGATAACACTTGTTAGGCAGAGAAACATGGTCGCCCGATAAAGATAAGTACACGTGTCAAGTACACGTGTCCATATACAAATTTGTCCTGGTTGAGAAGGCTAAAGGCATTTTCGCATGATGAGCCCATCCCACCTTTGACAGTAGTAGCAACCACTTTAGGCATATCCGAACAGATTTGCAGTAGAGTACATCGTACAACAACCAAGATGTGTGCTAGCACACAAAACAAAATAAATGGACAACCCTGAGGGCTGCGTGCATCCTTCTTTATATAGAAAAAAAAATGTTTACAGATTCTCGAATACTATATACACGTACAACACACCGAAATATCATCCACGACACAAAAGAAATTATTTCACCTGTTCCATTAGGCACATAATTCTCAGTGATTTCTTTATCTTAGGTAGCGATGGGCAGCTTGATAATAATTCAAAGATGGCTGGATATTGATTCAATAAATTTGTTATTTGCCTACATAATCTCCGATCACCATAGTTGGTGCGAGATCATGGCACCTGTATTTTATCTTCCCTATGTAGAGGTGGAGTGTGCTTCTTTTTGTATTGAACCTCGAAATTTGAACGGTCTAAGATGTACTGAACCTCGATTTGAAGAAATAACTTATATTTGAATAGTTTACGGATCTCTAGTATACCATAAGTATTAAAGTATGGGAAACAAGTTTTTATTTTTGGAATTTTTTCAATACTGAGCGCTTTTGCAGAGAGTGCAAATAATCATAGTTTCTTTGTGTTCTCTGACCATACCAGGGAGCAGTATGTTAAACGTGAATGAAAGAGACCACAGTAATTTTTTGCTTTCCTTATATTGGAAGATAGCATCTCAACATGTTTAATATGCCAGCAACACGTGAAAGTTCAATTCGGAGATCATCTGTGTGCGAATTCCGGAGAGTTTTCGTCAAAGCTAACACGTAAAAAGCGAATCGTCGCAGACTGGTTCATAATGTTATGCGGGAACTTCAATTTCAACTCACTATCTTTTTGCTACCTTTACATTTGAAGATCAGGTGTATCGTCTTGTTTAAGTTTAGGTCCAGTTTATTAAAGGTTAACCAAGAGTCTAAACTGTGAAGCCATTCATTTGCTTCCCTGCAAACGAAGCCTTCATCGCAACCTGAAAAAAATACATTAATTTTATGTGCCAATAATACCATTTCAGAGCCTGGGGTGTTTATAATGTCATGAATATATATCAAGAATAATAGGGGCCTAGAATAGATCCCTGTGGGCTCCGTATTTAATAGTGCTTTGGTCAGAATTGGTGCTACTTAATGTGGTGTACTTTTCCCTGCAAGTTAAAAAGCTTTCTATGAGGGCGTGTGCTGTAACTCGGGTTCTATAGAACGGTAGCTTTTTTAATAATATATTTGATGAACAAAATCACAGGCTTTCCCGAAATCAAGAAATAAACCTAAAGTAAGCTTTCGTTTCTCAACGTTGTCAAGAATTTTCTCTTTAATGTAAAGTGAAGAAAATTCTGTTTTCTTATTCTTTCTGAATCCAAACTGCTCTTTCACTATCAAGTTATGCAGAAAGAGGACATCCACAATTCTTTTCTTCATTATGTGTTCAGCAACCTTTGAAAAGACTGAAAGCACTGAAATTGCTCTATAGCTGTTCAAGTCATCAAAAGAACCACCTTTATAAATATCTGAAACACGCGCAAGCCACATTTCGTGTGGAAATATCCCTGTTTGAAATATGCAGTTGCATATGTGTGTAAGGACTGAAGTTATCAGTGCTGCTGAAACTTTAACAGGAGAAGCTTTCACGTCACTGCAGCCTGATGCACAGTTGTCCTTCAGCGTCATGATTATGCTGAGGACTTCTTTGGCGCAAGTTGGAGTGAGAAATATAGCTTGAGGACATTTAACCTTTATGTATTGTTCGCATGGTAATGAAGGAGGCGTCCGGTACATGGAAGGCTACCCAGCACATCCACCAGATGTCACGAAGTGGTGACAGAGCTCTTCGGAACTAACTGGTGCGCTAAGCTGTGTGCCTGGATCACTCAGCACCTGAGGCAACTGGCCGCAAAAATTACGAGCGGGGTCAGTGAAAGAGGCTGAGCCCCGCCGTCCGGCCCCAGAAACCAACAGTTGCGAAAAGTTGCGCGTAAAAGCGTTTGAGATGACAGCCGTACTGCTGCTCCTTGAACCGTCAGGCAGAACCACCTCTTCCACGAGAACCTGTCTTTTCTCGTCCTATCTGCTCGCACCTGCCGTAGCACGGAGAGATCCGGAACTGGCCTACCCTGTACGAGCGCCTCGCTTGCCGCACGGGAGGACTGGCGGAGTAGTGTGCGGTAGCGCGCTTTCAACAAATTAAGATAACCGCGCATGGCGAAGGTGAGCGGCGCAACTCGCTGCACGGCCCGTATAAGGACGAGGGTGTTGTTTATCTCGCCCGTGATGCGCTTTCTGCGCTGGCTCCATTCGCTAACCAAAAGCGATCGCAAGGCTGCTTTTTTATCGTCCCAGGACTTGGGACCTTTGTCGTCTCCATCTTGGCTTCCCAGCGCACGTTTAAGAGCTACCACGCTCGCTCGACCAATCTGTTAGCACACATGAATTCATATGCTACACGTCTAAACGTGGGGCTCCCCCGCCCATGTCCGGTACTCCTGACAGAGATCGATTATCGCTAATGCGTGGGTTGCCCGAGGGAAACGCGAGCGCATCACAAGAAACCACTCAGCACTCTAGTTCGCATGGGAACAGAAATTTATCAAGACGGCTAGCTAACCTGCCTCGCTCCCAGTTGGCACCAAAACTATCACCGTGTAGCCTAACCAACGCGTCGGTCAGAACAAACTGAATACAGATATCCCGTAGAGACCGGGCACCGGCGTGGACTCGCCCCTACCCTGGAGCGCGAACGTCTCATACGGGATCCAAAATACAGTTAATATCACCAAAAACAAAGCAAGGGTAACAGTCTAAAAGAAAAGAATCTAACAAATCAAAGAAATTAGAAGAATTGGTATGGCAGGCTGATTCATGCACCACTACCGCTCTGACGCGCCTTCCACCCAAGTAGAAATCGACCGCCAGTGTGCGGCTGTCAAAACCATAAATGCAAAGCGTGCCAGAGCGAAGGGAGTGGTTCACAAACACTACACCAACACCACAAGGAACAGAACACGTTAATGCAAAAAAGGCGTCAACACAAAATCGAGACCTTTAATTATTGACATCGCGCGGGCAGCGTAAATTTGTTTCCTGCAGAAACAGGATGTCAACGCCCAGTGCTCGGGCAAAGTGCATCACCTCTCTCTTCTTGTCCTGTGACCTAAATCACTGAATAGTAAGGGAGAGGAGATGCACTAACGTTAGGATGGAAAGACAGGGCATCGACCTAACAGTTCCACATTAAAGTTCGCCAACCATGAGCGGGGCTTGGGGAAGACTTTTTAGCCTGGTCGGGGCAGACTCAGGCAGGAAGACTCGGCGGGGCAGTGCCGTCTGAGCAATCCTCCGACTCCTGCCGCACGTGCTTCCCCGCGAGTTTGCCTATGTTCATTGCGTCGCCGAACTGTGCTGGTAAGTCAAGTAGCTGGCTCGCCGATCCGATGCACCAGTCGCCGCCTCCGTAGCGTCGGGCGCCATTGAAGAGCGGGCACGATGCTCTTCGTCCTCCCGGAGGCGGGGCGCATGGCGGGGCAGGCCGTGGTCGTCATATGGGGTCAGGGGCTGGCGCTTCGCGCTGGCCATGTCCTCCGTCAGGCACAGTTTTCGTAACCCCAGATGGCTTTAACGAATTTATAGTGATGCCGTTTGGATTATGCAACACCCCCTCGACGTTCAAGCGATTTATGGACACTGTCATTCGTGGGTTAAAATGGGAAATACGCATGTGTTATCTGAATGATGTCAATTTCGGCAAGACCTTACAAGAGCACAATGCAAGGCGCCGTATTTCTCTTGAATGTATCAGAAAAGCGGGACTCCAAGAAGTCCAAGAAGTGCCATTTTGGGGACCGGCAAACTATAGTTCTTGGAGTCCTAATCGACAAGAACGGTATCAGGCCGGATCTGCAGAAGATCGCTGAAGTGCAAAATTTCGAAACTCCAAGCACCCTGAAAAGCCATCGGAGCTTCCTCGGACTCTCTTCTTATTTTCGTCGTTTCATTGATGGCTTTGTGAAAATTGCCCACCTCCTCACTTCTCTTCTCCATAAGGATTCGCAGTTTGTGTGGACCCCCGTGTGCGAATCCTTGTTCCGTCTCCTCAAATCATCTCTCACTTCAGCACCCCTCCTATGACGGAGGTTGACACTGATGCTAGCGGCGTCGCTTTTGGCGCGGTACTTGTCCAGCTGCATAGTGGTCCTGAGTACGTTATTAGATACGCCAGCCGCACGTTAACAAAACGTGAATGTAACTACACTGTCAACGAATTGGAGTGCATCGCAGTTGTGTTCGCCGTGCAGAAGCTCCGACCCTAGCTATATGGACGCCACTTCACTATTGTCATAGAACATCATTCCTTATGCTGGCATCTCGGACTTCACGATCCACCCGGTCCATTGGCGCGCTGGGCATTGCGCTTACAAGAACTTTTGCTGTCTCATACAAAAGTGGCCGCCGTCACGCTGACGCAGACTGCTAGTCACGCCACCATTACCGACCTCTGTCAACGACGAAGACTGTTTCGAAGGGTGTTTAGCCTCCCTCGCGCCGACGTTCCCCAGTATGGCGACCTTTCGGCTGGAGCAACGTAGCGACCACTCTGTGCAGCCCCTTATCGAAGCGGCTTCGATGCCATTTACTATCAAAGATGGCATTTTGTTCAAGAACTAGTTCGTCGATGGTGCTGCCCTGCTTTTGGTCGTTCCAAAAAGTCTCCGCGTGAAAGTTCTGCACGCTATGCACGATGACATCACATCCAGACATCTCGGCTTCTCTCGCACTATGCATCGCATTCACCAGCGTTTTTATTGACAGCAAGTTTATAAGACCACCAAGCAGTACGTTGCAACTTATCAAGAATGCTAACGATTTAAGGCACGAACCACCACGCCTGCCGGACATTTGCAGCCGTCAAACCACCCACTTCCCCTTTTGAAAAGTTGGAATTGACGTACTTTCTCCTTTTCCAAAGTCTTTAGAGGGACGCCGCTGGGTGATTGTGGGTATAGGCTATCGCACCAGAAACGTGGAGACCACCGCTCTCGTTACCGCAAAGGCTGGTGATAATTCGTCGTTTCTCCTACACATTGTTATTCTTCGCCATGGCGCACCCAGTGTTATATAACAAGTGATTGTGGAAGGCAATTTAATGCTGAGGTTCTAGAAGAAATGCTTCGGCTTCGTGGATCAGACTAACGACTCTGCACACCGTACCACCCGCAGACCAACCGTCTTACCGAGCGCAGCAACCGCACTCTGACAACCATATTGTCTATGTATGTCTCGACTGGTCATTGCAACTGGGGCGCAGTGCTACCATATGTTATTACGCTTGTAACACTGCCAATCATGAGGTCACCGGGTATTCTCTCTTCTATTTGCTCCATGCCAGAAATCGCCTCGTTTTTCTCGACACCATCTCCTGGATTTCCCGTAACGAAAACGCGTCCGTTGGCCAGATAATATGCCGTGCCGAGGAAGCACGTCGTATAGCCCGCTTACGTACTCTGGCCTCACAACACTGTTCGAAAGAATATTACGACTTGCATCATCGTGCGGTGGCTTACTCTCCAGGATACTTTTTCTGGCTTTGGACGCCAACCCGCACGCGAGAATTGTATGAGAGGTTCTTGTACAAGTACGAAGGCCCCTTCGCCGTATCCGACCAAATTACTGAAGTGTATTCGTCGTCGCCAAGGTAACAACGTGTAAATGCCGTTCCCGCAAGACACAAGTTGTTCGTGTGGCTCACTTGACGCGCTGTCATCGTAGATATACCTAACTTTCTCGGGTTTGAGAATCATCTGCCCCCGGGGAGATTGTTACGCCGAGGAGTTCGAGGAAGAAAAGGAGAGAGGCGCTCGCAGACTGATCTGGGCTCTGGGCCGCCGGCGACCAGCTTTCATCTGTAGAGTTCTCACCTGTGCAAAAGCCATCTCGTCCGCTATAATATAATTTTACCACTCGTAGGTGGGGAAAAAGGAAAAAGTGAGGGAGGGGGTTAAAATCTACATAGCGACCCACAGCCGGGAGAGCAGGCCCGGTGAGACCCCCTTGATCTCCCCTGGGACGTAGCGGAGAGGATGAGTGAAATTTAGTTATGATATTGGGTTGGAAATGGGAACATCGAGTTTTTGCTCTAATCGTTCGTATATCTCGGCTCCATTACTGGTCTGTCTGGCCAGGACAGGGATGGCGTCAAGATAGCCCAATGCTGCGGCCCAACTCATGGGATGCCCGACTACACACACAAGCAACGGACTTCGGCCGGCGGAGGCAGGATAACCTAACCCAGGATCAGCTATCTTGGGCCCCTTCACGACTTTCAGGGTTTGTTTCGAACCTGTCAGCCACTTGCCGACGAGTGCTTTTCGTGGTTTTTCATACATCGGAAGTATGTGTTGTGTGATCCGGCAAGTAGAGGCTTAGGTGGTCAGCCTATCGGCCCTCCGGCCCTCGGGAATATGACCTAACACTTCCGGGTGCATCCACCGCTGCTCCCAACGGACCTATCATTCACTTATTTTCTCCCGTAGCTTGCTACACGCCTACTGAGGAGGAAGTGTTCTAGGCTTGGCTGAGCGGGCCACAAACCCAGAACGAGGCTTAGGGTGATATGACCAGGGCCTACTCCGCCGGTACTCCACAACATCGACGGTTTTGGACTGGTCGTACTACGCCTCGTACCTCGGCGTCCCGCAATGGCCACTACAGCTCCGCGGTCAGCCGTCAGGCAACTTCCCCGAGGCGTCCCTTCCAAGGAGCCTGGCTGCTGTAGGCCCCGGCACGGTTGTGGCTCTCCGTAGCCAGAAACCGGCGCGTCGGTCGCCAGACGTGCACGCCCCCGCGCGAGGAGGTGAGTAGCATGTATTTAAAAACCTTTTGAACTTTGACACATGCCTTCCGTGCAGGATTTCGTGGATCCAGCCAGGGTGAGTCTCCCTGCATGCCTCTGCTCAGGCATCTAATCACACGAGCGCAACAGGCGCTGACAGTCGCCTGAGAGTCGCTGCCACTCTCCCATCCCTTCCGCTGGCGTTGCACAAGAACGAAGCCTACTAGCCGAAACTACACCGGCCTGTATCGGGTGCCGGGGCGGGGGTAGAGAGGCACGAGCAGGCCTCAAAGTCGGATTCCCCCACCCCCAGTGAATAACAGTATCATATAATCAGCGCAAATGACAAATTTCACCGTGGGATCGATGCTGCGATGTCATTTACTGAAAAGTCGTACGAAACTCCGTTACAGTGTTTGATGAACGGAAGGAAGGCATTTGTTGTGTCATGTTAAGATCGGCGCCAGCGGGGCTCATCATTAGCAGTGGAGACAGCAACTCTTACCTGCTGGAAGCCAACGCTAAACTACTTCAGGACGCTCCCGAGCCACGCGATAAAGATCGCTCCCACGTTCCCGCCCCGAGTACCCCGAAGAGCGTCGCCCGGGGGAATTCCGGGCAGAGCAGAGAGGCCGCCTCAGTAATCGAGCAGAGGCTAATTCCCAATGGTCTGACAAACTTGGGGGAACTAATGCGGCCTCGGTCCTGGTAGACGACGATCAGCGTGGGAATACGGTGGGAGAGGTGGAAGAGGCTCGTGGGCGTCGTTCGATTCCTTCGCCGGCCCGGCTAACAGCACAACGACTTTGGCGTTCAATTAGCCTGACGTGGAGCTCCGGTCTTCCACGCCGGATTCGTCGAATGAAGAAACAGGTGTGAGCACCGCGCCGGAACTTTCGGCTGGCCAGAAAACATCCCCTCCGCAGTCGACGAGGACCCGGCGGCATCCTCCTCTCTCCCTGGCTCAATATTTGACGGGGGTGTGGGGGTGTGTCCCTATGTGCGGTGGTGCGTGTTTCTGCGCGAGAATGCAAGCCTGAGGCCACTCCTACCCTGGCGAGGGCGTCCTCAATATGTGGATTCCAGGGACGAAGAACTCTATAAAACTGGACAGCGAGTGCAGTGAATCACCCTCAATTTGCATCCTCCATTATGATCCTACCTTAATAAGCTCTCTTCGGAGAGAAACTCGCTTTTGATGCTTGACTATGTAAATATGCAAATAAGCCCTCTTTTAATCTTCCTCCCATCACGCAACTCATTTAACTCGTCGGCAGTCGTTGTCCTGGTGGTGGTGGCGGCGGCCGGAGCGGGCGTCGTCCTGTCCGTGGTTCCGTCGAGAGCGACTCCGATCCCCACATCCAACAAGTGTTTGGCAGCGGTGCGATGAACCGGGTGACATGGTGCTGCTTCTGCGGGTGAGTGCTTGGTTTTTGCTTTGGATCCTCCGGCTTGAAATTCTGGATTAACAATTTGAACTGCTGGTTGATGGGTGTAGGTCTGTAGCCCAGGTGTAGTAGCTTAGAAACACCATGAGCGAACAAAGCCAATATTTAAAGGCAGCGACCGTGGACCTGATGAGGTTGTCGAGGACAGAACTGTGGTTTTTGTGCGATGAGTTAGGAGTGGATCTGGAGGAAAGTCCGAAAGATTCGGATGTTATTCAAGTAATCAAAAAAATTGAAACGGAATTAGAAGATGATTTTGAAATTGCTTGGGATAACACGCAAAGGTTGACCGAAAAACAGGAGCGTAAAAGAGCTGAGGAAACCTAGATGCAGAAACAATTAAGAGGCAGAGCTGCAGAAACAAGAGGCAGAGCTGCAGGAGTAAAATAAGGTTCTCAAAAAGGCTATGCAGAAACTAGCAGCGGAGCTAGAGCAGGTCAGACCCGAGGCTGAGAACAGGCGGCTCTTTAAAGGTATCGAAAAGAAAACAGAGTGGAACCCAACTTCGAGTTGTGGAGTCACTGCGGCGTCAGTGAATAAGTAGTCGCTAACTATGCGAAACTCGCGTATGAGGAGTGTGGAGCTGCAGTTGGGTTAGAATGCAGTATTGAAAGCCACGCTGAGGCAGAGGACGAGAGCCCGATTGTAGCTGAGCACCGCGTTTCAGAGGAAAGCGCTCAGAGCAATAAGCAAACAGCAGAGGATTACGTTCAGGGGAGCGAAATTCCCAACTCGGGGCCAGCGCAAGGTCAGTCTGTCAGCTGTGTGAAGCTGACACTGCGCTGCGAAGGCGAAGAGGCCAGCTTAGACTTCGATAAAGGTTTCCGAGGTGCGACGGAAGGGCTGGAGGAGGCTAGTTATGAGGAAAAACACAAGCAACAGCCTAGGCGGAAAAAAAGGAACAGGGCAAGGAGCAAGAATAGAGAGATGAAATACCAGGCCCTAAATTTTGGTGCGCCGACGGGTGTTAACGATAGCACAGATAGAAATGCGACAGAACGGAAAGCAAAAGCTTCAGCATCAAACTTTGCAAATTAGCGGCTAAGGTTACTGGTCAGGTGGCATGCGTTGATAATTCTAAACCTGACCACTGTTACAGTAAGGGAAGACCGCATCTTGCAAGCTGAACAGGGGCGATGTTTTGCAAGGGGCATCGGCCTTCGGGAAGACCAAGACCACATCAACCTGACAGAAAAGCGCTAACAAAAAGCAAAGCGTTCCGAAAGGCCATGAGGTGCTACGTTGCGTGACATTCTGGGGAGGCGAGCGCAGGCCTCGAGAAACAGAGACCACGTATGAAGACGGCTTCCGCGCGTGCACTTAAGATGAAGGATGGGTTCTTCAATTTCTGCATGGGGTTTCGGAAAGCGCGCAGGGCGAAAGCTTAGCCGAGCTTATTTGGGACGAGAACAAAGGGTAGGTTCTCGAGCGTGACTCGGTTCGTCGCCAGGTGTCGGTTGTCGGCACTACATGGGCTACCAGGGCCTTTTGAGCGCATCGAGGTGTAGTGTAGATGACAGGGGTAGTCAATAATGGCGGTTTTATGTTGCCTTTTGTCACGAGTTGACAGGAGTACAACCAGTCAGAGCGCGACCCCGGCGAGCGCGTCTGATGGACTAATCCTTTCAAAACGAGGGAGGTGAGTCAGCCTTCACTCCCGTGTAGCCATTCCATGTAGCCATTTTTTTATTGCTCTCTTTTTTTGGTGGGTGCGTGAAATCGGGGACTGAAAAGCTATGCTGTTTGGTGCTAAAGGTTTGGGGTTGATCAGAAAAGGTTGTACTTTCTCATAATTTCGACAAAGGCTATTTTTACATTACGTTAGAAACGTGTGTCAAGTTGCCATGCTACTAAGTGATAAGGGCACTCAAAGGAGTGCACTGAAGAGCCGCGGGGACATGGCGTTGATTCCTTAATTGGAACCATTCGCGGCAGGCTGTTTTTGTCTTGGAATTTTGCCAAAGCTTTGTTTTTGTATCTTTAGCAGGTTCAAACGTGTTAAACGTGGTTGCGGTACCAAGTGTTTGTTGTTAGATTAACGGAAGGGTAGCTATTTTATTGCAGATGCAAAGAAAGTACCGTTATTTGTGAACGTTTGAATACGTGCGTATAGCGGCGCGTGATTAGCTAGCCGATTGTGTTATTCGGAAAGTAGCCGAAGTTAGTAACGCTGCAGAATTTTGGGGAGAACAGCTGTAGCAGCTTTGTGGATAGATGATGGAGACGAGGTGTCACATTGACACAATGAGTTTAAGGGAGGCATCTCGCTAGTACGAGAGGGAGTAAGGTCTGTGATGCGCAGTCGCATCTTTGAGAGTTGAAATAGATCATTGATTCACAGTCTCGAGCGATCAAGCATTTTTGAGAAGAACCCATGGTTTGAACTCAGCGTGGGCCAAATTTTAAGCAGACTTTCGATATTCGGGTGGTATACTGGGATCAGAGCTCTGATTGATAAGGGACGAAGTTTCTATTCAAAATTTGTAGGCTTTGACACACCACCGCTTATCGTACAACGTGGAAGTCTGTCCTTGACGACCTAAGATGTGACTTGGACGCTTGCTTTGACCCTAAATTCGAGGAAAATTGAGGGGTCACTATTTTCGAGCAGCGTTTGGTATTTGGTGCTATATGAACGCCTGGTGGATCCTGAGTGAATTCCGGGCGCTTGCACGTGGGGCAGTTCTTTGTTGTTCGGAACGTCCCATCTGTGCTTTCCTTTGTTGGTGGCTTGGTGCTTTCGGTTTTGTCTTTGAAGTTGATTTGCAGGCCAGGAAATCAACGGGACGCGAGCCAATCTCTTCATGCCCAGCGGTTGAGAACGGTGGCCAGTCGAGATTTTCCGGGCCGCGGAGGAGTTGTTAAGATCGGCGCCAGCGGGTCTCATCATTAGGAGCGGAGACAGCAACTCTTACCTGCTGGATGCCAACGCTAAGCTTCTTAGGGATTGTCCCGAGAAACGCGATAATGACCCCTCCCACGTTCCCGACCCGAGTACCCCGAAGAGTGTCGCCCGGCGGGCGTCCGGGCGGAGCGGAGAGGCCGCCGCAGCTAATTCCCAATGGTCTGACTAATGTTGAATTCCAATGCAGATCGAGAGCGCTACGCCGGATCACAAACGGAGCGCGTAGTTCAGGCGGAAATCACTCCCTCCCATTTTGCCAATGGAATGCATGCGCTCCCGCGGGGGCACTTCAGCGCAAGAATAGCTTGAAGTTCAGGCAACATGGCGGCGCCCATCGAAGCGCGGCCTCTCGCTTCAACAGCGATTCGTCCTTGCCGCCACTCTGTCTCTCGCGTTCACGGCAAACAAAAGACGCACGAAGCTTTCGCTTTGTGTGATGATGCCCGCACCACAAAATTCTAGTGATGAAACGCGCTAAATTTTCAGATTCCTTCCTTATTTACAGAGGTGCTAGGCTTAGAGAGTACGCGTCGTCTGTCGTCAGAAAGCGCGGGAGGTTCAATCAAGTCAACGATTTTGGTCTAAAAAGCGGTCACAAAGAATTTACCGCGATGGAATTGACATCCTGTTAAGAAAATTGTTTGTTTTAACTTGTGCGGACGCGAAAACGAAAAATAATTACATTTGGGAGAATTCCAACGATATATGAGACTGATACTGCGCCATTTCCTTTCCCCAAAAAACCAATTTTTATTATTATTATTAATTCAATTTTTAAAAAAGTCAGAAATACTGCTTGTACGTTGCCCGGATCACCGCGTAGCGACGACAGGAAGGCAGCAGCCGGTCGTGACCGGAAGCAGACGCGGGAAAGTAAAACGTCGCGCGGGGTTCCGGTCAAACTTGCCAATTTCGTCGGAGCAAATATCGCTGCTCCACGGAGCGATCCGGGATTGACGTCTGATCCCGATCTGCCATTGGAACAGACAACTCGCACTCCCATTTTGCCATTGGAATACGATTGCTCCCAACAGAGCAGAAAAACTTGATCCGGATCTGCCATTGGAATTCAACATAAGCAGGAAGAACTAATGCGGCCTCGGTTCCGGTAGAGGACGATCAGCGTGGGAATACGGCGGCGGGATGGCGGTCGTCGTTCGATACTTTCGCCGGTCCGGCTAAAGGCACAACCACTTTGGCGTTCAAGTAGGCTGACCTGGAGCTCCGGTCTTGCACATCGGATTCTTCGAATGAAGAGACAGGTGTCAGCACCACGTGGGAACTTTCGGACGGCCAGAAAACATCCCCTTCGCTGTCGACGTGGACCCGACGGCATCCTCTTCTCTCCCTGGCTCGACATGTGACGGAAGCGTGGCCCTATGTGCAGTGGTGCGTGTTTGTGTGCTAGAATGCAAGTTTGAGGCCACTCCCACCCTGGCGAGGGTGTCCTCAACCTGGGGAATCAAGGGACGAAGAACTGTATAAAACTTGACGGCGAGTGCAGTAAATCATCCTCCATTTGCATCCTTCATTATGATCCTACCTTAAGATCCGCTCTTCGGAGAGAAGCTCACTTTTGATGCCTGACTCTGTAAGTATGCAAAAAAAACATCTTGTAATCTTCCTCGCATCACCCATCTCCTTTAATTCATACGCAATCCTTGTCCTTGTGGTGGCGGCGGTCGGAGCAGGCGTCGTTCCTGACCCGTGGTTGCGTTGAGAGCGACTCCGATCCCAACATCCAACCGCCACCTCTGCATTTCTCAGTTGGCATAGAAGACTTTGTCTATTCTATACCCCATGCTGAACTCTTATGTACGGTGCACGAGCTCATCGAACAGACTGGTCTCATTACTTTTAAGGAAACGAGTGGTCTGAATGTGGACTGTTACAGTGAGCTCTTGGTCTTTTAATTGCCGTCCACTATTGTGAACTTTCAAGGAAAGAAGTGCGTGCAAAAGAATGCCATTTGTATTGGTGCTAGCTCCAGTGTTGTGCCAATTTTTTTTTCTAGATTCGACAACGCTCTTTGACAAAGCCTGACAACCACGTTCTTCGTGTGTTCAGAGATATGTTGACGATTTTTTCATTATTCTTAAGCTTGCACCTGGTAACTCGCTTCCAACCGTCGTCAGCAACGTGCTGAGTGTTTTTCATGACAGTTCCAGTGCACTAAATTTTACACATGAAATGCCTTATGTCAATGCCATTCGGTCCCTACACTTTATGCTAACGTTTAACGAAGGGCACATCCGCTGTAGCTACTCACCAATAAGAAAGCGCTAATGCCATATGCGCCATCGCACTCCAAGCTGATAAAAAGAGCCATAGCTAGTATTAAGTGCTTTGCAGAAGAGCTGCCTACATTCAGTTAATTACCGCTTTCACCGGCAAGTCCTGTTCCGATGTGACGCGGGTTATGCGGCTTATGTGCTGACTGCAGTTGGCGAGTCGATTTTGCAGAAAATTAACAGAGCACACGGGATTCGGGAAATGTTAGACTGAAGATTAAAGAGGTGCCCATTATTCAAGGTGTCTCGCATAACGTTAAGAAAGTGGCACAATGGCACGGCTTGACGGCAGTCTTCTCTGCACATTGCAATCTGTATGGTTTACGTTTAAGAATCGCGAAGGTCATTGAAGGGAAGATGTCCAAGGGCTGCACTGTGAAGCATGCCAACAAGTTTGTTCCACGTTCGTCTCGTGTCGTTTACAAGATACCGCTGTCACGTGGTAGGGTGTTCATGGGCCAAACTGGCAGATTGTAAATGACCGGGCACGCGAACATAATAAATCCGTGAGAAATCTGTGTGATCAAACTATTCTCTGACGTCACTGCAGGAGTTGTGAAAACTGTGTTCCGGCTTTTAACGGCATATAAGTCATCGGAAAAGGAAAAAAAAAACACGGAGGAGAGAGAAATCCTGGAGACCTATTATATTAGGTTTCAAGGCAGGGATGTGTCAGGGCATCGTCTTTGCTGCTCACGAACAAGGAATTTCATTTCCTAAGCAGAAGTGTGCGCGTGTGTTTTGTTGTCTGCCAGATCTTGAGCGTGTATGTACTGTCCGGTGAATTGTACCACATGTGTTGTTTTTTTTATTGTGTCTGATCCGTATGCGTATTCGTGTGGCCCAGGTTGGCCATCCCATGTTAAACTTCAGTTTTTACTCCACCGTTGTCCTGTGTTCTTCAACTGGTGTTCCCGTACTTTCCCTGGCGAACTTAAGTCTAAAATCCCTACTAAACGGAACAGCGGCTGAAGTCGGCAAGTTTTTCATAGAGTGCATTTTTCTGCGACACTGCGCCCCCGATATGCTCATCACGGACAGAGAAACCGCATTCAAGGCGGAATTAATGCAGGCAATCCTGCGTTGCAGCCGAAAAGCCACAAGACAACTGCATACCATCCGCATGCCAGCGGGCTGACGGGACGCCAGAACAAAAGCATCGCTGACATGCTCGCCATGTATGTCGATACCGACAGAGGACCTGGGACGTCATCTTGCCTTACTTCGTCTTCGTATACAACACCGCAGTGCAGGAGGCTACCCAGATGACTCCTGTTAGGCTCGTCCATGGCAGGGAGGTCTCGACCGCGCCCGACGCCATGGTGCCCAACGTTACCAAAGACGATTACGTCGGTGTCACCGCCTACCTCGAGAGCGCAGAAATAGCTGGAAGACTTGCCTGATTACAGATTTAAGACCAGCAGCGCGACGCAAGGCGCTACAACCTACGAAGACCCAACGCGGAATACAAGCCAGAAGATCGAGTCAGGGTATAGACGCCCATTCGCCGCCGCGGATGAAGTAAAAAGCTTTTGCGTCGCTATTTCGGCTTTTACATGATTCCTTGTCGGCTAGGTGAACTGGACTATCAACTCGTCCCTGGCGAAATGACTATCCCAGCGACGCCGCGTACGATCAGTTTTCCATGTCTTTCGACTAAATCCCTATTTGGCGCGCGAAAGGAGGCTGTGTTTCCTTACTCGGTATTCATTTCGGCGCAATCTGTTTTATTTGTTTCTACCCGCCTAATTTTTTTTAAAGCACCAGTTCGATGTTTCTTTGAGAGGGGAGTAATTCTGCGAATCTTTGTTCATTCTTGAAAGCTGGCAGCATGCCACTTTACCGCTTTGTTTTCGATGCATGACACCACCGGATTTATCTCGATTGATCGCACCATGGCGGACCCGATTGTACGTTTTCCAGAATGTTGTAACTTTCCACGCCAAAGCTCTAAAGTTCACTGTCGGCTTTAAATTGTGCATGGCCGCGAGCGGCGGACACTCTGTTCGACGACCTCCGAGCACGCTTGTTGCTACGCCACCGCCGAGTGATTCAGTCCGTTGTGGGTGCAGGTCAGCGCAAATAAAGAGTTTTGTTTATACGCCATTTTCGCTGTCGTTCTGCACGCCGGACTGCCATCATCACTACGAGACAACACAAACGGTTTCAGTACTTGCGGGCTAGTTATTAAAGCGAACACTTTAGTAGGCTATGTTGACAAGGTCGTGTCCGCAAGAACGTGTCCGTAGCAGTTGTGAGGAAATAATTTTTGCTAGCGCTTAGTGAACACAGGAGAAAAGGAACACAAATACAGAGGGCAGACGCCAGTTCTTCAACTGCAGTTTAATAGAAAAACATTCAATATAAGACATCTCAAAATTCTGATACTCACACACGCGCATTAGCAACGCCACGTTCCAGGAACAACATTTCTTTTTTGATAGATTAACAGACGGGGTGCTGACGCATTTCGTACCTTCTTTATCAATGCACATAGCTTTGCAATGCATAAGCACCCCGTCTGTTAATCTATCAAAAAAAGAAATGTTGTTCCTGAAACGTGGCGTGGCTATTGCGCGTGTTTGAGCATCAGCCTTTTGAGAAGTCCTATATTGAATGTTTCTCGAATAAACGGCAGTTGAAGACTAGCGTCTGACCTGTATATTTGTGTTGTTTGTCTCGTGTGTTCACTAAGCGCTAGCAAAATGATTTTAAACGCTCTCCAACAGCCAAAGTTTCTGCCTTAATAACAGTTGTGGGGAACTCAGAAGTGGTAGCGTTTAACGAGTGGTTGTAATCGAAAGAGGTGGATATGAGGATGCTGGGCAAACATAATTTTCGAAATTGTATGTATAGTTTATAAGAGCCAAAAAATGTCCACCAAGTGGGCGGGCCCAGAGAAAGTGTCACAAAATTCGAAAACGCCGGGAGTGTGGGACCACATGCCCGGAAGTGTGGGCGGAGCCAGTGCGTGACGCCAAATTTGAACACCCGAAATGAATACTGGGATGAGACGAGGGAAAATGCGCGGTGAATTGAAATTCAAATAATTAATTAATAATAAGAAAGGCTAAGCGTGAATTAGGTGTAATAATGATTAATTAAGGGTGAATTGAGGGATGTTATGGTGAATTAAGGTTAATTAAGGCTGAATTAATCGTGCGGCGCAGAGCGATGTCTGGAAAATCGTGAAATGAGTATGCGGCCTCATCGGCTTCGACGCGTCGCTCCTACAATATTGGCGGTTAGCGAATTGACGGCACGATCACGTGAGACATATGGAGCAACGATGCACCAAGAAACAACTTGGGATGAGGTCCCTTCCGCTTCGCCGCGCCGCTTGTACGCCAGTCGCTGTCTTGCCGTTGCCGCGTGCCGATGATGTGTTCGCGCGCGGATGCCGTGGTGCTTAACTGCACGTTGTTTGGGCGTGTGGCAACACGTTTAAGCCATCTGTTCCATCGATTAGTGCAGCTTCAAGGTTCCGATCGCATGTAAATAGGAGCAAATAGAGGCAACGAGTGCGGAGGAGGCGTCCATGCTTTCACATTACTCCTGTGCGGGTTGCCGCAGTGATCTCCAATTTTTTTCGTGTTTTCAAGGCGGGGTTATTTTTAGCGGAATACATAAAGGTAATATTGCTGGATTTTTTTATATAACGAAAATTCTTCCAGTTGATAGCATGAAGTACATGTGTGGTTTGGTTTTATGAGGGTTTATCCTCCCAAAGCGAATCAGGCTATGAGAGACGCCGTAGTGAAGGGCTCCGGAAATTTCGACCATCTGGGGTTCTTTAACGTGCACTGACATCGCACAGCACACGGGCCTCCAGAATTTCGCCTCCATCGAAATTCGACCGCCGCGGCCGGGATTGAACCCACGTCTTTCTGGCCAGAAGCCGAGCGCCATAACCACTCAGCCACCGCGGCGGCCCTGAAGTACATGTTTGCTCGTTTGTCCAATGCATATCTTACAGCATAAAAGAGGCAGTCCATACGGTTGTGTGTTAGAGCCTTTCTTGTCCCCTTCATGTGTTACGTTAAAAAGAGTTCCGCTGTGAAAATACGCACCGAGAATCATAGCGCCAGCTGACAACCGACGAGAACAAGGAGGACGAACAACTGTGGTGCTGTTTCCTCGTTCTCAACTTTTGTCTGCAGGCTCTGCGATTCGCAGAATTCACCTCAACCAACTTGCCCAGACACCCATTTTGCGCAGGAAAATAGAAATGGCTTCAACTAATTTCGAACATTTGCAATGGCATGAATATTGCAAACGCCGGAATTTCGAAGTTATGCGTGGTCATGAAATTGCGATGCAAGTTTGCATGCCTTTCAAATTCTGATGCGGGTATTTTTATTCTGAAAGAGGGTGCTTCTCTTTCGTCACCGTTCATGTACCATCTTGACGATGCATTTTGGGGGAATTCAGGGTAAATAAAATACTTTCGAGGACAGGACAGAGTGTTGTTGCTGCCAATGACATGCTTGGATAGTTTCGCGGCTTCGATAGACAGCGGAAAAAGCGAGATGTGAACCCCTGTTGGTGTGGTCAGAAATAACAGCCAAAGTGGCTCCAGCGCCGTAAGTTGGATCCAAGGAGTTACAACTGTGGCCCCTATATTACGCACTTCATTTTGTTAAGAATTCGACGGCAGCAAATTAAGTGCTTTCGTTTTTCACTTCAAGATCGGCTGCGAACCGATTATTGAAAAAGATTCTGAGTTCATTTTTTTTTTCATTTATTACAGGCACTTGTTTTCTGTGCAGGGCATGCGCTGGTCGCTTGCTTTTTGCTCATTGTTTAAAATATTCTAGAAGGCGCAGGTTACAACAGGAGATTGATCATAAAACGAGATATTTCTTTCTCTCTTTACTAATTTGTTGCGCGCATTAGCATCCCTATGAACAACACTTCCACCTTTGTTCTAGAGCTCAACTCACCTACCTTGTTTGTACAAACCAAAGTAGAAGTTTTCATACGAAATCGAAGCGCATTTCTGTCTTGAAGCAGATGCTTCAGTGTGCGCAGGGACTAAACAACAGTGTAATTATTACCTGTGGTCTGGTACTGATCGATCGTCTCGATCGTCTTCAAAACTTACTGGCACAGAATAAATGTAGGCGCAAAATTGCTAAATGGGCAGATACTCTCAGAATAAACACAAACGCGCCCTAATTTCAGTGCATTATTTTCAGTATGGTGCAGTTAATCAATCGTTAATCAAAATCAAAATCGCGTTAATCAAAATTGCGCTCGTAGCCAAAGCGCCCAAACGACAGCATGTGTCGAACTACGAAGGAAAATAGCCAGTTTGTGGCGATCCCAATTGCTACTGGTCATTGTAATATGCACTGGCATGAGGAGAGCTGACGTAGCACAGCCGCAAGCTTGTCTTGATGGTGGATGTGCATCTTATGAATGGGGTTATTGGGCTGAGACACACGAGCAGAAGAAGAGGGGCAGAGTGCGTGCAGCCGTCCTCTGCGGATTATTTCATTGTGCTTGTTTTTTGTCGTAGCAACCTCATTTGCAATCTCTGAAGTGTCCTTCTAATAAATGCAAAGGAACAACCAAACATAACACTCCAAGTGCGAAGAAAAATAGAGAAAAACAATCTATTTTCAGTGGTCTCTTGTATAAATATGAACGCTCAGATGCCACTTTGGCAAATGCCATCTGGACGCCGCAGGGGCTCAAGCGACAGCAAGCGCCTTGGACTTCCTCGAGGCGACCTTCCGGACGGAGCCCATAAGGAGCACCGCGTCCGGGTCCTTGCTCATCACCAGGAACATGAAGGGGCGATCAACGGTGAACTTGACCACCTCCGCCGGAGCTACAGAAGCCGCGGTGGTGGCGCTAGTGGTGCTCTGGACCTCGTTAGAAACAGCCCTGCCTCCTCTGGCGTTGGCGTGGAACACGGTCACGTGCGTCAGCGTCGACACGAACAAGCTTTTGTCGTCACTGATGCCCCCCAGCTGGCCGCGGCTCTTGAACACATCCGGTGTGCCCAGCAGTGACACGATCGGCGCCAGCTCCGTGTGCCGCTTCAACTTCAGCACGGGCATCGTCACATCCACCTCTTTTTCCTGGGGAGAATGCTCTGTTTCATATGAATTCACAAAAAGATTTCTCTGCAACACAACATGGAGCATGCGTTAGTCGCGTAAAAGCCCCAGTACAGTGATTGTGTGCTTTCCCTTACACAGGATGTGCTCCTACCCGACAAGACAGTCATTTCTGCCCCAACGCAATGTTCTGAAATCAGACTCGGGGCTTGAAAAATTGCCGGTCAGCCTGAAATGTTCAGTGTGTCGAAGCAAAAACGCTTTGGTTACACGTCAGATAAACTTGGCGCCAGCATACAGGACGAAGACAAAGAAGTACACAGGGCCAGCGCTTGTCCTATGCACTTCTTCCTTTGCGCTCGTGCGAAGTTTATGTGGTCAACCACAGCCTGCCCAAATTTCTGCATTACTTTTCCTCGGAGGAAGGTAGCAGTAGCGTAGAGGTAGAGCAACCACTTGCGCGCAATAGGAGTGGGGTTCGAATCTTGGTGCCGGGAAATTCTCCACTAGGTATGCAAAAAAACAAAAAATTCAGCGTGTCGATGGAATTGCGTAACCCGGCCTGGGGTGTGTCCTGATGTCGGTCACCAGAACTGACAACGCACTCCCTAACCAGAACAGCATTTGGTCACTTCGGTGTAGTATTTGGATTCCACGCTCTATAAACAAACCTATTAACCCTCAGCCCTCACTCAGCGAAGCAATGGACCAAGGCGCCGGTCAGACATGTGTCGCCGTGGAGGGGGCTAACAATCTCAGGCTCCGGATAGCCCGCCATTGGTAACCGAATATGCAGCGTTAGACGCTAGAACCTGGACCAAATATGCTAGCCTAGCGAGCTGCTCTAAGAACCAGCTGGGATTGAATGGGGTGTCATGGGCTTAGTGAGGTTTGGAGGGCAGATAAGACGTATACAGTACTGAAGGGCGGACACGTACTGTACTGTGGTGGATCCATGGAAAGGCGAGAACTAGGTGCCGAATTTCTAATCGATAACGATACAGCGGGCGACGTGGAGGAGTTAGCTAGTATTAATTAGAGGGTAGAGCTTTTCGCAAGGAGGCTGAACAAGAAGTAAAAGATGAAGCTGTTGCATTCCTACGGGCCTGCATCTAGCTATATAGACCAGATTGTTGAAAGAATCTATGAAGACGTGGAATCAAAAAAAATCAGAGTGCACTGTAGAGATTGGCGACCTCAATGCGAAGCTAGGCAAGAAGGAGGCTGGAGGTCAAGCGACAGGTGAATACGGCGTAAGTTCTAGCAATAACATTGGAGAGCTTTTAGTAGAGCTCGCAGAAACAAATAATTTACGGATCAATAATACCTTATTCCGCAAGCGGTGGAAAAGGAAGTGGAAGAGCCCCAGTGGTGAGAATGAAAACGAAATGTACTTCATACTGTGCGCCCACCCTGGCATTGTTCCGGATGTAGAGATCCTCAGAAAGGTTCGCTGTAGTGACCACAGAATAGTAAATTCTCGAATTTATTTCAAGGCGGAATGGAAGAAACTAGTGAAGCGGAAGCCCGTTAACGAGCTGATGGTAACGGGGAAAGTAGAGGAATTCATGATTTCGCTGCAGAACAGATTTCTGACTGTAAGTGAGGAAGACGATCTTAATCAAACAATGAATGATAATCGCACAGTTATCATTACAGAGTGCGCCGTAGAAGTAGGCGATAAGATGGTTCGACAGGATACCGGGACGCTACCTCAGGAGACGAAATACGTGATTCATCATCATCATCGTCCTGACTGCGCCCACTGCAGGGCAAAGACCTCTCCCATGTCTCTCCAGCTAAAACTTTCCCAGCTGCGGCCGCTGTATCCCTGAAAACATTTTAATCTAACCCCCCCGATAACTATCTACCTCCCCCTACTACGCTTGCCTCCTTTTCGAAGCCACTCCGTTACCCTTAACCCTTAAGAATCAACGGTCATGCTGGTTTCTCTTTACATGCCTGATCAAGCCCATTTCTTCTTCTTGATTTAGGCTAGGACGTCATTAACCTGCGCTTGTTGCTTCACCCACTCTGTCCACTACCAGTGTCTTAACGTTACACCTATCATTTATAAAGAGAAAACACTATTGGCCGCACACTCGCGATTTCGCCGTGGCGGTATTCCATCGAGGCACGGGAGGTCACAACGCGCGCCTCGCCGCGGAAGGTTACTGTGCTTCGCGCACTTGCCGCGCCATCTGGCATGACGTCACACCGCGCCGCTCGCCGCCGCCGCCGTATGGTAGGACGTGACACCGCGTTCCTCGTAGTCGCGCTCGTCTCCGCT
This sequence comes from Amblyomma americanum, assembly GCF_052857255.1. Taxonomy (NCBI): domain Eukaryota; kingdom Metazoa; phylum Arthropoda; class Arachnida; order Ixodida; family Ixodidae; genus Amblyomma; species Amblyomma americanum. The sequence continues at coordinate 148,175,377 of NC_135503.1, forward strand.
TGCTTTGAGAGCTGCGTCGCATGCGTGATAAGATTTCGCAGGATTGAAAAGGAGAGCTGGCGTGCGCCGCAACAGCAATTGAGGCGACAGTATGTACGGTGACAATTCTGAGAAGCTGGAGGAGGCCTGGAGTCGACAGCGGAACGAGATGAAAAGAAAACGAATCGCCCAGGAAACAGATGAGCAGCGCGCCGAACGACTGGCTAAACGCCGCCGTGAATATGCCGCCGCGAGACAGGCACGTTTAACGTCCGGTGTCTCGACCGATAGCAGCAGCGACAGCAGCCGGAGGAGAGACTTGAGTCCTGCTTCACTCAAGACGGCCCGTGATGAACGATGGAATGCGATCAAGCGACTACAGCGGCGGGCCCTAGAAACCGAAGAACAACGTGCCGTTAGCCTAGAGAATAGGCGTAACAGTGACGCGACCCCTTCAATCCTTGGATAGTCTCGGTGCTGAAATCAAACATGGGCATACAGGTCATACTGGACATTTATCCCTGTGCTTCATACGTTGTGGAATATGTGAACAAGGTAAACCGGAGAGTTTCACACTTTCGCTACATATATCCTGGCATAGCCGAGCAAAGCCACTGCCATTTGTTTTCTTTCCGTATCTCGCTGCGTTATCCTTAACTTACGCTGAACCCTTTTCATCAGCCTCAATGTTTCTGCCCCACAGGCGAGTACAGGTAAGATACAGGTCTTGTATACTTTTCTCTGGGGGATACTGGAAAACTGCGTTTCGTGACCTGACAGAATCTGCCTATGGACTCCACCAATTCTTATACTTCTAGCTATTACCCTCTCATGATCCGGATGAGCGGCCACTGCCTGCCCTAAGTAGACATATTCCCTTACCACTTCCAGCACCTCACTACGAAATGTGAACTGCTTCCCGATCCTTTGGTGTCTAACACTATAGAAAGAAGAAAACTATCAGAGCTATCCGAGTTAATAAGCAAGCGCAAGGTAGCCGACATCAGGAAGCTTAATATGGAGAGAATGAAGCATGCTCTTAAGAACGGAGGCAGCCTTTAAATGATGAAGAGGAAACTAGGCATAAGTAGAAAATTTACAGGACTGCACTTAACACTGCTTCAGAGCACAAATGCGAATACCTCTCGCTTTATATTTTCTCCCTTAATTTTTCTTTTTAAGGCACAGCGTATACTGCTCGTTCGGTCGACAAGCCATTGTCGTAGTAGTAGTAATAGTTGTAGTTGTCGGCACCACGTATCGGAATTATTCCTTCCCTTACAGCGCGGTTCGGGTGTCCACCGAGATATGTCAGACAGGCGTCCTTTTCTTTCCTCAAATTATCCGACGGGCAAGGCGTCGCGCCGAACGAGCGATGGCATTCCGTGGACCACTTGGCACTGCTACAGCACGCTGTCGCGTCCAACACTTAAAGAGAAAACTTCATTGTCCTCCAATTTGTTCTTTTATTCTCTGCAATGTTTGTTCTTTTTCATTCTTTCATTAGTTTTTTTTTATTTTTTGTTTAAATAACCTTACTTCTCGCACTTATTTTTGCATTTCTTGTTTTTTATTTCATATAGACAGCTTCATAACTGTCGCTTAGTCAAGTTTTACATTTTTGTTTTATTTGCTACACAAGTTATGATTGACAGTTCGTGCGGACATCTTCCGTCTGCATCTTCCATCTACAAGAAGGAAGCCCACAAGGGGCGCGAGTGAGCGGACGCGTCTCGTATCGACTCCGCCAATTTCGGGCTCCTTTACCCAGTTAAATCTTCCCCTGGACCCATCAAGACCCTCAACGGATCCAGGAATGTACACGCACCCTAACCGCTACAACCTTTTGAATGTTCCCGGTGATCTACAAGCACTGTCCGGTGAAAATGACTCCGCCAGCTACGCCGCTGCGCTAAGCCTCGCCTCATCGAGGCGAGCCTCTCCGGCGCGTTTCGTTCCTCCCTTACCGGCAGCGCGCCTACTCCCAATAGCCACGGAGGTGCAAGCGCAAGGCGAAGACCGCCTACCCAGTGAGTGGACCACGATACTACGCGCATTCAAGGGTGGAATCTTAAGCGCGGAAACGCTGGATGTATCCTTTCAAGCATTAAGCCTACGCTCAAGCAGTAAGCAGTCGGAGTAAGCCTACGGCGTGCACGTCCGCGTCCGCTACCCTTCCGGCTTTGAAGCTTCTATACATGCCTCAACAATAACTGCGCGTGAATCACGCAGTCGCCCTGCGAAGTAAGCGAATTGCTTCGCTGCCTCCCGGTACTATACGGGTCGTTATCCGACCAATAGGATGCCTCGCTTTGAAAGTAACCATGTCGCAGCCACTCATGCAAGCCCTGCAAGTCAGCGCCGCTGGCCGTGCCCTATGGGATGTCAACCTGAGGACCAATCCTACGAATAATGCCTTCACGGTCACTTCCGCGCACGAGGAAACCGCCCTTGACCTCGTCCTGCTCAAAGAAGTGGTCCTCCAAGACACCGGTTACGCTGCCGCAGCTTACATTGCACCGCCGGCGGCTGATGTGAACGGAATCATCTCGCAAGCCTACTAGGAGGAGATGCCGGAGCAGATGCTACGGGACCTTCAGATGCGCAACCCGTATGCTGGTATCATCGCAGCCCGCAGATAAGGTAGGACTCATTCTATACTGAAAACCTTTCCATACATCAGTGCAGTGTACAGATGCACGCCAGACACGGGAATTCCAGACGCGTGCACGAACTGTCGTCGGCCAGGCCACTGGTATGACGTGTGCCCACCGCCCAAGACTGGTCTCTGCCCGTGGTGTGGAGACAAGCATGAACTGCAAGACGTGCCCTTCTGTGTCCCGACCTGCATTCTCTGTGGTGGCCAGCCCCTCACGGGCACCGGCTCGTGCCAGGCAAGAAATCCCACCGCCAAAAGGCAATGCCCCTAAAAAGGAAGACTTTTCTACGCTGCAAACGACCCTCCCCTCTACTGCAACATGGGCCTCCAAGGCTTCCGGGACGAACACCAGGTACTCCCAAGACCCGGACATCAGCTCAGGGCGAAATCAGCTCAGGGCAGCTGTCTCTACCGCCACCCCTGCTCTATCTCCCCATGCGCCACACCCATCCTCTTCACCAACCCAACCCGCCCAACCTCCCCCGAAAGAAAGGAGGCCTGATGAGAGCCCAATCCAACCCATAGACCTGGAAGCCTTGTTTCAGGTCTTCATCGAAAACATGGAAGCCAGGCTCACAGAGCGCATCACTGCGCAGGTCACTGCACAGTGCCAGATTGTGATTGAGGCTACCATTACCCGTCTAATGGTTAGTGTCATCTCTAGCATTATGACCAAAGCAGAGGAGCGTTTAACTCGCCTTACTCCTGGATTCACAACAGAATATCCTCCCAGAGTCCCACTCTCAACACCCCTCCTTCCCCTCACTACCCTACAACGTGGCTTCTCCGGCAGACCATAATTCTTTATAGATTATTCAATGGAATTGCTGGGGCTTTCGGCAAAAGCACGATCATCCACCGCAAATTATCGTCAGCTCGTCAACCCCCACCAGACATCATCGCCATTCAGGGCACCAGTGTTTGCAGGCAATTGCCAGGATACAATTTTATCCTCTCAGACCCCACTGACCTTATTCGAGTGGTCACATGCGTTTGTAAACACTTGCATTATGTGAAGAACGTGATTAGATCCCCTATCGCTCACATCCATTTTGAAATTTTACCGCCCATCCCTTCAAAATCCCCCTGTTCCTTCTTAACTGCTATCTTCTCCCACGTTAGCCAATTAATCTGCTCCCTTCACTTCTCAAATTCGCAACCCAAGTGGACCCCCTACTTATTGTCGTTGATCTTAAGTGCGGTCACGTGGACGGGCTATCGGCGCAACCACAGGGGCACAGTTTTACACAATGAAACGCTGATGCTGCAGCTGACCATCTTTAATGATTTCAGCTTACCTACACAGATTGGTAACAGTGTTACTGGCGATAGTAGCCCAGACCTCACCTTTGGTAGAAACCTTGCCCACCTGCAGTGGGAAAAAATGCTATCCACACTAGGCAGCGATCAGCAACCAATTTGTATAACGCTAGACTGTCGCCGATCTGAGCGCGAAGTTACCGTTAAGCACACAGTTGGAGATTGAGAATCAATATCACCGCTTCCACCAGTTTTGGAGATGGGGCTTCAAATTCATCGCAGGCCACATGTTATGAGGATTGCGCTTTAACGCCACCGGTTCCACCAGAGATGGAGACGGAGGGGACCTTGAGTAGACTAACTCGTTCAGCACCGCTGGTCCCGGCTCGAAAAACGCCGGAATTCGTTATGGAGGAAACTCTACAGTAGGTTTGTGTACATTTTTACAAGAATAAAGTTCAGAAGTGAGGATTCTTTTTATATTGCACTCGCTCAGGAGATTTATAGCGTTCCTATTCTCTAAATTCCCCAGGTTGAGGACGCCCTCTAAGTGGGAGAGGGGGAGAAGGGCAGTGGCCTGAAACTTTCACTTGTTTGCACAAACTAACAGCGACTGCACATACGGACACGCCTCCGCCACATGTTGAGACTGGGAGAGAGGAGGATACGGTCCGAGTAATGTCCTCTGGCCAGCTGAAGGTTGCCACGCACCGCCGACGCCTGTTCTTCATCAGGTGACAACCGTCGCGCAAGGCCAGAACGCAAGGTCGGCAGGAGGGGCCGAAAGCGGTCCATTGTCATTAGAGATGCTGGCGATGGCTGGGGACGACTGCCGCCAGCCCACCGCGGTGCTCACGACGCCGAAGAGCCACCAGAATCGAGGCTGTTTTGTTCCCCGACATAGTCACGGAGATTGGGGAATATAACAGCCACTCGCTCGTCGCAGCGGCGTCGGAGACTTCGGAAAGGGGTCCAGTTGTGCTCAAGATTCAGGCCTCAGGTCTTCTGTGTCCCACACTCCCACCTGGCAAAGCTCAGTAATTGGACCAGCTGACCGCTGGGTCCTATCCAAGTAGTCTTTAACGGCAGGCCTGCGAGCGATCACCATCGTGTTGCTCGGAGGCACCCAGTAGAAACAGCTTTGCTGGCTACCAACAGGTGAGACTTGCTGTCGCTGTTGCTAATAACCATACTTGCTGTCGCCGTTCATAACACCTACTTCGCGGCCTGAAAAATCAAGAATGGCCAGCGTTGACGACCGCTGGGCAGGAAGAAAAGAGGCTGTAATTATGCTGAAAGGCCGGCTTCCAGAAATGTCATTCAAACTCGAACATTTACCAAAGAAGATGTCAGTGGACTGTTCCCGGCGACACGGCACCGCCCCGCAAGCAAGCATTCGGAATTCACCAAAGATTCACTAGGCTTTTTTGCAACACTTATGAGCTGTAGTGATGAAATTTGAACTCATTTTTTTTACGTTCCAAAGCGACTCAGACTATGAGGGGCGCCGTAGTGAAGGACTCCGGAAATTTCGACACACCTGGGGTTTTTTAACGTGCACTTACATCGTACAGTACACGGGCCTCTAGAATTTTGCCTCCATCGAAATTCGACCGCCGCGGCCGGGATCGAACCCACGTCTTTCGGACCAGCAGCCGAGCGCCATAACCACTCAACCACCGCGGCGGCTGAAATTTGAACTAAACATTTCCAGTTGACAGCAATGGTAACGGCGAAAACGCGAGGCTACACGCAACCCCAAAAACGCCAGTCAAACCACCACGTTACAAGATTAAGGAGCGGTCTCTCAAAGCTTTCAGTCATAGAACTAAAGTTTCATAAAAAGAAATGCAAAGCTTGGACCACTTCAAAAGCGTCTGTCAACTAAACTAATCTATCGCAATTCAAAATTTTCCAGCTTGCCCTCACAAGATATTTCCGAAGAAACATTGCCGAGAAGCTTGCCATCTCGATTTTAACATTACATTAAAACAAGCAGATTTATTTCTGCGTTCCTTCCTTCAAGCCGCGTGCCCGTGCAGTGCTCTCTGTCAGTTTCGTTCAATTATATTTTGAACACTATCTACTAACAACTGCTAAAGCCACTCTGCAGAGTCGCACCTTAAGTGCACTCGATAGATACGTTGATTGTAAATTATCCTGATTTGCCAAAACATCACCTTCTGTCTTAACAAGACAGTTGACCACAGATGTGGGAGTTATCTAAACTCTTGGCTACAAGAACTAACTTTAGTCGTCACGGTCTGCCTGCTTTTTTTCTCATTCAAAATCAATAATATAACTAAAAAGAAAGTCCTTGGTCTTAACAAATAATTCTCTAGCAACAAGCAAAACCATTCCTTGTCACTGAACCTTAGCTTGTCCTTGCATGTTCAAACAATACAACCACCTATTCAACATGCTCCCAAAAAACGATACGCATAATTTGTTTCTCTCTGCTGTTCAGCGATTAACATTTCAGCAGCGACCTTCGGGGTCCCGACCATCTGACCTTCCCTCTAGCTGCGGAGGCGCGACGAATAAATACACCCCTTGCGTTGGTCACTCCTTGACACCTGTCTCCGTCTCACCCCTTGCAGGCAATGTGAAATTCTCGGTAGCGCGTACAGTGCCGAACCCTATAACACAACAATGGCCTGCCAGCAAGACGATTGTCTGTCTCCTTTCCACACTTCGAGCCAGTGGTGTTTCGCTTTGGCCCCGTCGGCTGACACACGAGACGCAAGCGAGTTTCCCCTGTCTTGTCTTGTAGCCTGACTCAACATATATGGCGTGGTGGCTTTCGAAGTAGTTTTTTTCGCCTCGAGATTGTCCCAAATATTTTACAGGAATCGCGTGCTTGAGCGTTTCTGCGTTCACAGTTCTTTACCTCTGCATTTCTCCTTTTTCGAGATGCGGATGCTCTGTTTCTAGCAGGAGGATTCACTCTCTTGCTGAGTTCACTTATACTAAGACAACACGATTCTGCACGTTGCGGCCTTTTTGTCGGCTTACCGCCGCTTTTTTGCTTTGAAAACTTCCTGGAATTTTTGTAGGCTTTGTTCTCTCACCTATCCGCACGCGTCGTATGAATAGAATCTACTCTCTGATATGCAATGCGGTTCATTTCTTCAGGTTTTGGAGCTACCCTATCTTTTTTTTCATCACTGACACTTAGCGCTGCTAGCTCAAGGTTAGAGCCTTTCATTTTTTCTCGCTCCGGCCATGGCGTGCTCTTCTCATTTATTTGCTGCCGGCCTCCTGCGTGCAGCTCGGGATTAAATACCAACTCCTTAGATTTCTCATATCCACTACTGGAAGACTTCTTTGTGGGTTGACGAACAACAACCTCGTTCGCATCATAGCTCCGCTCTATCTCCACGCCATCAATCGGCGGATATTTCACTGCCTCTGAGTTATGCGCCTCAGACCACTGAGGTTTCTCCGTTTGCGTTTGCGCATCTTCCTGCCTGCCTTGGAGCTCGCCTGGCTCAGCTTTGTCGTACATCCTGCAGTGGCACTGTTCTGCTGTGTACTCTGCGCGCTTTTCAAGGCTACGCACAGTTTCATCTTCGAAACCTCCAGAGTCAGGCGCCTCTATCTTTTCCTTTCCATGCCCGTACCGCTTGGACGCCCGAACAAACTTCTTTCCCATGGCGTCGCGCTTACCCAACTCGGCCACGGTCTGGCATGTCTTCCCCTTAGTATATCGGGTCGTGTTTTCCCCCTTTCCAGCTTTTTCTTTTTGCCAGTCGCAAGCTTTCATTGATTCGTGTCTCATGTCACCGCGCTGACCAGGCTCGGCAAGGTCTTTCCAGCCTCGTGGAAACCTCGCTCTAGAGTTTTCGCGTTTTGTTTCCATCCGTACTGCTTTGCATTCACAGCGTTGAAATTTTACACTCCGTGACAGTCTGACGCTTAGCGGGTATTATCTGGACAGAAGGCGCCTTGCGCCCAAATGGCTCTCCCGCTCTACAATTAAAACGTACCCGGCGTCCTATGCACTCCATCCTAGCTCTAAACTGACGGAATACAACTGTGTTTACTGTTCCATAATCATCCGTATCCTCCTCCGACAGGCTCAGTTGCCAAAAGGGATGCCATCATGTGACTCGAAATGTCTTTGTCGAATTTCGACTTCTCACAGATGCTTTCAAAAATAGCAAGAGATTATGAAATTTTTTCACCCGTCCGGAATGCTCGCAGTTGAGACTGCTTCGCCTCCCAGTTTTCTTTGCCAATTCTCCGATCAACTTTTGCCATTAGGCGTCCGTGCCGTGTCTGTCGTGCCATTTTGCAAAGTTTAAGACTACCTTCTTCTAGTGCATATCCTTGGCACTCTGCTTTCTCGCTCTCTGCTTTTTCGAAGTTCCGCATCTTTCATTATAGAGTGCGCCTCTTCGCATCTCAAGTTCGAGCTCCAATCGCTTAAGTTCCTTTTCTTCTGTTTCAGCGTCGCACGTTTCTTCCCTTTTTCGCACTCGCGATCAGCTTCCTCCGAAACCCTATGTGCTTTTTCTTCTTTGTCGGCTTTCACTTTAGCCTTCCGTACCCCCTCTTGTACCACTTTCCGCGTATCTATAAGCTGCTCATTATTCTCGACATACTTAGGAACTGTCTCACACAGTTAAATTTTTGTTATTTAGTTTTGCATATCTACTGACAGTTCCTCCCATATCAGGAGCAAATCCAACATCGATAATTTCATTAGGTGCATGACCATCCTTTCTCTGCTTTAGCTCCGCTTTCTGAAACGTGCCGTGAGAGTAACCCCTCTCAATTGACAAACACTTGATTCTCAATGGTTCACGGTTATTCTTTCAAAACCTGAAGCCTGTCGAATCCTATAACAAAAAGCCAAAACGCTCAACCGTAGAGAAAGCACGATGTCGCACGGTTCATTACAGCTGCTGCCAGTCAGTTTTGGAAATAGGGATCAACCCCACCACTGCCACCAGTGTTGGAGATTACGCTTCAACCTCACCAGAGGCCATTATTGCTGGGGATTACGCTTCAAAGCCATCGGTGCCGATAATGTTGGGGACGGAAATGTCCTTGAATTGGCTGACTCGTTCGGCACAGGAGGCCCCGGCTCCGAAGAACGTTGTCAGCCTTTGTTAAGGAGGAAACTTTACGGTATTTTTGTTTACATTTTTACAAGCATAAAGATCAGAAGTGAGGATTCTTTTTGGTGCACTCGCCGTCGAGTTTTATAGCGTTCCTTTTCTCTAAATTCCCCAGGTTGAGGATGCCCTCTAAGGCGGAGGGGGGAGGGGAGGAAAGCGCCTGAAACTTTCACTTGTTGGCACAAACTTACACCACCGCAGGGAGAGAGGAGGATGCCGTCGGAGTAATGTCCTCTTGCCAGCTGAAGGTTGCCACGCAACGCCGACGCCTGTTCTTCATCAGATGACAACCGAGGCGCAAGACCAGAACACAAGGTCGGGAGGAGGGGCCGAAAGCAGTCCATTGTCCTTAGAGATGCAGACGATGGCTGGGGACGATGACCACCAGCCCACCACGGTGTTCGGCACGCCGATGAGCCACCGGAAAAGAGGCTCTCTTGTACCCCGACATAGTCACGGCGATTGGGGAATATAACGGCCACTCGCTCGTCGCAGCGGCATCGGAGATTTCGGAAAGGGGTCCGGTTGTGCTCAAGCTTCAGGCGTCCACTCTTTCGGGTCTCGCACTTTGACCGGGTAAAGCTCGGTAATTGGAACCAGATGACACCTGGGTCCTCTCTATGCGGTCCTTGATGGCAGGCGTGAGAGCGATCACCATCGAGTTGCTCGGAGGCACCATGTATAAAGAGCTTTGTTGGCTGCCAACAGGCGAGCCTTGCCATCCCTTCGGCTAATAACCATACTTGCTGTCGCCGTTCTTAACAACACTAATTTGGACAAGCTTCGCAAACTTACACAAGCGCAGCCAACAGAGGACCCCTTCGACCTAGACCCCTGGGTAATTCAGCTCCAGAAAGACATTCGCCAAAACACTCAAGCGCTAGACAATACCGTAGACACCCTTTTATTTGACAGAAATCTCGCCCACCTCCTCCAATCATAAGAGAAAATAACGCAAAGGCGGAAAACTGAAGAGCAAAGTAGGAAACTAATACTCCAACTTGCTCAAATTCAATCCCTAATAGAGCACTGTAGTGCCACTCTTTGCAATGCTAACTCGGCTCAGGTTTGTGGCGGCCTCCGCAACTCTCTGCACAACCGGGGTTTAGCACTTATTAAGCTTCCTGCTAGATCCCACGCAATCCACATCCCAGACGCGTGTTAGCATTGGCCGCCTCACTCACAACCATGGGCAGGACACCGACGCCTTCCTCGCGTAAGGGAAATGCATCTATACCACCTCCGATGTCCCTTGCAAAGAAACCCGATTACGAGGGCCGACCCCAGCCCGAGCTTGACGCTCTTATCACAGAATCAGAATTTCGCGCCGCCCTATTGAAATTACGCAATACCGCGCCCATAGGAGATCAAATTACTAATGCAGCTCTCCGAAATCTTGACGATGCGTCCATCTCTGACCTAATCAAATACTTTACGAATGTTGCGAGACAGGTACTCTCTGCCTCGTGCAAATATGGAAAAATCATGTTTATTCCAAAACCCCACAAGCCTATCACCTAGAAATGATCCGTCTCTTTTCTCTTACATCATGTCTAAGCAAGGCCTTCGAGCACATATTTCTTGCTTGGCTAACAACGTAAGTACATGGAAGACAACCACGTTTTCCTGCACAGTATGTTCGGCTTTCGTTGGCATCAATCTGCGCAGGATGTCCTACTCCACATTACGCATGACGTGCTTGAAACCATCCCCGAAAAAACTAAATCTATCCTAGCAGTTGACCTCACCAATGCATTTCACAATATTCGACCGATGCCATCTTACAGGAACTGCAGGCCGTACAGGTAGGCCTCAAGCCCTAAAACTAGCCTCGCGCATTTCTCTCTGGCCTCACTGCCTCCCTGCACAAAGATAAGCTTAGCACCCCCCCCCCCCCCCATATACACTTGGGGATCCCAGAACCCCTCAAGGCGCGGTCCTTTCTCCCCTTTTCTTTAACATTGCTCTCATCCCCCTAGCTCACAACTGGCTCTATTCCCACACCTTAAGCATACCCGTTCCGCTGACGATATTACCACATGAACCACTCAGAGCTCTGACGGAGAAATTGAGTAAACTTGTCAGTTAGCTGCAGACATCATCTCCCTCACGCGTGATCCACCGGGCTCGAATATTCCCCCCTAAGTCCGCGCTCTTCCTAATTACACCGAAATCTGGCGCTAACCCACCCATCCAAATCGCTTTACAAGAGTCCCGTATTCCCATCATACCCGCCCTCCGCATCCTGTCTCCACTTGCAGGATTTCGGACGAAACAAACATTCCCTTAAAAGACTAGAGGCCAGCACGCAATCCGTTTTGCACGTTTCACGCTGAGTATCGTCCCTTACAAAGGTTTTAGACGAAGCGGACAACATGAATGTAGTGCATGCATTGACGTTAAGTCGCATTCTATACGCCACCCCACATCTCAAATTGAACCAAACGGAAACAGAACGCGTAAACAACATGATCCGCTTTGCGACTAAGGCAACCCTAAACCTACCTCTTAGCACTAGTACTGCCAAAGTCCTTCGACTAGACATGCATAACACTATTCAGGAAGTAGTTGATGTGCACCTTCAGACACAGTACCTTAGACTTGCCGCGAGCGCCGATGGCCGCCATATGCTCTACTCTCTTCGCATCAACACACCTGCTAACCAGTCAATTCTTATAGCCATCCATCAACACAACCATACACCTCTCGCTGTGAAGCCACCGCTTCCTCGAAACGCCCATCCCCAATATCATATCCCTCGCCACACTATCACCCTCCGTAAGTATTACGGGCAAGCCGATTATGCCATTTGAGAAGACGCCGCATGTACAGCGCATGAAGCGGTAGCAGTTGGCTACAATCAATCCCTACCCCACCCTCTAACTCAGCCTATACCCTCGGGCTCTACGCCCGAGGAGACAGAGGAGACAGCCATAGCCCTAGCGCTCGCACATTCGAACGCTCAATACATCTTCAACGACTCCGAAACGGCTCTGCCAACTTTTCCAGAGGCAGGATTCACACCCCTTCCTCTCAATTGTTTAACACCTCTTCCCAAAAATTACCACGCAGGGTACAGCTCTCCAGTGGGTACTGGCTTAGCCTGGGAACCCTGGAAACGAGGCTGCCGATAAATTGGCCCGAGGTTTGATTTGCCGGGCTCGAGCAAGCCTCGATCCAGGATTCTCGAGGAAGCGCGTGCACACCTTTGCAGAGCTCACGCAAATACTCCGTTTAGACAGTCAGACTAAGCCCTCCTCCCCATCTCTCTTTTACGCACGCCCAACAGATACTTTTCAGGCGCCTCCAGATCAGCTCTCTGTCATCCCTCTGCTGTTATCCCACTATTGTGGCACGCCCCCTGCACGCTCCCCATGTGATGACTCTCACGTCACACTCTCCCACATTCTTTTCGACTGCCTGGCTGACCCTCCCACAGAGACAGGACGCCATCTCGATCTGAGAGGACTGGGAGGTCCATCTCAAGTCTGCGGATCCGACATCGCAGCTTGCGGCGTTGACTCGGGCTGCCGACGTCATGTCCCGAAATGAATAACATTATGCAGTATGGCACCGCGCTGTGGCCCAGGGACCCGGCAGGGCCTAAAACTCACATGCACACAAAGTTTTTCTGTCTGTCTGTCCGCCCACGTCTTCTGTCTACAGCTTCCGTCCATGCCACTCATGAGCCAAGAAAGTCTTTCGCCGTAAAAACCAGGTGTATGCGTCAAGTGGCAAACAGGGCAATACCATTAACAATATAGATAAAATAGTATCCGAAGGGTTCTCCACAAATCGATACAGGTACAAGAGAGTTAAAGTATCCGAATGGCTCTCCACAAATCGATACAGTAACCAAAGGGATCAGAATGTGACTGAGATAGACAGTAGAGCACAGGAATGAGATTCCAATTGCAGGAATCTCTGTACCTCCTGCAAACGAGCGGTGAATAGCCTAACCCCGCGTCTGACACCCTTCCTTATTGTTGTTTCATTACTGACTTCATGGAGTACTATAGTGCCAGTGCATACGGTACAGATATTATTGATTCCTTATAGATACGCCTGTGACGCCATTCCTCAAGCTGCAGATACTCGCCAAATCGCATGTAGTCGGCCCCAAGCGTCCCAGCAAGCACAGAGGTCATTGTACGATAATCGCCATTGCCGCGTCACCTACAAACCGGGGTCGCTCCTTCTTCTGTGGTCCCCTTCCCGCCACGTCGGTCTAAGAAAATGTTCCCCCTACCATGGCCCTTACCGTGTGGTGCCTCAGGCCACCGACGTCACGTGTGAAGTTGCTCCTCATACGCCTGCATCCTCATCATGTAGACCACCACCCACGGATATTGGCCACGTTAGGCGCCTCAGCCGCTACGACGCCGCTCCTCTATCACCGCCCTAAAGCCGGGACGGCGCTCGTGGCGCCGGTGGTCATGTTGCCATAAAGAAGAAAACGAAGTGGCCTGTTGCGTGAAAAGATCAAACGGGGAAGTTGTAGGGGCTCCCTGTTCACGTTGGTGCTCCTTGACCGCAACTATTTAGTCTTCAGCCATAACGTTCGTAAATAAATTTAAATAGTATTTCCCAGTAACAATCTCTTCCGGTATTTGTACGTCAGGCTCATTTACACCTTGTTCAAGTAGACTTTCGTATGGGTAATCAACAGATCATACCATCATCATCATCATTTATTGACCTTAAAGAACCCTGGGAGAGGCATTGCATAAGGGGGGACGGAACATCGAACACAACAATGTAGGTCACTGTCAAACATTGTCACAATCAGTGATCACCAGGATATATACAAAACCTTTAAATAAGCCTTAACAAAGTATGAAAACAGCAACGGTAAAATAAACAGAAGCAAACAGAAGCAGGCAAGAATTCTCCATATCATGTTTTCAAATAGGATGTCGGCAACTGTCGGAACTTATGTGCATTGCGTTCTATTACAATATGGTCTGGTAATGAATTCTATTCTTCAATTGCAAGAGGCAGGAATGACTTGTTAAATGCGTTTGAATAGTCGTGCAGAGTAGAATACTCAAGGAGTTGAAGAGACGGCGTGATGTTCGGAAAGGTGGAAGCAGAAGAGAGTCCCGAAGCGAAAGAAAACAGAAGTATAGCTCATGAAATAATGAAAACGAGTAATTTTTCGTCTGTGCGTCAGAGGCTCAATGTTAAGCGATAAATTTACATTAGTAACACTGGAGCGGGTGTCGTAGTCGGATGAAATATATCGGGATGCACGGTTTTGAATGGCTTCTAGGCTATCAATTAGGTAACCCTGATGTGGATTCCAAAGTGGCGAGCCAAATTCTAGTTTGGTTCGGACGAAAGTTTTGTAAGCTAGACTGCGAATAGAGAGAGGGGAGAAGCTGAGTTGCGATCTGATGAACCAGAGTGATTTCGATGCATCAGCTGCAACCTTTGTGATGTGCTCGGACCAGGAGAGCTTGCTGGTGATGTGAATTCCATGGCAACGGTATGATTCAACTTGGGAAAGGTTGGTTGAGTACAACGAATATGCGTAGCTGAGGTTAGTGCACTTGCGCGTTACCTGCATGTATTTGCGCTTACATTCAGCTTCATTAACCATGTCGCACACCAGTCTTCAATTCTGTTTAAGTCATTTTAGAGCAACAACTGATCAGTGTGTGCGGTTATGCGACGGTACAAGACGCAGTAATCTTCGAAAAGGCAAATGCACAATGAAATACTGGAAGGAAGATCGTTTATGAAGATTAAAAAGAAAAGTGGACCAAGTAACGAGCCCTACTGGACACCAAAAAGAGCTTGAGTTGTGGGTGAATGAACATTAACGATAACAGTGAATTGACAACGGCCGGATAGAAAACAACGATTCCATGTTAGTATCAGCGGATCAAGACACGAGCATGAAAGTTTGGCTAAAAGGCGTTGGTGAGGTACACGATCGAAAGCTTTCGAGAAGTCGAGATATATGACGTCCGTCTGAAATAAAGAATCTAAATTTAGGTGAAGATCGGTCGTGAAATGGAAAAGTTGGATTTTGCATGAGTAACCGGATCTGAAGCCGGGCTGGTTGGGAAAAAGTAGCTGTTGGAATCAAGGTGAGATGCAACTTGTGAATATATTATATGCTGTAGTAGTTTGCAGGCAATGCATGTTAGTGAAATTGGTCGGTAGCTAGAAGAATCAAAATGGTTACCTGCTTTAAAAACCGACACTACCTTGCTCAGCTTCCAGTAGTCTCGAATTTAGCCGGTAGCAATCGATTGTACGAATATTATTTGCAGAAGCTGGCTTGTATGTCCTTGGTGGCTTTAAGTATCTTAGAATATATATTAGCCAGTCCCAGGGCGCTTGAACCTTTATGTTTTTCAACAAGATGTATTGTTTTTTTCTTTATGGGGGATTTAACGTCCCAAAGCGACTAAGGCTATGAGGGACGCCGTAGTGAAGGGCTCCGGAAATTTCGACCACCTGGGGTTCTTTTACGTGCACTGACATCGCAGAGCACACGGGCCTCTAGAATTTTGCCTCCATCGAAATTCGACCGCCGCGGCCGGGATTGATCCCGCGTCTTTCGGGCTGGCAGCCGCGCGCCATAACCACTCAGCCACAGCGGCGGCTTAATAAGATTTATGATACCATGTGTAGTGATAATAACGGCCGGCATCTGTGAAAATGAGAACTTAGATAGGGGAGGGATATCTAAAGTCGGTTCATTAGTAAAAATTGAGGAAAAGAAATAATTCATTACATCACTGCGTTTGTCTGGTGGAACTTCAGAACCGTTAGCACTAACCAATGATATATTATGTGATGACCTTATGCCGGGAGTTAAAAGCTTCCAGAATGTTTTGGATTGGAGCGAATAATGTCCTATAGATCCCGATGATAAAATTTTCTTTTTGAGCATCGCAAACGTTTTGTGCAATCACGACACAAGAGAAACACCTTTTCCAACGCAAGGCGCTAGCCGAATGGTTTGCTGCCCGGAAGAGTCGTTTCTATTTAATTGAAAGTTTTCTGAGGGCGTTAGAAAGCCAGAGTCTGCTGGCATCGCCTCGAATGCAAACAAGGGGTACATATCCGTCAACGAGTGATAACAATTTTTGTTTGAAAAGCAGCCAATTTTCATTTACTGTTCTGGAAGTAGAGGACATGCGGAAGTGATGAAGAAGCTTGTCCAGCTCGGTGATGATATTCTGAATGTCAGCATTCTTATGGTCTCGGATATTTTGGACTGATGATTGACGAGTAGGGATGGGTAAGGATAGTTTGAAAAATAAGGAGCAATGATTGCTGAAGCCGGGAATGCATGATAATGACTGAATGGATTAAGGGTTCGAAGCAAGAACAAGGTAAGGAGTGCTGTCTTGCCTGGTTGGCATGTGAACTGTTTGAGTAAAATTGAAGGTAAGAACTAAATTAATCAACTCCTTCGATTGGCCACTGTGCGCCGATAAGTCAGGCCAGTCAATGTCAGGGAAGTTTAAGTCGCCACAAAGTAAGAACCTCGTGTGGAGATAGCGGGCCTGAAGATCTAGTGGGATTGAATACAGTTGGTTAAAAAATGAAATGTCGGCATCCGGGGCACGATAGCATGCAATTAAAATGATTGTGGTGGAAGGAAATGTCGATTTCAGAGCAACAATCTCATGATTACGAATTGGTAAAACACAGAAAGAATGCACACTAGACTTCACGAAAACAAGCACACTGCCCCACTCTGTCGCGCCTGTACACCGTGAAAGATCGCGCGTCGTGTAGCAACTCATAATTAGAGATATCAAAAGTTAGCCAGGACTCTGTCAATATTGCTACGTCTGTACGGCTGTAATTTAGAAAGGCTTCAACGGCGTCTTTCTTCGGCAGATAGCTGCGAATATTGGCTAAAAGAAACGCTAAAGTATGATAAGTCGGTGCGACGTATCTCACGCATTGTGACGGCGGCCGGGGGCGTGGCGGCGAACTGTAAGCGGGTGACGATTGCTATAGTTGCACTTGCTCGACAGAATTTGTTTCGGAATTGTATATGAATTGTCTGTCATTCATGGTGAGCTTGTCGAATCGGATCTTAAAATTAGTGCTCCTTCCTTGAGCGTAAGTGAAAGGCATCTTTCGAGCTGTTCGCACGCGTGTTGAATAATCATCACGAATTGCGTAAGACGTATATTTAGACTGGGGTCCCGCAAATAGAATCTTTCATTTAACTTTGAAACACCCGAATTTTACAACTATAGGGCGCTCTTTGTCTGCCTGGAATCACCCTAGCCTGTGCGCTCGCTCAATGTAGTCAAGATTTACGATAACTCCAAATTTTCCTGAGCAAGAAGAAACAATCTCGGTCGCAAACTCTGCCCAGGTTTCGCCTTTACTATCCTTTATTCCAAAAAAAGAGAATCAAATTTGACCGGCGAAGGCAATTCTCGGCGTCATGATATTCCTTGGTAAGAGCTTTGATTTCAGTGCAAAATTTTTCAATGCTTGTTTTTAAGGTGCAAGAGGACGAGTCGTTCAGTTGGTTATTCTCGACAGCTCTTTCCCGACATGCGAAGAAAGCCGGCCGACCGGACCTTATATATTAGTTTTAGCAGCGCGGATTAGCGAAAGTTCCGCGAGAATAGTGGTTTGGGACTGTTCTAGGCGGGACAGTGTGTGTGAAATAGATTCAAGCGATTCAGGGTCGTCATTGCTCGAAGGTCCGGAATTCAGCTTCTCATCCCCCGACTTGACAAGCAAGAGAGATACCAAATGGGCATTGAGGCAAAAATAACAAAAAACACAACAATCTACGGTAGAAATCACGCAGATCAGAGGGGCACGACACTGTGACCAAAAAAGGACTTGCCGGCCCGAAAGACGCGGGTTCGATCCCGGCCGCGGTGGTCGAATTTCGATGGAGGCGAAATTCTAGAGGCCCGTGTGCTGCACGATGTCAGTGCATGCAGAAGAGCCCCAGGTAGTCGAAATTTCCGGAGCCCTTCACTACGGCGTCCCTCATAGCCTGAGTCCCTTTGGGACGTTAAAACCCCATAAACCAACCAAAAAAGGACTACTGGTTCAGAGGCAAATAGCTAGAGGGAGGTAACCTGCGCAAAAAGGAGCGGTTGCATGACCACGTTCGTCGCAGCGGCGCGCCCCGATTGGCCCCAGAACGAAGGCGGTATTTGTAGGCAAGGCAAAGCTGCTGAGTCGAATATTTGTAGTGCTTGTTTGTTCTTTCTTCATAGCAGACAGCACGCCGCTTTATCGCTGTGTTTGCGATGCAAGACGTGACCAGATCTTTCTCGATTGATCGCATCGAGGCGGAGTCGATTTTACGTTGCTCCAGAACGTTACAGTAACTTTGCACCCTTTATCTCGAAATTTCGCTGTCAGCTTAACACGTTCACTGCGCCGTGGCCCACCGGTGGGTCACGCAACGCAGTCCAGCCGTGGTGGCGCTAACAACGAGGCGTTTCTTGCAGTGCGGCGACGATATGTTGCCACAAATGCATGAAAATACGTTTCCACTATCATATCACAGATGGCGGTAGAGATATAAATCACGCGTGTATTTATTGACATTGACACCTGCAATGCATCTGATGATAAAGCTGACGGCTATCAGGAAACAGCGCAGAAAATGTTCCAGCTACCCGCTCCAGCCTTTTGTTCGGGCGCTTTCCACGTGCGCAACGTACTTTTGAAAAGCGCTCAAAATGTGTGCAAGAGCTCAGCTGAAGAATTAGTCGGTCCTATTCGCAATAACTTGGCTCACTCTCAGTGCCTCGCCTCGTGGTCCTCATCCTTGTGCTTTCCATTTTTTACGAGCATTCAAAAATCGTGATGGACTGTCGAAAATTCGACGTAGGTACAGAAAACCGGAAGAAAAGACCCTGCGGTGGAGGCGGATCCGCCGGGACACACGGCAGCCCAAATACGTTGCCATCCGCTTCGTGCGGCACAACTTCTGCTCCAGCGAACGTTGAGTGTTCAAGCAGCGACGATGACAGTCTCGAAGAGTTATTGGAAAGTTCATCTGAACTGTGGGATGGTGAGTCAAGCGTTTGCGGTGAAGCGGTATCTGAGGATTCGGAAAATGGTGATGTTAAGGCTGCATTACGTGCCGAAAGCTGGAATGCGATCACGACTAGAGTTAGGGCGATGTCGTATTCGAGCCATCCTGTGCTAATTAGCCTCCTTACTAGCAACGATGCTCTCAGCTTGTTTTCTCTTGTTTTGACTCACGACATTTGGGACATGATGGTTCATGAGACAAACAGGTATGGAAGCAGTACATAGACTGGAACGTCCTACAAGAGAAATCACGCGTGAAGAAATGGACTGAGACAAACGTGGAAGAAATGAAAGTGTTCGTAGGTGTACTGATCTGCATGGGTCTAGTGAGGCTTCCTAATCTGCAGCACTAGTGGGCAAGAAGCGATCTCTACGGCGTAAACTGCATTCGCCAGAACATGGCCCGCGACCGGTTTCTGCTGCTACTAAGGTTCTGGCATTTCGCAGATAACGAGGAACCGAGCGCACAGCAGGATCGTCTCTATCGTATTCGACCCTTGATGGAAAAAATGAATCGCAATTTCTGCTCAGTGTTGGAGCCATGCAGGCAAAGAGATTGTCATTGACGAAACGATGATTCCGTGGCGTGGGCACCTCGCCTGTAGGCAATACATCCCTGGTAAAGCCCACAATTATGGAGTCAAACTATACAAGGCCCGCACGAAGGAGGGCTATACATTGAAAGTGCAAATTTATGCCGGAAAATCTGGCGCCATAGCGGGCATGGGGCATGCCGAAGAAGTAGTAGTAAATTTGATGGCTGGCTTCACCGGCTGTGGCCGCACAGTTTTCGTCGACAACTTCTACACGAGCATGCCGCTTGCGTCACGCCTATTGAAAGATGATACATTTTTATGTGGCACTCTCCGATCGAACCGAAAGGGGCTTACGAAAGAAGTTACACAAGCTACAATAAAAAAAGGTGAAGTTGTTGGTCTTGAATCCCACAACGGCGTAAAGGTGCTGAAGTGGTTGGATAAACGGCCCGTTCTCATGATGACAACGGTTGCTGAGCATGACGCCAGCCTTGTTGATACAGGAAAAAAAAACGAGAAAGAGTGAGCCGAACATGAAACCGCGCACTGTCCTCGACTACAACGTGGAGAAAAAGGGCGTAGACTACATTGACCAAATGACGTCCTACTACTCCTGCCTACGGAAAGGGCTCAAGTGTTATAGGAAAGCTGCGGTGGAGCTCATCGTTAAAACTGCAGTTCTGAACGCATGGGTTGTCCGTTCAACGGTGGACAGTAAAATGTCGCCAGTCATCGAATTCCGCGAGGAGTTGGCACGCGCACTCTTCGCTACAGCTCAGATTGAGACCGAAAGGACACGCGGAACAAAGCGCGCCCATACGCTGGAAAAGGCCGATGGACCTGCACGGTCTGTCCGAAGGAGATGTACTGGATGCTACGCATCGCCGACAGCTCGCAGAAGTACAGAGCAGGAAAGGGTAATGGCGAAGAAAGTTGTTACATTTTGCGCAAATTGCGCGGGAAGGCCATTTATGTGCTTGCCATGTTTCAATCTTCTGCACGAGTAGAACTCCTAAACATAGACTACGTTTTAGACATCGTGAGCTGGTGGCACGTAAGATGTTTAGTTGCAAATGCTGTGATTTGAAATGTTTTTTTTCTTCCGAAAATTATTCTGGAAGTACTTCAATAAAATGTCGAGTTTGAGCTCTTGTTCTTGAGCCTTGATGCTTAGTGAATGCTGAAACGCAGGGTCACGTGGCGTTGCCCCACAAAGGGGAGCTGGTCGGTGGGTAGTAAACGTAGCAGGCAGCGGCTTCAAAACGCAAACTCTTTATTGTGGAAACTTGTGCATGCCCAGGAAAAGAAAGAAAAATCGAGCGTGCGAGAGCCATAAGCGCCTCGGGCACTTGTTCGGACCAGAATGACCGAAACTCTTGGCCGTGCTCTAGTTACATAAAGCAGAAATTTTGTAGACAGAAAGGGCGCCATTTTTCACGGACATCCTTGAGAACGCGCTTCAGTCGCGTTCACTGGGGATGAAGCGAGCAGCGTCGCGGTAATAAATGACTCGATAAATTCTCCAGATGCCGTATGCTAGAAGGATTCATTATCCATTTTGTTTTTATGATCCATTTGGTCTTTTGCGTCAGGTCATTATTGTTCGATGACGTAGCCCTGCCGTTCCGTGGGAAGCGACCGGACTACTGGCTCATTGGCGACCGGACCTCACTATTGGATGCACCTTGCAGCCCATATTGAACCACAGTGCGCAACGAATGGCGAAGGCTATCGTCAACGCAGGTATCTGCTGCTTTTCATTTTTGTGATTGGTCGACTGCTGCTTTCGTCTGATGATTCCGTCAGGCTTACGTCACGCGAAGTGGAGCGGAAAATGCACAATGAATTCTTATAAAATGCGGCCCCAGGGGAAGCAACTTCCTGGAAATGCACGGGTCAAGTGAACCACGTGATGATTTTCTGTGCTAGCATACATGATTAAAGTAGCCCGCACCAGCTGTGACTGAAAATGCCAGTAGAGCCATCTTTCAGCAGGCGGAAAAAAACAGCCTCAGAAGTGTGCCCCACCGGTGTGTCACGCCGCACCAGCGAAAGCATCGGGTGACCCACCGGTGGGCCACGACGCACAGAAATCAAAACTATTATAAGCGGCTACGCAGTGAACGTGTTAAATTGAGCACGGCGGAGAGCGGCGGGCATTCAATTTGACGACCGCCGAGCACGCTTGCTGCTACGCCGCCGCCGAGTGATGCAGTCTATTGTGGGGGCAATTCAGACGCCATTTCCCTATCTTTATGCTCACCGGATTGCAGTCACCACGGTAATATTAGCATTATGAATCAGTTTATAGAGAAATGTGCACATAATAAGCAACCGCTATACATAGCCGTCATAGATTAAGAGAAAGCATTCGGCCATTACGAAATTTCAGCAGTCAAGCATGCATTTCGTAAGAAGGGTATGGGAGAGCGTTATGTAAAAATACTGGAAGATTTATGTGTGGCGGGTGTAAACTACCATAGTGCCGCATAAATTCGGAAACGAATTTCTAATAAGAATGTATGTCAAGAAGGGAGAGAAAATCTCAGCAATGCTGTTCACCTCCTCTTTACAAGAGATATTCAGAGGCCTGAAATAGGAACAGCCAGGTGTAAGGGTTACCACAGAATATCTTACTAATGTCTGATTCGATGTTCACATATTTAAAGATAATGCTGTAATCAACTGGGGCCCTTTCACGGTTACAAACATTCAGAAATTAGAGCGAATACAGCATAAAGTTGTTAGATTTATTTTTAACTAATATGGCCGTGCATCTGTAAGTGAGCTCGTGAGGCGAAGTGGTTTACCCCCGAGTTGTTGAGCGCAATCGTGTTTGTCGATTAAAGTTTTTCTTCCAGCTCATAAAAGGTCAATATAAATTTAATACTTCTAATCATTTTGCTTACTCCTCAGGTTATAAAACGAGACAAAGGCATGCACTATCAATAACCGTTTCAACGCACGAAATAACTGCTTTAAATATTATTTTTTTCCGAGGACAATTACTAGTGGAATAAGCTTAATACCGAGACTGTTAATCACAATTCTTTATTGATGTTTGAAAGGTGCCTGCAAATGTTATGAATTTGAGTGTTTATATGCTTGTATTTTGTTTTTTTCCCACCCTGCTATAATCTGTACTAGATCGCAGTATCTATAAATAAATAAATAAAAAACTAAGTCAACCCGGTGATAAACTTTCAAAACATGATCAATGAGTTATACAGGCAATGCAGAATGGTGGGTCAAAAATTAGTATGCTGTTACAAAATAACGTTGACCGCTCTACGAAGAAATCAGCAGTTTACAATTGACATAGACGTGCTGGAATGGGTAAACGAATACGTCTATTTAATGCAGATCGGAATCACGAAAGCGAAATATCTAGAAGAATAAGAATGATGTGGAGCGCTTATGGCAGGTTATGAATGGCAGTTTACCAATATCCTTCGAGAGAAGAGTTCATAACAGCTGTATCTCACTGGCACTTATTAGAGGGGCAAAAACGTGGAGGCTAACGAAAAGGATTCAATTTAACCTTGGGGCAGCGGAGTGAGGTATGGAAAGATAAAAGACAGGTTAACGTAAAGAGACGGGAAGAGGGCAATGCGGGTCATGGATCACCGACGAGTTAATGACATCCCAGTAGAAATGAAGGGAAAGAAATTGGCTTGGGTAGGGCATGTAACGCCAAGGCCAGATAACCGATTGTCGTGAATAGCAACAGATTGGATTGCAAGGGGAGGGAGACGTAGCTGAGGGTTGCAGAAAGTTATGTGTGCGAATGAGTTTAAGGAGGTTGCGTGATAGGGTGGCCGGAGATGGCACAGAACAGGGTTAATTGGAGAGACATGGGATAAACCTTTGTCCTGAAATGGGCGTAGCTGGCTGATGATGGTGACACCCTGATTTCGTAATACGTATAAGACTGCTGAGGTTTCGTTCCGAGTGAGTCAAATGCTTTTTTGTAATCTATGACTGCTATAAGGATGAGTTGGATATATTGTGCGGATTTCTCTTGAGCAGTATTGATAGCCTGGCTATGGTGCATTCTTGAGTAGCCTTTACAAATGCATGCCTGGTATGTGGTTGATCGAAGTCTAAGGTGGTTCAGAAAGTTTAGCGATTACGTTCGCAAATTCTTTGTAGGCAGCTCACAGTAAACGCATTGAACTGTATTTTTTCAATACCTTAACGTCTATTTTATTATGAATTAAGATGATGTCAACGTTCTTCCAAGCGTTCGGTAAGCTCGAAGTAAGATGGCATTGCGTATACAGAGTGGGTAATTTCTCTTGCACAATCTCCTCACCGTCCTTCAAACTGATCTGCTTTTATGTGATATTTACCACCTGCTTGCCGTCTTTCGTTACGGCCGGGACTTGTCATTGCTGTGCGATAATACCTTTCTCTTTAACGTCCCAAATAAATTAGCTACTGTACAGATATGCGCACCACTCTTAGGCTGCATTAAATATCCCATACATATTGCTAATGACATTGCCATCCAAGTCTGTTAACGCGTGCATCTGATTTTCGCCAATCTTTACCTTACTCTTCACTTTCAGGCTACCTCCGTTCTTTAGAGGAATCTCGATCATCTCTATATTGTCACCGATAAACGGTAGAACACTCAAAACCAGGTTTAATTAGACGTGCTAGGCGTGCAAGACAGCAGGGAGCTCGATCGAGGAAGAAGCCGAAAAACCTCTAACCCCTCGAGAGCGCAAGGCATGGTAAGTCCCATCTAAAACAGTTCGGCCGTGGTGTGGTGCCACTGGATTGATTGGGACTGTGGCAATATTAACTTGCCTATGTCGCTTACCTTGCGCTTACTGATTAACTCTGATAGCTTCTGCTGTTATATCTGTGCGCTTAGAAACTTTCATGCTTTGGCGTTTCATATCTTTCGTCTCCTGAGAGCACTGGCCGGTTTCCTGTTTGGCTATCCTAGCGTCTACTTCTACTGCGCACCCAATATGACAGCGGTCAGATTATAGTTCATTGCATGAAAAATATGGTATTTAGTCTGAGATAAACACGAATATCTGCTCAGCACCGAGATCCTGAATTCCTTCTACTATCCCTCTGGCCGCTAACTGGTTGATGGGCTCCCACCTCATTAATTTCTTCCATTCTCTCTTCAGGCCTAAAGCTAATTCGAGACATTAACAATCTGTGGTCGCTACAACGCACCGTTCCGAGGACCTCGATATCCTGCCCGAAACCCAGGTGAGCGCATATTATGAAATCTATTTCATTTTAGTCTCACCTTTGGGGCTCTTCCACGTCCACTTCCTGTTCATTCGTCCTCGGAAGAAGGTATTCTAGATCGGTGGCTTATATCTCTCTACGAGCTCTACTAATAAATTGTCCCTGCTGTATCTCGAACCTCCTGTTACCATCCTGCTTCTCTCATTCCTTGGCAAAGTCGTCGGCAATCAGTGCAGTGTAATTGGTTTTTAGTTATTGTCGATTTGATGTTTTTCGTAGAAGCTCTGGTTGATCTAGTCATGATGGCTGGATGTAGGCGCTTGGCATCTACAACTTTCATTTTTTTACCTCTTCTTAAGCCCGACTACAATAATTGCCATCCTCTCCTTAATCCTATAAAACTCTTGTATGTTAATAGCTGTTTATTAATTTATGAGGAGTCCCACGCCTAGTTCTTGTCGGTCTGCTTATTCACCACAGCTTGGTACGTGCCCACCCTTAGCACTGTATGTGCCTTATCTGTCGTCCTAACCTAAGCCCCTTTTACATCCCGTATAATGCTGGCTAGTTAATCTAACAGCGCCTCATCTGTCGTCCTAACCTAAGCCCCTTTTACATCCCGTATAATGCTGGCTAGTTAATCTAACAGCACTGCTAGACAAGCTTCGCTGGATAAGCTATTTGCCTTCAAACGTTGGCAGGTTAAGTTTCCAATATTGGCTTGTCTGGAGTCAGAGATTCTTCGCGCCCTCAGCTGCGTTAGAGGCCTGACCACCGCCTTGGTCATTTCCACCACAGCCACTGCAGCAAGAGGGCCGGGGATCAATCGGTGTATTCATATCGTAGGCTGTGCCCGAGTACTGCACCAGGGTGGCGAAATTATGTTGCAGTGGCGAAGTGCGTTGTCGTATCTGGTCGCCTATTCGCGGGCAAACTCAACTTCAGGGGGCGCTGCGAAGTCTGGCAGCATGGCATGAGTGGAGATCCACGCTTAGCTCGGCGCTTATGGATGAATGGGCGTTGCTTGCTTGTGTCGAAATTCTCGCTGTTTTGTGGGGGCTAATCTTTGAAGCTAAGAACTTAATTATTACATTTTCTGAGGGCACCAGACATTATCAGACTGATTTTTGGGCGACGGTGTGGCTCTCGATGCTCTCAAAATTGCGCTAACAGACGAACGTCTTTAAGGAATCTGCTGTGGAGAAGGCGAATTGTTCCTGTGTCGCCGGTGCCTGTGAAAAAGGGAATTGTGTTAACACCGTGTTAATCCAAAACTACAGGACCTTAGCGTCTTTTCCATTATTTTCGCGGGATGGCAACGCCCCGCTCGCCGGAGGTTACTGCGGGCGTCGCGCTTTTTGTCTGCCGCGTTTCTTGCAGGTAACTTCTTGGTGGCAGTCAGCAACGAACGCGTTGAGTCAACGGTATATTATGTTCTCAGTTGAGAATATGCAGCTATCTTTGTCGAGAAGAGGCCGCAAAATAATTCGGGATGTGAATGTGCAACGCGATCACAAAAGTTAAAAAAGCATTCGAAGTGATTCAGTCTTCGATTAAGCAGGCATTCTGCATAGAAGCCCATCAGTAAAGAGGTGTTTACATGCTACTCGAACGATATGCGTCGAAATACACGCCGAAAGAAGCTAGGAGAAGCAGAAGTCGATTATCTTCATCATGGGCCAGTGGAGGCGTAGTTTGTTGTTTAACTTTTCTCTAACTTCGTATATTGACATTATAAAATTATTAAGTCTTTCACCGATTTCTTTTGACACCACCTTCATGCAGCTGTCGGATTTGTGTACACTAAAAAGTTTTTATGGCCATGAAAACAAACAGGTTACACAACCTGATATTTTGCCGAGGTTGTCTTCAGCCATCAATTTATTTTTGTGCAATTTCTGCAAACTCGGGCGCTTCTTACTTTACAGCTTACAATTTTCACTGTTCTGATGTTTTTTCTCAACAGTGCGACTGAAAGGGCCTGTCAGCCATGCTCAACTACTTATCTGTAGGTGCGTAGGCACCATGCTAAAGAGCTCATGCAGAAGACTGGAAGACATCCTGAAACATGTATGTGAATTTTATAGCACACAAACAGCAGTAAAGGACACAATCTGTAACACGCAAATTCTGTAGGGTGGTTCAGATAAAGAAATTGCCCCTTTACTGGCGTATACATCTGCAGTATGTGGAATTACCCCTTATGTAAAGATCACATGAGATTAAATACTGAAACAAACCTATCTGCCCCCCAGTCATTGTTACTTTAACCACGAAATATGACAGTGGTCTGTTTTATGCACAAATGGCAAGAAATGTAGGCAAGGACTTGAGACATGCAAGAAAGGTATCGCTTCACACCAGTTCTCTTTCATAGGGTGCTCTACTGATGACATTGTCTGTTTCTCATGTAAGTGTTGTAGGGCGAGAGAGATTGTTAGAGGCCTTGTGCCGAACGAAGCCACAAAATATCTTTAAAAAGTATGAAGCATGACTTAAACGGCAGGCAGGGGACACCGCTAGCTTGAACACCATATAAAAGAGGCCACTTCGCCTTTTGCAGTTCAGATTAGTTTTGCCGTTTTCATGTGCATTATGAGGCTACTGCTTTTCAGCCATTGAAAGACAACTGATGAACTGTACAAGATGCAAGTCATGTCCCAGTTTCTACAGAAAGTAAGGTGCTGGGCATTCCTAGTTGAAACTGGCTTCCACTCAGGTAGTTCATAAAGCACTAAATCATCAATCATCCTCCTGCAGCTTAGTATAGTGTATCTACAATAGAAAATGCTACATAAATTTTCTCTGATGAACAAAAATTGTAAATTAGGGTTACACATCACGTAAGAGTCAAATTTCTACAGGATACAGTGAAATGCCACCAGAAGGATCGCCTGTTTATTAGTTAAATATTTTTTGGAACCTCATATCCACCATGCATTGCATTTGGCGGGCTTTGCTTTGGTTTCATAACTTTAGAATTACGCTGTCAAGAAGAGTTCATGCGGCTTCATGAAAGCCGTTATCACTTTATTGCCTTCTCATTTTATATCTTATTTGCATATTCAGTTTATTGCTTTCAAACCATTTGCTGTGTGTACTCTGTAGGTCGAGATCAGCAAAGATTCACATGAATAATGTTTTTGCGTTGCTGCTCTGCAATTCAATAACTTGAGGTTTCACTGTGTGTTGATGTTCAGTGTTGTATGAATACTGCTGATAGAGACTAGTATGCATTTTCTACATTAGGGTTTAATAAGGTTGCTAATGTTTTGCGAGTGAATCATCAAGATTGCTGTGAAGTAGTGGTTTGGATGGCCGGAACAGGTGAGTGCCAGAAGACGGCAGTTTCCTTTTGCAACATTTAAAGCCACTTCGCACTGACCGTATCAGTAGAATTGTTTATTTGACTACTCCGGTGTTTGGCACAAACGACATCATTGATAAAGAATTGCACTGTTTCCTCCCTGCTGAAAATCAGGAGAGGGTGGTGTTGCGTTTGACATAGCTGTTTGAAGTGGAAACTGTTTTGTCATTCTTCTACGGTTTTTAATAAAAATATTTCATACATAGTGTATATGTGAATATGCTTACTCATGAAAAACAATAAAATTTCCTTCTCAGTGCAAGCTCATTATATTAATTCTGTGGTTGAGTATGAACACTTGTGCAAAAATTGCAGATTAGAAAATATTTATGTGTACGTCAACTCGAAGTAAAGGCATAATGCATGAAGCGCAGCTCCAGTGGCAGTGCAGACTATGTTGGTACACCACAGCCAATAGCTACGTTAATAAACTTGTCTATGTGATGGGTCACGATTAGTATTTGATGTAAGCTCCACTGTAGGGCAAGCCATAACACATGCTTATGAGTTATGCCGCACGGATCCTATATCTTTTTTTCCCTCATCATACCATTTTATTATGGTGCACAACTCGAAAATTGCCTTTTTTGCAGCGGTTGCCTACTAAGGGTTTTGAAGTTTGAAGTTTGAAGTTTATTTGACATCAATTTTCCAGAGGTGACGGGAAAAAAGGCAATTCATTTTTTGCCTGACGTGGCCCCGTCACCCGTTACATTGCTCAGGGGGGTGGCAAATTATACAGCAAAATACACAAAGCAAAAAAAGAAAAGTAACAACATCGCATACGTACTACATGAATTATATGTAAGGATCAATGAGTTACACATAATTAACACAAACGCAATGAAAAATGAAGGAAACAACAACGCATAGCTAAAATGTCTCAGGACAAAAAAACTTGACATAGCAAACAATGAGATACACAGAATTAACATACAGGCAAGGGGAGAAATAGCACGCAAACCAAAAAGAATGAAAACCGCATCGCATGTCTCCTACGTCTTTAGGACAACAAAACCAAAAATAGCGAACCTGGACATACACCCAGCGAATAAAAAAAAAACTAGAAACTGGACACTCTATGGAGGAGACAGGGACAGATGGTACATTTTAACATTGTTCTTGAAGTTACGGGGGAACGAGGCTGCTGCAGAAGTTCCATAATACGTGGGTGTTTATTAAGTAAATCAGGAATTAAGTAATCAATGTGCTGCATACCATAATTCGTTCTCATCAGAGGCATTTGAAAGTGACTATACCTGAATTCATAAGGTTTCTTGTTAGGGAAGTATAATGCATGTGCTTGTGGAGAGCCGTACGCCGTATTCTTCACATCGTGCACAGAATTTCAAGAAACGCGGCAATGCTAAGATAAGGACTGCAAACCTTTTTGTCTTCTTCATCCAGGTTTTTCTCGGATTGCTGCCTCTGCTGGTGGGGAAGCTACCGACGTACTACCACACATCGTTATCAGGCATTAAGGCTGCTTGCACCGGTCCCGTCATCACGTCATGTCATCTGGCCGTATTCCAAGGTTTCTACCACAGCCTTCCCAGCGGCGCCAATGCTTTCTTTTCTTGAAGCGATGTTTATTGCCTCAGGGCATAAAAAATATGAAGCGAAAGATGAGTAAGATGCGTAAATAAATGAAAAAAGGTGGGCTGATTTGATGAAATCAAGAAGCGAACGATGAGATGGACCCTGTGTCCAGGCAATATAGCAATGCGGATTGTCCGGTGAGAGTCCCACTGCCGCCAGGTGCCGAATTCTCGTCGGCTTCAGCGCCGGGCAGTCCCACTACAGGTGGTGGATATCCGTCTCACAGTCTCTGTTCTTGCAGACTGGAAACCCGGGGCGGGGATATAAATCCTTGAAATGCGGCCACTTGCGTCTAATAGCTGGAGTTAGGGAAACCCCGACCCGTATCCTCCGAAGCGCAACCTCCTCTGCACGGGTAAGACCATGGGGGAGGGTTACCGCACACGGAGGGATTAGAGCACGTGTGCGGCGCCGGAGGTGTTCCTTTCTTGTTAAAAGGAGGGTGGTGTTATCCAGAGTGAGGACTCGAGGTAAAGACGACGTTGGGATCGAAAGGCGGGCCGAAGAATCGGCGCGGCTTTGTGCGCTCAGGAGGTCACGCAGGACCCACTCAACACGAATTTGCTGCGGTATGCGAGCCGCTAGATGATGGATGTCTTGGCAGATTCTGGGGTGCGACTGACTCGTCGTTGTAGGCGTGTGACGTGAAGGGCGTCGGTGCGAATGACAATGCGGCCCGTGGGTAGCATGGGAACGGCGGCCACTGAGCAAAGTGCCTCTTGAACCGCAAGCATCTCTGCACAGGAGGAAGGAGGTTCTGAGAGGCGAAACCTTGACGTTTTGTTCAGAGCAAGCTTGCAAGCACGGTAAACTGCCGTTGTTGTTTCGCTGGCCTGGATGCTTGCGTCAACGTACATAACGATGGAGCCATGCGGAGATTGGCGTCTTGCTCTCTAATTCGGTCGCGTAACAACGATGCCGCGTGGGTAGATGATGGCCGACGTAGATCAGTTGGCTTGTGGTCGCTTAGCTGCACAAAACGCCAGGGAGGAAGAACTGGCGGGGGCGGCTGTAGAATGGTATGCGATGACGCATATGCCCTGCTCTGAGTGCACACGTTGTGTGTGTAAGTCTTGACTTTAGGCGGCGAGCATCGTGTCGTTGCTGCACCAGCTCATCTAGTGTATTCAGGTGCGCATGTTCTTGGAGCGCCACGATCGAGATAATGCGGGGAAGGCAAATGATGACCGTCATTGCCTCTCGACTAACAGCTTCTAGATGATCCCATTGAGCCCTCGTCAAATGCTGGAATTGGGCTTGGTAAACGAGGCGCGGTTGCACAACCGCCCGCACCAACTGTCGTGCAACATGAGAGCGGGCTCACCTGTTTTAGGAGCAATACGTATAATTAGACCCAACGGCTGAATTGCTTGCTTTTTAGCCCGACAAAGCCAAGCAGTATCTGTTCCTGACTCGTGTATTGTCAAGACCAAGATTTTTATGGTCGAACTTACTTCAATTGGAGTTTCGGATAGATGGAGACGAATTGGTCTTGCAGCCAATTTACGGTGCCCACAGCGGTTGGCAACTGACACGAACGTGGTTTTGCTCACGTGAAGCTGCAGACCATTTGAAGAAGCAAAAGTCGACGTAATATCTATGGCTGATTGTAGGCCTGCTGCTTGAGTCATCAGGTTGTTGTGAGTGCTCCACACCGTGGTATCATCAGCATACAATAAGAACTTAATCTCAGGGACATCATGTAAGCGCCAAGCAAGGGGGATAAAAGCAATATTAAATAATGTTGGCGATAACACCGATCCCTGCGGAACGCCGCGAAAATGCACAAATGATCCAACGGCCTCTCCACCGAGGCGTATGGCAAAGTGTCGGCATTCAAGGAAGGATTTAACAAATTTGCGCACTCTAACGGGGAAATGTAGCATGTCAAGCGATTCCGGGATGGTAGCATGACTGATATTATCGTACGCCTTTTCAACGTCCATGGCCAGTACAGTGCGTACATTGTGGCTGGGAGTTGAGACCAGAACTGCTGACGCCAAGACAGCCAGTCCATCTTCTGTACCTATGGACGTACGAAAGCCAATTTGGGCGGGATGGTAGAAACCAATGTGCTCAAGCGAAATCGACAGTCGTGTGGCAAGCATTTTTTCGTTAAGCTTGCATAATGTTGGCGTATGCGATATAAGCCGGAAATTTCCGAGGTCTGTCGGCGGCTTCCCCGGCTTTGGTATGGGGATCACAATAGCCAATTTCCAGGTTTCTGGTACGACGCCTTCTATCCATACCTTGTTAATGGTGGCGAGGAGTTGAGTCAGTACAGCGGAACTTAAGTTCTTGTAAACCTCGTACGGAATGGAGTCCGGACCGGGCGCAGTCTTCCGACGCGCCTCGTTTATTGATGCAAGCGACTCGGGCATTGACAATGGGCTTGCAATTCCCTCGGCGTCGGCTGTAGATGGGAACTTATCGACATATGCTGGAATGTCAGCCAAGGGGGCTCCTATGACCCTTGGAGGCAACACATCATACTGGGGGAAAAAACTTCCGCGCTGCCTTTCTGGCGAAATCATCCGGAGCTAAGTTAGCTGCGAAGCATGCTGTGGCCGCTACGTCAGGACAACGGGAGCCATATTCCATTGCACGAAACGTTCGCCAGAGAGTAGCATTCGACGACTTTGTCGAGAAATGCTCAGACCACGCATGCCACTGCCGTCGCGAGAGATCGCGTTCATATCTGCGAGCCTTGGCAGTAAGGTAATTCAGACTTGTCCGTGTTTGCGCAGAAGTCGGGTCTCGGGAAGCCGCCATCTCCGCTTGTCGGCGAGCAGCCCACAGGTTAAGCAGACCGACATCCGGCGCCGGGCGATTCACGTCCGTCCAGGTGACAGCAGTAGCCTTATTCAGCGCAGTTTGTATGCAGTCAACAAGTAGTGTAGATGATTGCAGAGAGAGATCTTCGACGGTGGTGCGAAACATGTCCCAATTGACCACAGAACACCTACGGCGTAATCGGCGGGCCCTTGATGGATGGAGACCGATGATGATAGGATGGTGGTCACTACCCCAGCCGTCTGGCTCCAGGTGCCACGATGGAGTCCCGGATCCTGACCACCACGTAAGGTCCGGAGCATATGTTGGACTGCGAGCATGGCGCACAGTCCGCGTTGCTTAATCTGGATGGTTGAGTAAAAGAAACAGCGCGTCCGCGAATGCGCCCCGCAGACACCTACCACGGGGGGTTTTAGTGGGGTACCCCCAGTTTGGATGAGGGGTGTTAAAGTCACCCCCGACTAAAACAGGCCACCCTGTGTGCTGCCGTCGTAGAGTTAATATCCACCCCAGATTAATGCCGGAGCGAACTTTATCCGGGGGTCTTACATATATATGACATGACCACAGAAGTTGCCTTGGGAAGCTTCACAGCCACTGCGACTACCTCTTGATTGAGGCGCACAAGTTTTCTATAGAGAGGCGAACTTGAGGAAAACGCGCATCAACGCACACCGCCGCCTTTCCCAGAGGGGCAACAGTGTGCACACGACGGTCGTTCATTGAAGGGGACATGTATCCATTAAAGCCTGGAATGGATGGCAAGGCATTGGTCTCCTGCAGTAGCAGGGCCCACACCTGGAGCTTGTTCATGCGTAGTCGAGATTTGAGCTCTCCCAGTTTTGTGGAGAGGCCTCTGCAGTTCCATTGGAGCACACCACAACAACGTGTACTCGCCATTTTCGATTAGGCTTCCAAGCGTTGTAGTAGAACTGATGTCAGGTTAGATAAGTGATTTACCATAAATCGGAGGAGGGATGCTCTTGAGTTATCCTGCAGTGCTGCAGAAGACCTGGTAGAGTCGGCGAAAAACGCATGAGGGCTGGACGTAGTCGAAGGCGCTGCAGCATTGATTGACGTGGAGTGGGATTCCACTGGTTGTCTACGGCGAGCAAGCAGTTCACGCCATTGCCGTAGCTTAGAGATCTCGGCTAAAAGGCGTGCAATTTGGTCATCAACTGCTGCCATGTCCTCGCACATAGGTTCCAGTTTGCTGTTATTTTGTGTAGCTTGAACGCGACGGCGATCCTTGCGCACTTTATCACTGTACGACTGTTGTTGGGCAGGGGCTGCAGGGGCGCCAATGCTTCGTCGACGGAAGCGGAAGGAGCATCGGCAGCAGCAACACCGGACTGTATAAAAGAGGGGTGCCACGAAGCACGCGGCAGCTGTCGCTGCGGCAATGCCAGGATGACGACTGCGAACCCTTTTGTATTCTTTACCCAGGTGAGCAAACGCTACGGAAAATTCCCTCGTGGCAACAATGTTTGCCTTCTTTTGCTGTTGTGTCCACGGCCCGTTCTTGACTTGATGTGTAGTTTAAGTGCTCCACTGCGATTTTTGTTGCTCTTTGGAGGTTCCCATACAAAAACGTCCTATGGGCGTCTGTGGAAAAAACTATATCCGTCTATGGCCTTTTATGAACGTCTATAAACACCCACAGAGGTACTTATTTCCAGCTATTGAAAATTCTATGCCACTAATGCTATAGCTTTGGAACCATACAACTGTCCGAAGCTCTCCAAACAAAAATATATCAGCCTGTACATACAGCTATAGATAGAAATAGAAAAGGTTTATAGCTATTTGGGCAAAAATTCTATAGCCGGCCATAGGACATTTTTGTATGGGTTGGGGGGGCGACATCGAGTCAAACCCCGGGCCAAATAATTAGATTTCGGAGCAATTGAAGTTGATTGCAGCAGACATAAAGGAAATAATGAAAGAGAAAAATGTAACAAACCAAAAGCTCAACGTTATTGATAAGAAGCTGAAGAGATAAGAAGCCTTCAGGAAAAAGTCATGGAATGTGAAAAAACGTAACTGAACTGGAGCAAAACCTTCTAGTAATGTCAAAAAGAATTGATGATTTAGAAAATAGAAGCCGTTGATCAAACCTGATTGCTTTTGGAATAGAAGTGCAAGAAGAGTCTCACGAAAAACTTCGGACAATAGTAACAAAAGATATTCTTGAAGCTAAACGTGACGCTCTCAGGTATTGAAAGAATACTTCCGCTGGGTAGACGCAAGGCATACATTGGGGGCAAAGATAGACCTGTGATATTTAGGTTACTAGACTACCGTGATAAAGTGAACATTTTAAAGCAGTGTTCTAAACATAAAGTATCTACCTATTCATTCAGCAAAGATTTTCACACAGTGTCCGGGAGGTGAGCAAAAAGCTGTGGAATCAAACCAAAGAAAATCGTGACAGGAAAAAGTGTGGTTGACATATGAAAAAGTTCTAATTAATGGCTGTATTTTCCCCTGGGATAATGACAGCAACGACATCGTTGAACTAGGACAAAGAAAAAAAATTAAAGCGAAGTGTAGCACAGGATGGAATTACGGTAAAGGAGCCGGAAACGTTGATGAATTTAGACGTGCGCAGCCTTATCAACGAATATCACGGTCTAGAAGCTAACAATGAAGTCACCGTAAATAAAGTAAAATGTAACGAAATATTAACAAACACATCTTTTCGTTGCCTCCTTGTGAATGCGCTGTTCGCCGTGAATAAAACTGCTGATCTTGAGTGCCAGTTTAATAAACTAGATAAGTTCGAACTGTTTATGACTACGGAAACCTGGTATTCCTGTGATGAAGAAGTAATAATATACCCGGGTGCAACTAGTTCTTCATGAACAGATCTTTAAATCATGGTGGCGGTGTTGTGCTTTGGTACAAAATATAAATTGTGACCTAGTACCAAGATTTTGTTGTGTCAGTTCTCACTACGAAATGGTTTGCTTAAATATTAACCGTATTATTATTGCAGTTTGTTACCGCTCTCAAGATGGCCTCACTGCGGAATTGTTTTTTTTGACATATTTTCAATTTTGTAAATTCTAACAACTTCAGTGTCCTTCTAGGCGGCGATTTTAATGTAAATCTGCCTTTCGATAGCACCACAGCTTAAGATTTTATTTTGCTGCTCTCCACAAATGGCTGCATAAACACAATTGGTGCGGCTACAGGAGTTACTATGCGTACAGAGAAAAGAACAAAAGAATCACCCATTGACATTTTTATTACTAATTTTGATGAAAAGAGCATTTCGTCCGCTCGCTTTCATTACGACCTTAGTGACCCTTTCCTAATATTTCTAGCGGTGAAATAAGGTATGAAGAAAAAACCAGCACGTGCTTGCTTTCATCAAGCGATAACTAAGAAAAACCTTGGATCTTTCAAAGAGTCTGTTTCAGATATAACCTGGTCTTACGTGCTCTCCATTAAAGACGTGGAAGGTGCTTATGATAGCTTCCTTGATAAATTTAAAGCGCTTTACACCGAAAATTCTCCGTACAAGGCGCATGTAGCCCATCGAAAAAGCCGCAAGGAGTGGCTAACGTCACAATTGCTCAAGGAGATACAATCTAAAGAAAAAATGTACCAAGAATTCATTCATACACAAGATCTCGAACAGTGAGCAAGATACAAATTCCTCAGAAATAATCTAAACAAAAAGATAAGGCATGCTTGGGATTCGTATTATAACGACAAATTCAAATCGTTCCACTTTGATTCCCGAAGGTTATGGAACAACGTTGTTTCGAAGACTTGCACTCCTCAAGGGGTAACTATTCAAAGACGAAGTGCTAATGGGCAGAGATTAGCATTGGCCTTTAATCAATGTTTCGTTATTCGAGGATACCAAAGTACGTCAAACATATCATATGATGCTCGCATTACGCAGAGTAGCGATTCTATGTATCTAAGTCGAACTACATGTTCTGAAGTATTCACTGCATTCGTGAACATGAAGAACAGCAGATGCCACGATGCAGATGATTTGCCAATACGGCCTATGAAGCATGTTTTACATATTCTAGCTCCAAATTTAGCACATATATTTAGGTTTTGAATACGGAGTGTTCCCACAGCGCATGCAAATTGCTAGAGTGACAGCTTTGTATAAGAATTGTGATAAGCTTTGTGTACCAAATATAGGCCAGTTTCCGTGCTGCCAATATTTTCTAAAGGACTGGAAAAAAATTATCCACACCCAAATATGATGCTCTTGTGAAAAAACCAAATAATAAGAGATGCGGAGTTTCGTTTTATCAAACATAAATCTACCGAGAGTAGTATTAGTAAGCCAGAAAGAGTGTATCTTAAAAGTTTTTCGAGGAAAAAAAAGTTTCCTTGGAGTTTTTATTGATTTTTTGCAGGCTTTCGACTACATAAACCATAATATACTTTTGGCAAATCTCTTCGACTACGGCTTCAGGGGTCGTGTTCATGAGCTTGTTGCGTCATATCTTGCACACCGCTATCAGTTTGTATTATTAGATGTGGATCCTCAATAAAAAAAGCAACTGCTGGCGTGCCTTATGAAAGCATCCTTGCACCGCTTCTTTTTAACTTGTATATAAATGATATCGTAAATCAATGCCTGCATGCGAAGTGTGTTAAGTAGCAGATGACGTCTCACTGTTCTCATCAAGCGCATGTGAATATGTGATAGACCAGGCAAATTGGACACTAAGCAAACTCCATGAACGGTCCCTTAATAATCAGTTGAAAATGAATATAACTAAAACTAAGGCTATTATATTCAAACCAAAAATAAAAGCATTATTTTACCAGGCGACCTTAAGCTAGGTCTGCAAACAATAGAGTTTTTTGACAATTTTAATATACTAAGGGTACATTTCAACAGCCAGCTAAGCTGCGGCAATCATGTGAATGATGTCACAAGTAAGCTTTCTCGTTTCACAGGTATCATTAACCGTCATCGTCACTTACTTCCATGCGAAGTAAAACTTCTCCTGTATAATTCTCTCTTTGTGTCCCAAGTAACCTATGCGCACTTAGTTTAGCAAATACCTACAGGTACCAATAAATATAAAATTTACGTTTTACCGAAGATCGTTCTACGCGCAGTACTAAACGCTGGTTCTGATATAAACACATTCGGTTTATTCCGCCAGTTCAATGCTGTAAAAGTGTCTGAATTGCATAATGTAACGCTGGCCGAGAGACGAGAATGACATGAACAAAATGTGCATTACTTGTGTGACACGACGCACCTTTCGCTAAATGAAGTTTACCCTAACAGACACAGCGAACTCTGGCATATTCCAGCATGCCGCACAATATATGGTACATATAGCCTAGAAAACACGTTTACCCGTCTCTTGAGTAAGATTTACGCTGCAAAAGTTGATATATCACAAGCATGCCGCAAAGATATACAGTATGTATGTGATGCTCTTTTATCTCTTCCGTTCGGTAAAGTGTTGGCCTGATTTGAATAACAGAAGACCTGTTTTTTTGTGAAGTATTTTTTCTATTGTTTTTTTTGTTATCGTCTTTTGTTCGCGCTTCATTCGTTATTGTTTTTTCTAATGACGCGCCAACCGTTCTTAACAACTATTCTTTGCATTTTGCGACGTTACTTGTGTACGTAATTTGCATGTTGGCTGCTACCCTGCAATGTAGGGGACGAGGGGCATGTAATAATAATAATCGGTTTTTGGGGAAAGGAAATGGCGCAGTATGTCTCATATATCGTTGGACACCTGAACCGAGCTGTAAGGGAAGGAATAAAGGCGGGAGTGAAAGAGGAAAGGAAGAAAGAGGTGCCGTAGTGGAAGGCTCCGGAATAATTTCGACCACCTGGGGATCTTTAACGTGCACTCACATCGCACTGCACACGAGCGCCTTAGCATTTTTCCTCCATAAAAACGCAGCCGCCGCGGTCGGTTTCGAACCAGGGAACTCAAGCTACAATTTCTGGCTTTTTTTTCGCTCGACTCTCACTCTGTGTACATGGATATAAAATGAATTGAAAAAAGTATGCACAAAAAGGCGTGTTCTACGTCCCGTTTATAAAATACAAAAAAGACAGATGAGGGTCTGTCAAGATTGATGACTAATGTTGCAAATTTTACTTTGTGCCTTCTGATTCTATCGGTCTCACATTTCAGATTTCTGAGCCCTTCGGTGTCTTGTATCGGCACTAAACGAGTTTAAATTTCCCTGAATGTTACTTGAATAAGCATGTTTCTTTGGCAAGTGGCTAGGCTTCACACGTGAAAGCAAGCACTACCGGCTTTTTGACAATGGGTTCGCGCAGGCCGAACACGAAAATATCAAGCATTGCTTTTGCTACTTCCTGATGTTTTGTGCACGCCGTTACCTTTTCGAGTCACCAGTTCAACACTTGAACGCGCAGGAGAGCTTGGCCTATAATTCTTCTGGCGTATTTTTTCGTTATTTGTGGCGTCATACATAGCCACTCGATGAGAAGCGAACACAGACCACGGAACAAGAACTGACGCCACAGAGTCCCTTGCATTGTGGCACTCTATGTCGGGGGTTTGTGCTTGGAGCTGTAGGAGTGGCTATGTAGATAAACTAGTCCACGTGAATACAATCGTCGTGAATTAGCTGAAAGATTATTTTGGTTTACATTTTCTTCGTGAATTAGAATATTTTCGCTTGCCTTTCTGAAAACCAGTTTCTTCTCTTTTAAGAGGGAAACATGGTACAACTCCAACGTGATTACGAAGCTGAACTGCTGAAACATCCTCCGGAGTCGCCGTTTTACGAGGCAAAGGTACCAAATTTTTGTAGTGTGTGTTCGGCTGAAACGAGCAATTTGCAAGCGTCCCCTAAATAACTAAGAGTTGTATTTCTCCTCACGGGAAACGGGAAACTTCGATTTGATCAGTCGAATGGCAGTCGCGACACTGATCTCGGCTATAAGTTGCTGTATGGTGCATCCCCGCATTCTAAGGTGAGCGAATAAGAAGCCATCAGGAAGCAAACGGCTTTTTCTGGAAAACGGGAGGATGTGGCGCTCTTCAATGAGCGCACTCGCGTCGTTCCTCTGCAGCTTTTTCCGTCGTCTTGCTGCACTATCTCCTGTTATATGACTGGAAGACGACACTACAGCGCGAGAAATGACGTCACTTGAAGCGCACTGCAATTCCAGGAAAATCGAGGAAGAGCCGCATTGCAGGTGTCACTCTGCAACTCTGAGAGGATTCATATTAACCTAAATTGCTGTCTGTCCAGTGCAAAGAGCGTTAGAGGAATGAAAGCGATGTTGAGTAGGCTGTTATATGAAGACGTTTATTCCAGTGCAAAAACAAGCCGACAGACGAAGAGATGAGAACAAGTGCGAACTTATAACAAAGTTATTGTGAGTGGTTGACTCGAACATATTTGCTGTCCGACTCGAACGCATCAATTGCACATGCCCAACAAGACCTAACCAAACATTTCCTAACTGACCGCGAAGCCATTATCAGCATTCAGGACAAGAAGCACGGTCCATACACTATGGGTACACGGGGCTCACCACAAGGCGCAGTGCTGTCTCCACTAATCTTTAATCTCGCAATTCCCCATCTCCCTGCCCAACTGGCTGAGGTTGAAGGTGTACAGCATGCGCTATATGCCGACGACTTCATCATTTGGGCAACAGAGGGCAACATTGTTCAACTGGAAGACCGCCTGCAAACAGCGACGAGCGTAGTGGAACGCTATGCTACGTACTGTGGTCTCCAGCGCTCTCCTCAAAAATC
This sequence comes from Amblyomma americanum, assembly GCF_052857255.1. Lineage (NCBI taxonomy): Eukaryota > Metazoa > Arthropoda > Arachnida > Ixodida > Ixodidae > Amblyomma > Amblyomma americanum. The sequence continues at coordinate 148,215,723 of NC_135503.1, forward strand.
AGAATTCGTACATCTCCGCCCCTCGCAGAGATGTAAGACCCCAATACTTCTCTCTCTGGCTAGCGGACCCATACACGAAGCCACTGAGATTAGAGTCCTCGGACTATTTAGTCACCAGAACCGTCGCGCTGACACAACCATAGCCAAGCTTCGCAAGGTTGGCGATCAAGTGGGCCGCATGGTCCGCCGCGACTCCAACAAGCGTGGGGGCCTCAGAAGTATGGATGTGATGCGACTCGCCCATGCTTTTGTGACGAGTCGAATTCTATATTCGACTCCATACCTGCACTTGCGCAAGCATGACGAAGACATCTTGGTGGTTACTCTCCGCAAGATGATCAAAATAGGCGCTCGACCTCCCGATCTCTACCTCAAATGCGAGGCTCCTTGCACTGGGGGTGGTGAACACCTATCAGGAGCTGCGCGAGGCGCACCTCACTAATCAATACACGCGTCTTGCCCAGACCGTGTCCGGTCGTCGCCTACTGGGCCGGCTGCATATACAACATGACCATCGCATTGAGGAAAGGGTACGAGTGCCAGAACTATGGAGAGGTGCCCTCCGTGTTCTACCCCTTCCTACCAAAATGGACAGAGAACCACAATGGACGGCGTCAGGCGCGGGCGAATGCCCTGCACCGCCATTATGGCTCCAGACACAGCGTTTTCTATGTAGACGTTGCGGGCCCACATCATCCCAGGGTAGGATCGTACACGGCTGCAGTCGTTCACGAGGAAAGACAGGTGAACGGTCTCACTTTTAAGGCACTTAGCACAACCCACGCGGAGGAGGTAGCAATCGCCCTAGCCGCCTCCCACGTTGAATCTAAATTCATCATATCTGACTCGCGAGGGGCTTGCCAGAACTATGAACTGGGCTGGATAACGCCAACAGCGCAACGAATACTTCGGAGAGCAGCTCGTGATCAGGACCCCACGACCCGATTTCTCATTTGGACTCCAGGCCACAAGGGCTTACCAGGGAATGAGGCCGCCAACTCGGTCGCCCGCGCACTCACTAACCGCGTCCCCGACGTAGACCCTACCGATCTGGACAAGGACACCTATCCTCTGTTAACTTTCAAAGATATCTCCGCTTATTACCGGGACTCGCAGCGTCAGTACCCGGCTCCTCTCAAGGGGCTAGGGAAAGCAGACGAGAGAATACTGCTTAGACTTTTTACTAGCACTCTAATGTGCTCGGCAGTGCTCAAACATTTCGACACTTCTTTCTCTGGCCTCTGCTCTTTCTGTGGGGAGGTGGCTGACACGTTCCACATGTTCTGGGCATATCAACACAATCCTTCTCTTCCACCCCTAACCCCTTCTCCTACCCGAGATGACTGGGAGGCGGCCTTGCTCAGCTGCGGGGACCTACGGGCTCAACAAGCCCTAGTTCAGCGACCTCGAGTGGCGGCCCAGACCAATAGGGTCCCTGAATAAGGGACTCCACGTAGTACTGTAAGGGGAGCGGCCCACTAGGGATTGCTCACCACGCAACCTCTCTGCAATATTCAAATAAATGCTTTCACCACCACCACCAACAAGGCCAGCTTTTGGCCGGGGAGGGAAATGTAGCCGTTGCTACCGCAGTCTTTTAAAAGTTTAGGGGTGGTTCAGAATCTCTGATTTCAGGCGTGGCCTGTTCACTGCGTCATTTGATGACGGCAGTCTCGAAAGAAAGGGTGCAGTTCCTATCATCGTAGAGCACAAGCAGTGGCTCACGAGGGAACACTTGTTAATATTTATTATTTACAGGCACAGCAATGCACTACAGATTTTGGCAGAGTGGATATATAACACAGCACAAAATTAATTGCAAGGAACAGAACAAAGTGAATACAAAAGTACGCTGCTGGGTCACTACATTCAAACTTCATTGTTCAACTCGATGCGCAGCAAAAATGGGCAAAACACACACAAAAAGCAAAAAAGAAACATCTGAGCTATTTCACAGTCAGCAGAGGTTGGCGATAAAAAAAAAATGAAGGTTGAGTCACTATCGTAATATCAAATTATTTCAGTCAGTTACTGCACTGGGAAAAAAGAAAATTTAAAACAATTATTTTTATACGAAATAGTTTCATAGTTGTTCTCTCTGCCTTGTGGAATATCCGGAAGAAGATATAATTATATCAGAGATATAACGTTGTAGGGTGTATTTACAATCTGATACATAAATTTTAGTCGGGAAACTCAATTACGCTCGGTTAGTTGCGGCAAGTTGGCTCGTTTTAAAAGTTCTTTGAATGACGTGAGGGAGAAATTATTGTACATACAGCTAATGGCCTTTTTCTGCACTTGTTCAAGTTTCTAATCTTAGTTTGTGTAAAAGGGTTTCAGACAATTTCTTCGGACTCGGGTACCGCAAGTATAATTGTGTTTTATGCAAGTTAACGGACATTTATTGTGGACAATTTCAAAGCTCTTCTGAGGAAACATTTACCTCTGGGGTCGTCCTCCTGCGCAACGTTCCCACTTACGGCTTCCTAAATTTCTCAAGTTCTTACTAACCTTGGCTTGCAGCGCGAGTAACTGTAGAACAGTAAACCGCAGCTTTAGCAACATCAGCGTTGGCGACCGCCACATAAGTGTCATAAAATTACGCAGAACTTAAAAACACTTACATGCGAATTGTACTCCACAAATAGTTTCCTGGCTACTAGTGCAGCTGATTGCGCAACAGGCAGGGAATGTCGAGTAAAAAAAAGAAAATCGTCCCCGTTGTGTCCCATTCCTTGCGCAGCGCAAGCTTCGTCCTGCAGAAAGCCGCTTAATTTCGGTGACCGCATGCTCTTTCGCACACCGCGGTGTGCCCCTTAGTAGTAGTGCTCAGTGGTTGAGACATCTACAAGTCACATCACAAGAACTACAGTATAATCGTTGCTTTTTCCTTTCAATTCGTTCCAAGTCTTAAGAATTGGAAACGGCTGCAAATGAACAAACATATATTGCACTGTAGTTTATGTCTGCCTCACGTAATCTAATACTTCCTTGTGACGGAAATTGTTACAAATTATTTACGATGTAGATTCGAATATCGCGTCATCAAGTTCTCTTATGTCTTATGCATCATTTAAAGGCAAACATACATGTTAGAAGAAGTGGCGACTCTGTCCCTTTAAGCTGTAATTTTCGGCCAAGAAACCCGCATGCAGCGCTTTAACGCAGGCGCTGCAAAGAAACACACTTCCGTCACCTGCATATTGGCCAGACAGCACAGCAGCTTGGCCGGCGTAAGGCTGTGCTCGAAGGTAGCCAGCCGCTCCATGCGGGGCAGGAACACCACCATGCACTTGTTGGGGTCCTGGTAGGGGATCTCTAGCGCCAGGGCGTCCAGGTCACCGCAGTCGCCGACGCGGAAGCGGCCCCGGCGCTTCATCACGCGCACGGCACGCATCTTGGTCGGGCTCTCGTGAAAGTCCCCGTGGCTCTGCTCGAAGCGCTGCCGCCAGCGGCCCTTGACGAACAGCACTGCGATGGAGACGAGCAGCACCGGGTCCCGGCCGGTCGTAGGCGGGAAGCCGAAGACCGTGTACTCGCGGAAGGCGAACGAGGTGAGGGCGCGGATCCACAGGTCCATGCGGATGGCTGCGCTGCCCATGTCGGCCTGCGCAAGAGGAAGGCGTCACCATAAACCGGCCGAACGTTAGTTTTTAAGTGCGCTAGCACTTATAGGGGCCGTTCTCCACACTTAGCTGTTGTGTGTTTGTAGTCTCTCCACCCGTTTGTCTGAAACCTGCTTTGTAGCAGGCTCCCACCTACCAACTAGGTTGTGGGCAGCCTCCCCAGATGTTTACGTATAAATATATAAATCTCGCAGGTTGCCCACTTGCCACTGCCCCCTTGTTAAGAGCAGACAGCCCACCGGGCAGGTGAGAGTTATATTAATGATTTGTCGTTAGAGGCTGCTCGGGAAGCGCAACCAGGGTCTCACGAGTCTCAACGATCGCAGCCCCTACCACTGCAATGGGAGTGATGTACCGGTTAGTCACTGCACCATTGCTGCAGGCAGTGGTTAGGGCGCTCGGCTACTGATCCGGAGTACCCGCGGTCAAACCCGATCGCGGTGGCCGCGTTTCGATGGAGGCGAAATGCTAAGGCGCCCGTGTGCTTTGTGATGTGCGTGCGCGTTAAAGATCCCCAGGTGATCGAAATTACTCTGAAGCCTTCCACTACGGGACCACTTTCTTCCTTTCTTTCTTTAGTTACTCTTTTATCGTTTCCCTTAACTCGCAGTTCCGGTTTCTGCCGAAATGTGAGACAGATACGGCGCCACTTCCTTTCCCCCAAAAGAACAATTTTTATTTCATTTTCTTACTGCTGCAGGAGCGGTATCGGGAATCCAACGGATCTACAATGTAGAGAATGACCACGTCTGCATACATGAGCATTAAAGCATTATCGCTTTTCGCACATTGAATCCGAACAACAGAACTAAAGTGCAGCCAAAATGAAAGCGCAGAAAATTCTCGTCTGGCTGAACTACGCTAAATCGATAGTCGTTTTTCGTTGTTCTGATATGTTCTGAGATGGCTTGAGCTAAGCAGAAAAACGAAGATCTCTTCAACAATCTGGGAAGAGAAGAACAACGGAATGATGGAAGAAGGCGAAAAACGAGACTGACAAAGTATAGTTGAAACCACCAATTCGCATTTTATTACGGGCGTGCTTATTGTCACGGAACAAGGGATCGATATAAAGAATAACTGTGCGCTGCCGGAGATCGATAGCGGCCCCATTCTAACGGAGGAATTCAACACCCACAATGAGACCACGAGTTCAATCACGGAGAAAAAGGCAGCTCACAACGAACGTAGAGTTGCGGTTCAGGACACGAGTTGTACACTGCCCAAGCGGAGTGATGGGTCCGCCAGCCGTGCGGACTTATGTGCGATGTCATGCTGTCGTAACTTTTTTTGGAAGGGCTGCCAATTTTCCGCTTGGAATTAAAAAAAAACGGCTGCATTTGTCCAGCAACAGGCTAATGCTGAGGCCGTCGATGACCACAGGTATTAGAAGTAAAAACTGGTCCTCAAGTTAAGAAGCTTTTATCGTCGATACCTTTAATTTCCTGTCGACCTGAATCAGTAAAGGCCACCATAAGATAGGGAAGCGAGCACGAGGAGAGGTGCTTCAGTGTTTCTTTCCTGATCTCGTTTTCTGTGGTTAATTTGGTGTACATTCTGTGTAGCTGACTAACAGAAGAATACCTTCAGACAGAGCAGGGAGCACTAAAGAAGATGCTTCTGCGTTGCTTTCCTGATCTCATTTTTTGTAATCAACTAGGTTTGCATCCCGTGTAGCTGACTCGGTGAAGGCCGCCATCAGACAGAGCAGCGAGCACGAGGAGAGCTGTTGGAGCGTTTTATTTTTTATCTAATTTACTGTTATCAGCGCGGTGTGCATGCAGTGCAGGTGAATCAGTGAAGTCCACCGTCAGATAGAGCAGCGAACACGAGGAGAGCTGGTTGAGGCTTCATTCCTGATCTTATTTTCTGTGACTAACTCAGTGTGTCTGCTGTGTACCTGCTTCGCAAACGTAGGCTTAAGATGTATCCATTAGCATGAGAAAAGCAGTCTCAGTGCTTCAGTTGTTATGTCACTTCCTGTGATTATTATGGGGATAATATGGGGGAATTTAACGTCACTCATAAAAAGGGTACTTAGACTCGTGTAGTACCATGTGGAAGGTGTGGTGCTACATGGGGAAGAAAAGTGCCATTCGGAAGAAATCCGTTTCAGGCTGCATACTGCTCCTCCACATTATCTTTTCGTCCGCCATTTGCAATGAGCGAAGCGGCTTTACCTCGTCGTTGAGATCATGCATTTTTCGGGAAAAGTCACGACATACTTTGGCTGATATATAAGGCACCGTGCTAACATCTTATGGGCCCAAACTGATGCGAAAAGTCCCCGCACTGACCGTCATAAAGAGAAGATGAATCAGTTCAACTGTTTTTTTTTGTCTGGGGCCAAGCGGATTAAGTGCTGCACTTAATTAGCAGGTCATTTCACTTATGGGAAGCCCACAGTTGCTCGGGGTCGACAGCTCTGTCACTCCTCCAAAATAAATTCTGAAAGTGAGGCCATACTCTAAATTTGTTCGGGAATTTTTGCTTCACAGGGAGGATGAGTGCTCACGTGGGCAGGGTCAGGTGTACCTCTGCTGACTGGAGTGAATTCTGCAATCTCGCTTGGAGCTGCATGAAATATACAGGGTACGGCAATGTGGTGGATCTTTTCATCCTTTGCTAGTTACACTAAAGGCGAGCGCCATTTGTTGAAAGTGGTGCTACATTTGCTCATTTGAGAGTTTATCTAAATAGCGTATGCATGTATAGCTGGCTTGTACAAAATTGCCTTCTGATACAGCAAGTATGAAAAATCGCGCGCTTCATTCTTGTTCTAATTTGCTCCTACTAAATCAGAAGTGTGTGTGTGTGTGTGTGTGTGCGTGTGTGTGTGTGTGTGTGTGTGCGTGTGTGTGTGTGTGTGTGTGTGTGTGTGTGTGTGTGTGTGTGTGTGTGTGTGTGTGCGCGCGCGCGCGCGCGCGCGCGCGTCTGTTTGTGTAGCCCTCTGAGCCAGAAGTGTCTTCTAATGACGCAGCGAAGATGGGAGAAGTTGATGCAGTCTTCCATTTCTGAACTGATTCTCTCCTTAACCTAATAACCTGCCAATCGCATGGCTTGCTAAATATTAATATAGCAATTAGGATGAGGAACCAGGTAGTAATACATTTTCTTCTCAATTGGGTGAAATATATCGCATATGAATAATTAGTAGAAGTGCTGTGTTAGTAAAAATCATACGCCGTGTATTTAGCGACAGGACACTCCTAGGCGCATGTTTCTGTTCATACGTGGTGATATTTACATTCAAGGACACAACTTTGGAAGCATAGTTTCTTCCTAAACAGATGATCCAATTATGGCTGTCATGTGACAGCAAAAGCATGACACATTTCGGAAAGTGGCGCAATAGCTTCTGACCAATATCTGCGCAGCCCTATGTAGTGTGAGTAAGGCACTCCAGAAGAGCTATCATCCGCGTCGCAGCAAATATGCGCAGGTTTCTCTACATCACCGTATAATCGGCATCCCATGCCTCAACCAGTGCTTATTCATAAGATATTTTATTCTGTAAATCACTAACTCGGAGGCACATACACATACTTGGTCGCCTTTGCAAGAAAAAGATAACAGTTTGTGTCCTATAGCTGCGATAAATGGTAATGACATCTGCCGGGATATTAAAAAAACGAATACACTTCCCACGCACTATGCGACATTTGGACAAGCAAGACAAGAAACGTCGCCATTATACTTCACTGTGTTCAGGCACTAATGGCGGCAATGGTTTGTTTTGTTTCGTAATAATGACATACTTGAGCGACACTGCTGCAAAGCCAGTGCACGAGAGATTAAACGGCCACCCTCATGTGCAAGCTAAACCCTGTTGCCTCACAGAATGTGCGCGCCTAAAAATAAGCTGTTAACTCAAGCATCAAACTACAGGTACCGCTTGCCATGCGCAGCTTTTATAACATGTCTGCAGCTTGCTTTATAGCGCAACCTAAAAAAAGGGCCCCTGAAAATCTCGAATACCTCTTTTCTACTTCCTCCTTCGTCTGATCTGTTTTTCACATATGACCATTAAGGAAAATACACGTAAGCCAGTTTTGCTGCTTTTTCTCCGCCTTGTGCAATAAGGAAGACCACAGGATACCACCGTCGAGCTTAAAATAGATCACTTGGCTACTGCATCTTAACATAGCCTCCTATATTTTCTGTGCCTGGGCATGGGCTGAAAAGTGGCCGTTCAAGCAAGATAAAGGGTACCAGCGCTTCTTTCGGGTTGAAGTGTGAAATGGTGAGGAGAGGGGTTGACAACGCGCAATGGGCGTGTGCTGGGGGTTTGCGCGCATTTCGCACTGTGCCCGAAGTGGGTTGTCTGCGATGCGAGCGCCTCATCACGGCAAGTCGCAAAACTAGGCTTGCCGTGATAAACCAGATGAATGTTTATTTTAATTCGTAGAGGAAGTAAAATTTAGAGGAGAGGCCATCACGTGACATTTTTTGAAGCCGGAAAAGAGCTCAGCGCCATATTGTCCGAGCGCGCTCTACTTTTCTCCACGCTCGCGCGATTCAAACCCAGTGGACTCCAGTGAGAATGGCGCTGTTTCTGGCAGTTGTTAATGTACGGGAGACCCTTGAAATATTCGTGCGAGACATTCAGCTGCCTCCAGTTACTGTCCTGGGCCGCATTAGTCTCCGCGTCGTGTCCGCTGTCTTTTTCGGACGAAACAATCCGGCCTAGGACGTTACCAGGTAGCATTCGGCGAAAGCGCATATCATAACTGAGGTAAGCGTGGGAAGGCACTTTCACTTACTGCGGTTGCCCAACATGAGAGTGTCTGTCAAAGCTTTTGCCTGCTTCGTTTTGCGACTCCGGAGGTATGCGTCTCTGGGGTCAATGCAACATAACGAACTGTCAATGCAGTTAATGTATAAGATGTGTGACAGCTGTGATTGCTCCCTATGAAGAATCCATCACTTGGGCGCAGCTGAAGACATAATTGGCAAGAACTGATGCGAATAATTCGAATGAGCGTTCATAAATAAACGTTCAAAGTTCTTTATGAAGCATGCAGCATAATACGAGTCCCACCCAGAAAAAAGAAAGCACACGAGGGTATACATTACACTCACAACTACAGTTTTGTTTCCGCGATTCTGCGCATAAATACACAGCTCCAGTAAAAATGTAAAAGAATAACTCAGAGCTAAAATATCATGCACAATTGTTGGTTGGTTGGCTTCAAGTAAAGCTGGCGCATACCTACTACTGAGAGTGGCCAAGCGCTTCTTGTTAAAGTAGTCTTTTTTTCTGATGTATACATAGTGTCACCAAAACAGAAACTTACTTGACAGGCTTCACTGCGTATAATCTTTCCTCCCTGCGTCAGTGTATATCATGGATCACGCTTTGTGCTTCATGATTCTTCTGATCGGGATAGTCCATTTTAATGCAGCGTAAAATATTACTTTGTTCTGAGTCTGCTTCATGAACTTCCTGTACATGACTACCCTGCAAGCTTTCCATGGCCAGCTTGCTAACATGAGTGGATGTTTTTTGCCCTTGCAGCAATATGGGCTTTGAGAACATAATGATTTGTAAACGCAGAGTTGTCATATGCACTCATGACGCAGCAAAAAATCTTTCCGGATACATTTCAGCTTTATGCAGGAAATCCCTGAGCTAGGTGTTTCATTTCAGGACGGAGTGAAGAGTGTGGTCGAAAAACTAGCCATTCTATACACGCAATGGCTTATGACCTCGAGCGCACCAGCAGCTTAGAAGAACGCTAATATTATCCTAATTCTAAAGAAAAGGGACGTCAAGGGCTTGAAGTATTACTGAGCGATCAGCTTACTGTAGGTTGCCTAAAAGTTATTTAGTATGGTAATTTGAAATGGAATCAGGACAACTTTTGACTTCAATCAACCAAGTGATCAGGCGGACCTCCGTAAGGGATACTCGACAATATACCATATTCATACTGTAAATCAGGTGAAACCTAAATTCGCAGCCAATAGGCCTATAACCAACTCCTACATTTAGCTTTCACTGACTACGAGAAAGCATTTGACTCTGTCGAAACCTCACCAGCCATCCAGGCATTGCGAAAACAGGGTTAATGTGAAAATATTAAAATATATAACGGCTGCACAGCGGCTACCACAGTGCTTCATGAAGTCAGCAATAAAATTCCAATACCGAAAAATGTGTGACACGTAGACACGATCTCGCCAATGCTATTCACCGCTTTTTAGTGGAGATGTTCGATGCCTGGATTAGGAACGGTTGGGGATAAGAGTTATTGAAGAATACCTAAGTAATTTGCGATTCGCTGATGACATCGTCTTGCTAAGTAACCAAAGAGATGAGCTGCAAAGCGTAATAAATGAGTTAGGCAGGCAGAGCAGAAGAGTAGATCTGAAATTTAACGTGCAGAAGACCAAAGTAATGTTAACAATCTCGGAAGGAAACAGCGGTTCACAATTGGCAGCCAGGTGCTACGAGCGCTGAGGGAATACGTCCGCTTAGGGCATCTAGAGGCCGCTGATCCAGATTATGAGAGGGAAATAACTAAAGAATAATGATGGGGTGAAGCGCATATGGCAGGTTGCCTCTGATCATGAGTGGAAGTTTGCCAGTATTCCCGAAAAGGAAAGTATACAACAGCTGTATTTTACCGGTACTCATCTGCGGGGCACAAACGGCGAGGCTAGAGGAAAGGGTTCAGCCTATGTTAAAGACTACGGAGCGGGCTATGGAAAGAAAAATGATAGATGTAACATATGAGACCGGACCTGGCAAAGTGGGTGAGGGAACGAACGAGGGTTAATGGCGTCCTGGTCGAAATCAAGAGGAAGAAATGGGCTTGGGGCAGGGAATGTATTCCAAAGGCAAGATAAATGCCACTAATTAAAGGCAAGGAACTGGATTTCAATAGAAGTTAAGCGTAGCACGAGGCGGCAGAAAGTTACGTGGGCGGATAGGATGAAGGAATCTGCGGGGATACGGGGGCCACAGCTCGCAAAATGACACGGTTAATTGGAGAGACATGGAAGAGGCCTTTGCGCTTCAGTGGACGCAGTCAGGCTGATGATGATGTTTGGATGGTATTGCGGTCATAAACGCCACAGTTATTATAATACAATGATCAGTTATGATCATTGGAACATTGGAAGAGCACGCATAAGATGTAACAACGAGTTTTCGCGGCCGCCGTTGGCATGGGGCCTACCGGAAACCTAGGGCTGAAACGGGCGCGAGCGGTTCGCACACATTCGCAGTCACACGCACATTTCACGAACAAGATAAAATACATTTATTTGCAAAATACTCTGACGGCTGCACCTCAGCGGACGCTGTAAAGACTCATTGGCAAAAAAGAGCCCGACTGCTGCCCATTGAACCCCGGCGGTCTCCAGACACTGCTGACCAGTATCGCTTCAGACCAAACGGTAGTGTGACCGACGTCGCCAAACGCGTCCAAATCCGTGCACACACTTGGACGTTCACGTAAAGAGAAAACGTCTGCAAACGGCGATAACGACTGTTCAACGGCACACAACGTTTTGAATCTCTGATGAACGGTGCGAAGTTAACCTGAAGGTATCCCGAGTCCCGACGGCGCCGAGCGATGACGCAGTAGGCGAAACTCATCGCTGTCAACGTGCACGAAAAATCAATCCACACTACATGCAAACACGGCTTTCACTGAATTTCAGCTTGGGATACGACTTGGCTGCACTATCGTCGAACTGCAAGAACAAATTTGCTTCGCCGACAGGCCAACGCGACTAGGGGAGGCGGCCATATTGGTATAAGTCCGTGAGAACCTTAAGCGCGGATGAGCATCTTGTTTGCGTGTTTTTTTTTTATTTCTCGCAGTACTGCGGCGACTATATTGGCTGAAGAGGGGTCTATTGAACGGTAGATGCCGCTGCATTCTTTAGTTGTATCCTACTTAGAATGTCATTAACCCGCGTTTGTTCCCTGACCCATTCTGGCCTATTCATGCCTCTCAACATTGAAACTATGGTTTTCCTTTCCAGAGCTTGCTTAGCTGTCCTTAACTCAACCTCAAGCCCTTTTCGTTAGCCTCCACAAGTCAGAACAGGCAAGGCACACCTGTTATATGCTTTTCAGCATTATTCTAATAGGATGTTGTGGGCAAATACTACACCATGGTGGATAAATCCTGCTTTAGTGAGGGAGTGTGTTGCCTGTTCTGGTCACTGAGATCTGGTAGAACCGAAGGCATTGCAATAGAAGTCCCCCGACACGCGGAGCTTTTTTTTAATCCGGTTGAGAATTGCGGGACATCGCAATTCCAACCTCGGTCCTCATGAAAGCGAGGTGGATGCTCTACCTCTGCGTCATAGCTGGTTTACCTCTACGCCATTGCATGCATGCGCAATCACATGTTTCAAAAAATCAGATCCATTTCAAGACGCCAGCACCCCCTCAGTGTTCGGCAGTTAACGGCTGGTGGAAGTCTAACCTGTTTGCCTACAGCTGTGTTTCACATTCTTTCATTTTCTCTGATTGTGCACGTACATTAGAAAGTTTTTTTTCTAAAGCGTGCACGAAAACAAAAGTCGGTGTGGGCGTCGCCGTCGGCGCGACGGAAAAACCCCGAGTGGTAGAAAAGGTGGCTGTTACAAGAGGTTTCCACAGATGGCGCCGGTTACACCAGCGGCGCACGGAAACCCCCTGACTCTCGGGTGGTGAGTCAGACACGCTACCGCTATGCCACGCAGGTCCTCTCGTGGGGCTTTGCATGTATGTCGTGTGGTCTTTCACAATATGATTGCGATTGTGAAACAGGAAGCAGTGTCCGTGCTTGCCTGGGGAAGAGCAATCACTCCGCATCCTTTAAGGGTGGAGCTTAATTGTCTCCCCATTTTTTTTTTCAGACAATATTGCAGATGTTTAAATCAACCTTTCTCTAACTGTTGAGAAAAAGCAATCTTGTACCCTTTACACAGAAGTGGGAACCGATTACAATTAGAATTACTTCATATACTACACATATTATTTGGTTGTTGAAGCATAATGCAATGGTTTCAGGCTTCTCTGACTAATCGATTCCAGTTAGTTGAATATGAAAAGCAACCTTCGGGGTGTGCTGAAGTATTGTCCGAAGTGCCTCAAGGTACAGTATTAGCTCTATTTCTTTTTGTTTTTGTTCATAAATGACATTGTAGACAACCTCGACTGTATGGTCCGTACGCTCGTAGACGACTGTATCATTTACAAAGATTATTAATTCTTAACAACTCACTAGTGCAAGCTTCCGAATGGTGCAAACACTGGCAGATGCGCTTAACTTAGATAAAACTGCCTCTATAACATTGACGAGAAAAAAAATCCTCTAATCTTAACTTATGATATTCAAAACCAGAATATAAATAAAGTTGATGAACATAAGCACTTAGGAATTTTGATCTCATCGGATTTGAAATGGAATTGACATGTTTTGTATATTACATCTAAGGCACTCACTGCGCTCTACTCGTTGAGGCGTTCCTTAACATCGGCTGCCCCTGACACCAAATTATTTGCGTACACCTCACATTTTCGTTCGGTACTAGAATATAGCATAATTTGCTGGTTTCCGTCTACTAGCCACAGCATTGATAAATTAAAAGCGTTCAGCGGAAGACCATTAGATTCATTTATAAGAAGTACCGCCACAGCGATTCCCCTACAGCACTTTTGCTCAAAGCTGGTCTTCCAATGATACAAAACAGGCCCAATTCCTTGCGGCTAAACTTTCTTTTTCTCCTTTAAGTGATGCATTCAAGATAGATAAAATTAAGTACTTGTCATTTTCTAACTCAGTAAACTCGAGAACAAAGCATACTAAGCACATTAGCGAGTACAGATTTCTTAGTGACATTCAAATCTTCGTTCTTTCCGCAAGCCATCACCGCCGCTGTGGCTCAGTGGTTGGGGCGCTCGGCTACTGATCCGGAGTTCCCGAATTCGAACCCGACCACGGCGGCTGCGTTTTTATGAGGCAAAACGCTAAGGCTCCCGTGTGCTGTGCGATGTCAGTGCAAGTTAAAGATCCCCAGGTGGTCAAAATTATTCCGGAGCCCTGCACTACGGGCACCTCTTTCTTCATTTGTTCTTTCACTCCCTCCTTTACCCTTCTCTTAAGGCGCGGTTCAGGTGTCCAACGATAAATTAGACACATACTGCGCCATTTCCTTTCCTTGAAAATCAATTAAAAAAGCCATCCGTGATTGGAATGCGTTGCCGAATGATGTGGCCGCCTGTAATTCTTTTGATGCTTTTTTGGAAGGATTTCCAAATCTTGAACTGAAATAATATGCACTGTTTTGCAACGGTTTGTTTTTATTTTGTTTTCTGCGTACATGATTTATCGCTTTGTATTGCATAGCCTTCTTCTCTTTTTCAAGTTATTTTGCAGCCAAGATTTCTTTATTTATATTATTTTCATTCCTGAAGTAACCTGACTGCAAACGTGTTCTTGTGTGTATACAATTTATCGCAGTCCGGCAACAGCCTGCACGATGAGGCTAGCAGTATGCTGTATATAAAATAAATAAATAAATCTGGATATAACAGATTTTAGTGGTCGGTTACAACTTACAAAACGCCGGGTGCGGAATTACAAAATAGGAATAGATCTGCTGTTGCGTTATTCTTCTCCCCAACTCACAGACGACAAGCAAGCCACTGCTGCGGAATGTGCACAGCTGAAGCGCACAACTGCTTGCGCCTGACACTGAATATTAGCGCTGCCTGTCAATGTAGCGGATTCGTTATTGGAAAACTTTGCGTGCCTTGAAGTGCTGTAACTTAGTCTCATGTTAAGCTTTTTGAGAGCTCCGCTTCGTATGAAAGTCGCATTGCTGGCGAACGGTATAAGGTTTTGCACAATAATATTGAGGGAACAGCAAACGTTCTCAAAAGGAAATAAAACCAGCGAATACAATACGACAACTGAAGGAAAAGCAGCTTGAAAAGTTAAGATGAGGCTGTTGCAGTTAGAGCAAAATATATACATTTTTTCATAATTTCATAATGCTTCCCGACACACATATGAAATAACTCACCCTTGAAATAAGAAATAATGCAGAGTGGTGAAAAACGCAAACACTGACTTCAATGCTCGTTCGTCTGTGTTTTTGTTGCGCTGCCGTCGTTCCTTGTAGTGTGAAATGTGAACAAGCCAGTATACAAAGTAAAATACTTGTTTGGTAGTAGTGTTACGCTATTGTGATATTAGGTATCACAGTTGTTTGAGATGAAGCAGTTATGGCGACTGTTTCTATAGAAGATGGGCTATTTTAAATTTTTGAAGATAAAAAATTTTGTGAGCTTCCCATAATTTGTGCGAATAATGTGTAGTAAAAATCGATTACTGCTGTTAAATCTTTCCTTTATGAGTATAGATGATGGTCTCCTTGTTGATTCGTTCAGAGGGAGTGGTATTTTTCGCAGATTTATATAGCAGGACTGCTAGATTAGAGGCAAGCACATGTGCGATCGCGATTACAGAGATTCCTCGTTAGTACCGAATTCGCCGCGCCTTCGTTCAGCGCAACAGGCCTATTCGCGGAATCCACCGCGCTCCCCCTTGTCTTTGCCTCACCGCCTCGTGCATTTCACATGTGGCCGGACGTTCTGTGCATGCAGCCGCAAGGCGTAGCGTCGGCACGCATCCGCAGCAGCCTACGTGGGCGAAACTTCCGTCCAGTGCTGCGTCTTTAGCGGGACGTCTTCGAGTTAGCCCCCGCTCGCCCGTGCGCAGAGAACGTCGGAGTATAAACTTGCCTTATGAGCCGAGCTCAACCACGGGCGCATTCAAGATTACTTCGACATTCCAAGTAGCGGCGGTTGGCGGGCAAGAATGAACGAGTCCTCATTTTCTCATCACCACCTCCTCTTCGTAGCAGTGAACAAAGAGGCACCTCGTATTTCGAGCTAAACAACGACCCGACGATGTTTCTTTCCGGAACTCCGTGTTACCGCACAAAAGAAAAAAGCAACGCATTGCTAGCGATGATTAAGTTTGCGACAGCGCCCTGCCAGTGCCGCTACGCCGAGCGGCCTACCACTTTCTTGTTTACTCTGACATTACAGATGATGTAAACATTGTATTTTTAATGTTTAATGTTTAAAGTCATGGGCCACATACTAGCAGCGAAGGGAACCAGTAGCGCTCGTCCCGAATGGTGCCTTTTCTGAGTTCGATATTTACCGCAAGGACAGAACTGATGGCTCGCGCCGAGGTGGTGCACTTATCGCCACGAAAGATGAATCGAACTGCTCTCGCCTAGACGTTCAATCTCTGCTTGAGCTGTTATGGCTTCTCTGCATCGCAACTTTGCCAAACCTCCAGCGACACTACTTTTGTGCCCCTCTTCCGTTACGTACTGAGTACCATATATGCTACACTTCAAAACACACCCCTCATTCATTTTGGCGACCTCAGTTTCCCGTCGGTAAAGTGGTCTGTTACCGCGTAAACGCCAACAAGATGCACTTCATCAAGCGAATTCGTAAACACGTGCCTTACTTTCGGTTTAAGACAGTTTGTTGCTCCTCCTACTCATGTCACAAATCACTCAGCCAGTATTTTCGACCCTATTCCAACTACTCAAGCTGTGATGGCTCCGGAAATCCCTTCATGGAATCCGATGTCGCAAGTGTGCTTAACTCTGCATTTTCTCCGTCTTCACCAATGAACCTGCCGATAACCATTATGACATCCCATTATAGAGCGCCTGGTCATGGAAAACATTTCATATGAACACCATGGCATTGCTAAAATTATTGACTTATATGCCAATACTTTATCCTCGTGTATTGATGGCATTAATACAAAGGTGTACAAGATAATAACAATATCCGCAGCGTCCTTCTCTCATGTGCCAGCAATCGCTTACTGGAGGATAATTAACAATCCGTCCATCACGTGGTAAACTCATCGCTGCGTTCAAGAAAGGTAACCGTTCATCCCAATACAATTATCGCCCGACTTCACTTACACGTGTTTGCTGCCAAAACATGGAGCATATTTTATACTCGGAAGTTGCTGCCTGTCTATGTTCCATAACTTTTTTCCACCCTTATCAGCGCGGTTTCCTCAAAAGTCTCTCATGTGAAACTCAGCTTGCCCTCTTTCTACATAATCTGAACACGTACTTAGACCGCAATATACCATGTGATGCTTTGTTTCAAGATTTCGTGAATTCGTTCGTTAAAATTCCTCATGGCCGCTCAATTGACCAACTATCCCATCTGAATCTGCATCCCTTGATCGTTGATCCGATCCGTGCTTTTTTCACAATTGCTTTTACGCCTGACGTCTGGCGTCCCCCAAGGCACTGTACAAGGATCCCTTATTTTTCTAATATATGTTATTGGCCTTCCGCTTAGTATTCTTTAAGAATGCGACTGCTCGCTGATTATTTTTTCATAATCGCTGCGTAAGAAATTCAACGGATATCATTGCTCCTAAAAATAACCTTTCTCAAGTGCTGCATTGGTCTGACAAGTGGCTCATGTTTCTGAATATTTCCAAGACCTCACTGATTTGCTTTTACGTGGTCCTAACTGTTGCTAGCCTGTATGCACTATTAATAACTCAGCAATTTCTTCTGTCGATAATTACAAGTAGTTAGGCATTCATATTTGAGGCGTTCTAACTAGTACTACCCATATCACCCGCATAACAAACTCTGAAAACAACGTCCTTGGTAACTTGTGCGCAAATTTGCATTAGCGCCCACTTATTTATTTATTTCCCATACCCTCAATCGCCGCAGCATTGTAGAGCAGAGTGGGTACAAAACGTAAAACCAGAACATAGAAACAGCAGGTATATGTACAAAATATAAAATAAATTCTATAGCGTGAAGGATTAAAAGCAAGAAAACGAATAGAATTGACTAGAAAAGTGGATCGAAAAGCTAAACAAGACATGAATAACAATAACAGGAAAACAGAAAATAAGAAGAAAGGCACTAATAAACACATAGGTGACGTCACAAGAATGATCGAACAATGCTTGCCTGAAAAGAGCGTAATCTGATATAGATGCGATCTATGCGCGAAGGTGGTTCCAGCCTTTAGATGTGTTTGACAAGAATGAAAGATAAAAGCTGTTAGTGGGCAATTATGAAGAGGAACCTTGTGACGATGGTTGACATGTGAGGAGAGGTAGCTAGGCGACATTATGAATTCACGATGTTGATAATAATGGTAGTAAATTACATTACACAAGCAAATGCGAAAAATTTTACCGCGCAAAGACAGACACGGCAAACCGACATTAGACCTCATTAATGTTATGCTGGCTGTTCGGTTATAATTAGAAAGTATAAATCGAATAGCATTATTTTGCACCATTTCAACAGCATGAGATAAAGTGTTTTGATTGGAATTCCAAATGGAGGCAGCATATTCAGGTTTGGGCCGGATAAGGGTTTTATAATGGAAAAGCTTTAATGAACTAGGGGCTTTACTGAAATATCGTCTGAAGTATTCCCATCCGGGATATCTAATTATTACCTTTGAGTTAGTCCATAATCGTGCCGCTAGGTTTATTACATCTGAATACTCTTATCCTACGAGCATTACAGGAAAAAAATCACGATTACAGTTACCTTCACCAGCCCTCTCTCGCAACAGAGCACGTCTATGTTTAATTCACAAATTCTTTCACAATATTCCAGCCGCCAGTCAAATCATCCTACGCTCGCATTACAATTCCCGTTATAAGCAACCGAACGCTGTATACCATGAACGTTCTATACCACAAAATTCCAGCAGCCTTTTTTTTTTTTAGACTGGTCGCGACATGAATGACCTCCCGGCTGAAGCGGCCACTATCACCGACCATCGACAATTGAAGTCCGCCATCGAGAAGCTCATTCATCAATGTATACCATTCTCCATTATTTTAAATATTTTATAATGTTATTTTTGTCGTGATACCCCCGCTCCTTATCTAATGTCCCGCAATGGACTTTTGAGAACATTATTTAAATAAAAAGCAAAATAATTCACTGGACAAAACGCTCAAGACTTGGAGCAGATTTTTTTACATCAAATATGCTGAACTGGTCTCAGGAAAAACGTACAGAATATTGTCCTACGAATTATCTAGCGTGGTGCACATGCACCTTTATCAGTGCAACATTGTACGCAGGAATACCGATGGTGAAACCACACGTTCGCGTAGTCTCATATTTCCAACATAATTCTTGGCTACAAGAAATAAAAATCTGAAAACAGCAGCGCTCGGACGCAAATAAGCGTACTTAGCCTAAATTTTACCGTGAGGGTTGTTTCCAGGGCTATTGCAGGCGCGCACGGATGTAGGCATCCCGCAGTTAGGTGAACTGTTACCTTCCTGTCGCCATTTCTTTCAGCATCACAACGTGTACACTCCCTGGTGTCATGTAGAAGGGTACTTGCATTACAGCGCATAGAAATGCATACTCTCCTACATATGTATAAGCACACGCCGAATACAAGCGACGCAAAAGTCCGCAATAATGGCGCCCAGCGGCCACAACTTTCAGTAGGTTCTGAACACACACACACACACACACACACACACACACACACACACACACACACACACACACACACACACACACACACACACACACACACACACACACACACACACACACACACACACACACACACACACACACACACACACACACACACACACACACACACACACACACACACACACACACACACACACACACACACACACACACACACACACACACACACACACACACACACACACACACACACACACACACACACACACACACACACACACACACACACACACACACACACACACACACACACACACACACACACACACACACACACACACACACACACACACACACACACACACACACACACACACACACACACACACACACACACACACACACACACACACACACACACACACACACACACACACACACACACACACACACACACACACACACACACACACACACACACACGCACACACACACACACGCACACACACACACACGCACACACACACACACACACACACACACACACACACACACACACACACACACACACACACACACACACACACACACACACACACACACACACACACACACACACACACACACACACACACACACACACACACACACACACACACACACACACACACACACACACACACACACACACACACACACACACACACACACACACACACACACACACACACAGACGCACGCACGCACGCACTCACGCACGCAACAGCACAAGCACTAGAACGGCAGCGAACGATGACTTACATTCGTGCAGGTGGTGCCTCCCGTCGTCCACAACAGGGACTCACCTCGAAGAAGTCCGGCTCGGTACGGCACCACGGTGACAAGGCCGCCACGTAGGCGGCCAGCATGTTCAGGTTCCGGTCGCGGATCAAAGCCAGGTCGTGGGTAGCGTTGAAGCCCTGCCGTTGGTGGTTGGGCCACGAGGCGAACAGTCGCTCGTGGCAGTGGGCGAAGTAGGCGACGGCGCTGGGCGCATCGCACTCGAGGTGCAGCAGTCGTGCAAGGTGTCGCGCTGCGCGGCCCCGGGCGCCGTGGTAGAGGGCGATGAGGGCGCCTGCTGCTAGGAACGGGGAGAAGAGCACATTCCGAGAGCCACCGACCTCGCGCAGCTTCTGGTGAAGCTCCAGGGCGAACGCGAGCAGCGCGGCGCTCGCCGATGGCATCAGGGCGGCCACCTGCTCGGGGGACACCCTGCGAGGGGCCGGCCACCCTGTTAGCCCACCACGCTCCTCACTAGCCACGCAAGACGCTGGCCGCGTTAAGAAGGCTCCGCAGTGCAAGATGCCGGATTATTTCGAAGCCATGCCGGCATTAACGCAGTAGTGTTACAGCGGACGTTGGGAGAAGAGCAGTGCGTGTTGTCACATCAAGTCAGGATTGGTCGGCAGAGGTCATGACGTCACACCACAATCAGCCAGCGAGAGGGAGACGCTTTTCACCTCATGTCAAATGCTGATGGCGGGTGGGCGGTTGGCGCGAAGCGTGAGGATTAAAGAACAAAATGGGCACCTTTTTCAATTCACATAACGCTGATGGTGATGAGTGAGAGGATACGGCGAAATATACGACCCCACCAGCTAACGAAGCCTCTAGGAAGCACACACGAATAAAACAAAGAAAGCGATCCATTGAAGAATGTGTAAGGATATGTAGGCACAATGCAAAATATGTCACGGAAAGCAGCCTTCGCAACGACTCACGTGGAATTTTCCTGCCCTTCCGACTCGCCGGAAGGCTTCGCGGAGGTTCTCTGCGCCCCTGAAGCGCAGGGCTGGACGCGAGGACCTCGAGGCTGCTGCTCGCTGGCTCCCTTTTCCATGGCTGAAATATGGGGGTCACCGGGGCTCGAGAGAGCGTAGTCGCTTCTTCCTCGACGCCCGTGGCACGAAACTAACGCGAGAGGAGCAGCCAGATAATCGCGTTCAGTGACTGAAAACATTGTCTCGGCTTCACCGCCCCGCTCCCTCGTTTGCCGCAATGCGACCGCGCCATAGTACAATCCGGAGAAACTCGGGAAGCATTCTGGTAGATTTGCGTGAGCAGAGAACACTCGGGAGAACGCTCCTTTATTTAGTTGGAAACAAATAAAATTCTTTGGTAAATGGAACAAAGGCAAATCAACATAGCCGTTAAGCCAATGCTCGGAAATAGTGCAAGGACATGAAGCGAGTAGAAGGGGGGACCAAACAACTTTAACGTGAAGCTATTTAACGACCACTTCTGTTATTTTATACGATTCAAACAACAAAACACAATAAGGAAACGCTCAAGATAAACTAAAGTCAGCCTCAGTCGATAGATTACCCCTTCTTCTGTCAAACTCTTTACTTTAAAATAAACCGGGTGCTTTATAATCTGTAAGAGGCCATAGAATGCAGTACAAGGGCCACCACCGCTGGCTGTTTTCGAAAGCGAACTGCCGAGCACAAAGGCAGGTTTTTTTTGGGTTCGGGTCCGTAAATACGCCAACGGCAGACTCCACAACGTAACACTGGATAAAGCCAGCCAAATTGAACCTAAGGAAGAGCACCATACCATGTCTTTTGTGGGCCTCAGGATTTGCCTGCCTGACTGAAAAACAAGTAACCGACGCCACTGCTCGCTGGCATAATAACAGAGCAGCTGACGGCGAGCGAGAATTCACTCTGGTCTTAGGCACATACGGTGGAGTACTGGAGCTTCTCGAGGAGCCCGTCCACTCTAATCAACACCTCATTAAAAACATAGCAGGGGGTAGTCAGTCTGCTGGAGATGATCGCAAGCAAACACATTTCCATACATTTTTACATTACACCTAATTCATAGCGCATTGTACCGAGACCCGTGCTCTTGGTAAAGAACCGACAAACCAATTATCAGAAAATATGATGCTGCCACCGCATAACAGCAGTCCCTCATATACGAAAACGCCACTACGGAGCAGTAGGAGGCAGCGTTGTAGAGAAATTACCCGGGGATCTTTCAATAGGTGCTCTAACCACCAACCTCGCTAAGACCTCCATTGAGCAATGAACGTCATTTATTCTTTCATTCATTTCTGAGGGTGGGCTACACCTCTTTTTAATGCGAAAGCATTTCTTGTTCAAAGAATGGCGTGCACAGGACCTGTCATCAGAGCGTGTCCGCACGAAAATGACCATTCGAAAAAGAAAATCGCCGGCCTTCCGGTTCGACCCCAGGCCCTCTGGGCGCAATGTGGGCACGCAACGTATACTCCACGAAGGGCTCCTGGTTCAAGCGTGTTAGAAGGGCACGAAGTGGGCGCATTGTGGTATGCGTAACGGTGAAGTGTGTTGCGAGTGTGTACTGATGTTATACTGCGTTGACGTGCAAAAACACTTGCTGAAGTCCACCAAGGGACACGCGGCTACATTTATTGGCAAAAATTTTGCTGACAGTCAAACGCAGATGCTATCGTATTTATCCAATGCAGCACACAGCGGTGGTCTCAATTTTTACTTCCAATGGGTGCTGACGGCGTCTTTCTCAATATAAGTTTACATCGAATTCTGGGAACGTTAACTCAATATTCGGAGCACAAAAATGCCACTTTTCCTGCCGCAAAAAACATGAGTGCAACCAGAAAGAGTCATGGAATTAATTAACGAGCACGTAATTCGGAAGGAGTAGTCACAGGTGTCATTTTAAGACGCTTCATTTATTATGTTGAAATACGAAGTGTGTAGCCACAAATTTGATTCGATTCACCAAAAGTTCATGAGGAATTGCTTTCTGCGGCAATTTTAATGCGCAGTTTATACCCCTGCGTAATTTTGTTCCCCTTAAGGTCCTGGTTCATAACATAACCCAGGTTGATGTGGGGGCGAAACGCCACATTTTTATACTTATCACACCCTATCTTTCAATTATGCCAACACCTTAATGAGATATTCATATGCTAAACCACACCGCTTGTCCACAGGAAGTAAGCATTCCTAGCAGCTTCGTCTCTTCTAAGCAGAACAAAAAACAGCGAAGTATGGCTTACGAAACGGGAAAGTAGTTAAGAAGGCACGAATTTTTCCACGGCAATTTTTTTACAAGTTCTAGCCAAACCGACCAAACATCATAGAAAAGTTGATGTTTTATTCATTGCAATTGCTTTTCGGCCTTATCTTCTGCACTATTTAGGAATGTTGTAGCATAGGGTTCGAACAAGAGAAAGCAGTCTTGATATCGGGCAACACGCGCAAGCGTGATGCTCTTTCAGCTTTAATTAAAGATGATAGTTTTATCTCCTGGTGCAAGGCCGTTCTCTTATTTAAGGTGGATGTTAAGAATTCAAAACTGTAGACACACAGAGTATCAGAAAGATGAACTAAGTTCAAAATAAGCAGTGTTTTGGAGCGCATCTCCGAAATTTCTTTTTCACACACACCTTCTGGTAAAGTGTTCAAGTCCGTTATAACGCGGAGGAAATATGAATATTTAAAAAAAATGGTCTTTTTAAGCGCCGTTTACACCTCGCGAACACTGAAACAAGACACAGCGCTTACAACATGCTGATCAGACCATTTCTTGAATAGGCCTCTATCAAGTGGCACGTTTGTAACGTGATTCTTACGAATGCACTGGAAGAAGTGCAAACTTAAACAGCCAGATTGATACTATCATATTACTCTCGTGACAAAAGCATGTAAGCACTGAAGCACAACCTGAATCTTCAACTTCTTGCTACGGGTAGAATGTTTGCTTGGTTGTAATTCTTTCGCACGTAATGCCATTGCAACAAGCCATTCTCTCGAAATATCTTTCCTGCGCCCCAATGCTCATCTCGCCTGGTTCATGCGAATAAAGACCACGCCACATTCATTCGCACAGTGAAATATCAGAAGTCACCGCTCGTATTGTAAATAAATGAATTGAACGCACTGCCATCCAGCATAGTTAGCCATACCGAGCATCATCTTTTAAGGAAGCTTTGCTAAAACTGTTGAACACAGCAATGGTTTGCTTTGGTTTATGGAGGTTTAACGTCCTAAAGCAGCTCAAGCGATTAGGGACGCCGTAGTTAACTGCTCTGAAAATTTCGACCACCTGACGTTCATTTACATGCACTGACATCACGCAGTACATGGACCTCTTGAATTTCGCCTCTATCGAAATTCGACCGCCGCGAAACACAGCAATGTGTCCTGCAGTGTCTGACTTCTGTGTACGTCACGAATGCCGTTACATTTTCCCGGTAGCTTTTTGCTTTCCTTATGTGCTGTTGTCCCTGTGCTATGATGAAGAATGTCTGAGCTTGTTTTTTTGTGCCAAGGTGTTTTCACAGTTCCTGAATCCTCTCTTATGCAAAAATTTTATCTCAACTTTGCGTGCTGTACATTTTTTATCAATTTGTTATCGGCTGCTGATACATTCCTTCCGTATGCAATGCTGATTTGTGTTCTTTTATTGTAATTAAATAAATATTATATTTATATTCCTCACTCCTTCGGAAGAAAAGGACCATGGCGTAAATAGTGTTACGGATAATATTGATTCACAGGATAATATGGATAGACTAGAGAACACCACAGTCCGCGGCAGAAACCAAGTTCCTCCGCCTCAATTTCCTTTTACTCCGACAGCTTTTTCACATCCCGATGTGAAGGTGAAGAACGTCCTCCAACTACACAAAGTTACAATTTTCCGGTGTGCAGGCGAAACTCGCCTTCCAAATTCACAGCGTCAAAATATCCCTGCGCGCCGGCAAAGCTAGTCCTCCAACTGCGCAGCGTTACATTTACCCTGCGTGCAGGCGAAACTCGATCTCTAAATTCACAGCGTAACTATGTCCCTACGCGCAGACAAAGCTCGTCCTTAGACTGCACAGCGTTACAATTGCCCTGCGTGCAGGCGAAACTCGCCCTCCAATTTCACAGCGTTACAATTTCGATGCGGGGCAGGCAAAGCTCGTCCTCCAACTGCACAGCGTTACAATCGCCCTGCGTGCCGGCAAAACTCGCTCTCCAAATTCACAGCGTTACTATTTCCCTGCGCGCAGGCAAAGCTCGTCCTACAATCTGCACAGAGTTACAATCAGCCTGCGTACAGGCAAAACTCGCCCTCCAAATTCACAGCGTTACTATTTCCTTGCGCGCAGGCAAAGCTCGTCCTCCACCTGCACAGCTTTACGATAGCCCTGCGTGCAGGCGAAGCTCGCCCTCCAAATTCACTGCGTTGCTACTTCGCTGTGCGCAGTCAAAGCTCGTCCTTCAACTGCGCAGCGTCACAATCCCCCTGCGTGCAGGTGAAACTCGCTCTCTAAATTCACAGCGTAACTATTCTCCTGCGCGGAGGCAAAGCTCGTCCTCCAAACTCCACAGCGTTACAATCGCCCGGCGTAGAGGCGAAACTCGCCCTCCAAATTCACAGCGTTGGTATTTCACTGCGCGCAGAAAAAGTTCGTACTCCAAGCAGCCCAGTGCCACAATCTCTCTGTGTGCAGGCGAAACTCGCCCTCCAAATTCGCAGCGTAACTATTTCTCTGCGCGCACGCAAAGCCCGTCCCCCAAACTGCGCAGCGTGACAATCGCTCCACGTACAGATGAAACTCACTCTCCCAATTCACAGCGTAACTATTTTCCTGCGCGCAGGCAAAGCTCGTCCTTAAACTGCACAGCATTATAATTGCCCTGCATGCGGGCGAAACTCGTTCTCTAAATTCACAGCGTAATTAATTCCGTGCGCGCAGGCAGATCTCGTCTTCCAAACTGCACAGCGTTAAAATCACCCTGCGAAAAAGCGAAACTCGCCCTCCAAATTCACGGCGTTACTAATTCCCTGCGCGCAGGGAAAGCCCGTCCTACAACTGCAAAGCGTTACAATCGCCCGCCGCGCACAAAAGCTCGCCCTTCAAATTCACAACATTACTACTTCCTTGCGCGCATGCAAAGCTCGTCCATCTACTGCGCAGAGTTGCAATCGCCCTGCGTACAGGCGAAACTCGCCCAAGTTCACAGCGTTACTATTTCCCTGCGCGTAGGCAAAGCTCGTCCCCCGAACTGCACGGAGTTACAATCGCCCTGCGTGTAGGCAAAACTCGCCCTCCAAGTTCACGGCGTTACTATTTCCCTGCGTGAAGGGCAAAGCTCGTCCTCCAACTGCCCAGCGTTACAATCGCCCTGCGTGCAGGCAAAACTTCCCTCCAAGTTCACAGCGTTACTTTTTCCCTGCGCGCAGGCAAAGCTCGTAATCAAAAGTGCACGTAGTTACAATCGCCCTGCGTGCTGGCAAAACTCGCCCTCCAAGTTCACAGCGTTAGTATTGCCCTGCGCGCAGAAAAAGATCGTATTCCAAGCTTCACAGCGTTACAATCAGTCTGTGTGCAGGCGAAACTCGCCCTCCAAATTATCTGCACAGCGTTATAATCGCTCTACGTGCAGGCGAAACTCGCCCTCCAACTTCACAGCGTTACTATTTCCCTGCGCGCAGTCAAAGCTCGTCCTCCCAAGTGCACAGAGTTACAATCGCCCTGCGTGCAGGCAAATCTCGCCCTCCAAATTGACAGCGTTACTATTTCTCTGCGCGCAGGCAAAGCTCGTCCTCCAACTGCACAGCGTTACAATCGCCCTGCATGCAGGCGATGCTCGCCAGCCTAATTCCCAGCTTTGCTACTTCCCTGCACGCAGTCACAGCTCGTCCTTCAACTGCGCAGTTACAATCGCCCTGAGTGCAGGCGAAACTCGCTCTCTAAATTAACAGCGTTAGTATTTTCTGGCACGCAGGCAAAGCTAGTCCTCCAACTGCACAGCGTTACAATCGCTCTGAATACAGGCTAAACTGTAGAAGAACCGACAACTGAGCTAGTTGGTGCATCTTTAAGCCGTTGTAAAAACAGCGCAAAACTCGCCCTCCAAGTTCACAGCGTTACTATTTCCCTGCGCGCAGGCAAAGCTCGTCCTCCAAACTGCACGGAGTTACAATCGCCGTGCGTGCAGGCAAAACTCGCCCGCAAAGTTCACAGCGTTACTATTTCCCTGCGCGCAGGGAAAGCTCGTCCTCCAACTGCACAGCGTTACAATCGCGCTGCGTGCAGGCAAAACTCGCCTTCCAAGTTCACAGCGTTACTACTTCCCCTCGCGCGGGCAGAGCTCGTCCTTCAAACTGCACGGAGTTATAATCGTTCTGCGTGCAAGCAAAACTCGCCCTCCAAGTCCACAGCGTTACTATTTCCCTGCGCGCAGGCAAAGCTCGTACTCCAACGGCACAGCGTTACAATCGCCCTGCGTGCAGGCAAAACTCGCCCTCCAAGTTCACAGCGTTACTATTTCCCGGCGCGCAGGCAAAGCTCGTCCTCCAAAGTGCACAGAGTTACAATCGCCCTGCGTACAGGCAAAACTCGCCCTCCAAATTCACAGTGTTACGATTTCCCTGCGCGCAGGCAAAGCTCGTCCTCCAACTGCCCTGCGTTACAATCGCCCTGCATGCAGGCGAAGCTCGCCCTCCAAATTCACAGCGTTGCTACTTCCCTGCGCGCAGTCACTGCTCGTCCTTCAACTGCGCAGTTAAAATCGCCCTGAATGCAGGCGAAACTCGCTCTCTAAATTCACAGCGTTAGTATTTTCAGGCACGTTGGCAAAGCTCGTCCACCAAGTGCATAGCGTTACAATCGCTCTGCGTACATTCTAAACTCGCCCTCCAAGTTCACAACGTTACTATTTCGCCGCGCGCAAGCAATGCTCGTCTTCCAATCTGCACAGCGTTACAATCGCTTTGCCTACAGGCCGAACTCGCCCTCCAAATTCACAGCGTTACTCTTTCCCGGCGCGCAGGCAAAGCTCGTCCTCCAAACTGCACTGCGTTACAATCGATCTGTGTGCAGGCGAAACTCGCCCTCCAAATTAACCTTACAGCGTTACAATCGCTCCACGTGCAGGCGAAACTCGCCCTCAAAATTCACAGCGTTACTATTTCCCTGCGCGCAGGCAAAGCTCGTCCTCCAACTGCACAGTATTACAATCGCCCTGCGTTCTGGCAAAACTCGCCCTCCAAGTTCACAGCGTTACTATTTCCCTGCACGCAGGCAAAGCTCTTCCTCCAACTGCACAGCGCTACAATCGCCATGCGTGCAGGCAAAACTCGCCCTCCAATTTCATAGCGTTACTATTTCCCTACGCGCAGGCAAAGCTCGTCCTCTACATGCACAGCGTTACAATCGCCCTGCGTGCAGGAAAAACTCGCCCTCCAAGTTCACAGCGTTACTATTTCCCCGCGCGCAGGCAAAGCTCGTCCTCGATTTGCACAGGTTTACAATCGTCATGCGTGCAGGCAAAACTAGCCCTCCAAGTTCACAGCGTTACTATTTCCCTGCGCGCAGGCAAAGCTCGTCCTCCAAACTGCACGGAGTTACAGTCGCCCTGCGTGCTGGCAAAACTCGCCCTCCATGTTAACAGCGTTAATATTTCCCGGCGCGCAGGCAATGCTCGTCCTCCAAACTGCACAGCGTTACAATCGGTCTGTGTGCAGGCGGAACTCGCCCTCAAAATTAACCTTACAGCTTTACAATCGCTGCACGTGCAGGCGAAACTCGCCCTCCAAATTCACAGCGTTACTATTTCCCTGCGCGCAGGCAAAGCTCGTCCTCCAACTGCACAGCGTTACAATCGCCCTGCATGCAGGCAGAGCGCGCGCTCCAAATTCACAGCGTTGCTACTTCCCTGCACGAAGTCACAGCTCGTCCTTCAACTGACTAGTTACGATCACCCTGAGTGCAAGCGAAAATCGCTCTCTAAATTCACAGCGTTAGTATTGCCAGGCACGCAGGCAAAGCTCGTCCTCCAACTGCACAGCGCTACAATCGCTCTGCGTACAGGCTAAACTCGCACTCCAAGTTCACAGCGTTACTATTTCCCAGCGCGCAGGCAAAGCTCGTCCTCCAACTGCACAGCGTTACAATCACCCTGTGTTCAGGCAAAACTCGCCCTCCGAGTTCACAGCTTTAATTTTTTCCTGCGCACAGGCAATGCTCGTCCTCTAAATTGCACGGAGTTACAATCGCCCTGCGTGAAGGCGAAACTCGCCCTCCAAGTTCACAGCGCTACTATTCTCCGGCGCGCAGGCAAAGCTCGTCCTCCAAATTGCACGAAGTTACAATCGCCCTGCGTGCAGGCAAAACTCGCCCTCCAAGTTCACAGCGTTACTGTTTCCCTGCGCGAAGTGCAAAGCTCGTCCTCCAACTGCACAGAGTTACAATCGCCCTGCGTGCAGGCAAAACTCTCCTCCAAGGTCACTGCGTTACTATTTCCCTCCGCGCAGGCAAAGCTCGTCCTCCAAGCTGCACAGCGTTACAATCGGTCTTTCTGCAGGCGAAACTCGCCCTCCAAATTCACAGCGTTAGCATTTCCCTGCGCGCAGAAAAAGTTTGTATTCCAAGCCGCACAGCGTTACAATCAGTCTGTGTGCAGGCGAAGCTCGCCCTCCAAATTAACTGCACAGCGTTACAATCGCTCTACGTGCAGGCGAAACTCGCCCTCCAACTTAACAGCGTTACTATTTCCCTGCGCGCAGGCAAAAGCTCGTCCTCCAATGTGCACAGAGTTACAATCGCCCTGCGTACCGGCAAATCTCGCCCTCCAAATTCACAGCGTTACTATTTCTCTGCGCGCAGGCAAAGCTCGTCCTCCAACTGCACAGCGTTACAATCTCCCTGCATGCAGGCGAAGCTCGCCCTCCCAATTCACAGCTTTGCTACTTCCCTGTGGGCAGTCACAGCTCGTCCTTCAACTGCGCAGTTACAATCGCCCTGAGTGCAGGCGAAACTCGCTCTCTAAATTCACAGCGTTAGTATTTTCAGGCCCGCAGGCAAAGCTCGTCGTCCAACTGCACAGCGTTACAATCGCTCTGAATACAGGCTAAACTCGCCCTCCAAGTTCACAGTGTTACTATTTCCCTGCGCGCATTCAAAGCTCGTCCTCCAATCAGCACAGCGTTACATTCGTTCTACGTGCAGGCGAAACTCGCCTTCCAAGTTCTCAGCGTAACTATGTCCCTGCGCGCAGGCAAAGCTCGTCCTCCAAACTCCACAGCGTTACAATCGCCCAGCGTAGAGGCGAAACTCGCCCTCCAAATTCACAGCGTTTGTAATTCCCTGCGCGCAGAAAAAGTTCGTATTCCAAGCTACACAGCGTTACAATCGGTCTGTGTGAAGGCGAAAGTCGCCCTCCAAATTAACTGCACAGCGTAACAATCGCTCCACGTGCAGGCGAAACTCGCCCTCCAAATTCACAGCGTTACTATTGCCCTGCACGCAGGCAAAGCTCGTCCTCCAACTGCGCAGTTACAATCGCCCTGAGTGCAGGCGGAACTCGCTCTCTAAATTCACAGCGTTAGTATTTCCAGGCACGCAGGCAAAGCTCGTCCTCCAACTGCACAGCGTTACAATCGCTCTGCGTACATTCTAATCTCGCCCTCCAAGTTCACAGCGTTACTATTTCCCGGCACGCAGGCAAAGCTCGTCCTCCAATCTGCACAGCGTTACAATCGTTCTGCGTGCAGGCGAAACTCGCCTTCCAAATTCCCAGCGTAACTATGTCCCTGCGCGCAGGCAAAGCTCGTCCTCCAACTGCACAGCGTTACAATGGCTCTGCGTACTGGCTAAACTCGCCCTCCAAAGTTCACAGCGTTACTATTTTACTGCGCGCAGGCAAAGCTCGTCCTCCAAAGTGCACAGCGTCACAATCGCTCTACGTGCAGGCGAAACTCGCCCTCTAACTTAACAGCGTTACTATTTCCCTGCGCGCAGGCAAAAGCTCGTAATCCAAAGTGCACAGAGTTACAATCGCCCTGCGTACAGGCAAATCTCGCCCTCCAAATTCACAGCGTTACTATTTCTCTGCGCGCAGGCAAAGCTCGTCCTCCAACTACACGGCGTTACAATCGCCCTGCATGCAGGCGAAGCTCGCCCTCCTGATTCACAGCTTTGCTACTTCAATGTGCGCAGTAACAGCTCGTCCTTCAACTGCGCAGTTACAATCGCCCTGAGTGCAGGCGAAACTCGCTCTCTAAATTCACAGCGTTAGTATTTTCAGGCACGCAGGCAAAGCTCGTCCTCCAACTGCACAGCGTTACAATCGCTCTGAATACAGGCTAAACTCGGCCTCCAAGTTCACAGTGTTACTATTTTCCGGCGCGCAGCAAAGCTCGTCCTCCAATCAGCACAGCGTTACAATCGTTCTGTGTGCAGGCGAAACTCGCCTTCCAAAATCTCAGAATAACTATGTCCCAGCGCGCAGGCAAAGCTCGTCCTCCAACTGCACAGCGTTACAATTGCGTTGCGCACAGGCTGAACTGGCCCTCTAAATTCACAGCGTTACTATTTTCCGGCGCGCAAGCAAAGCTCGTCCTCCAAACTGCACAGCGTTACAATCGGTCTGTGTGCAGGCGAAACTCTCCCTCCAAATTAACCTTACAGCGTTACAATCGCTCCACGTGCAGGCGAAACTCGCCCCCCAAATTCAGAGCGTTACTATTTCCCGGCGCGCAGGCAAAGCTCGTCCTCCAAACTGCACAGCGTTATAATCGCCCTGCATGCAGGCGAAACTCGCTCTCTAAATTCACAGCGTTAGTATTTCCCTGGACGCAGGCAAAGCTCGTCCTCCAAACTCCACAGCTTTACAATCGCCCAGCGTAGAGGCGAAACTCGCCCTCCAAATTCACAGCGTTAGTATTTCCCTGCGCGCAGAAAAAGTTCGTATTCCAAGCTACACAGCGTTACAATCGGTCTGTGTGCAGGCGAAACTCGCCCTCCAAATTAACTGCACAGCGTTACAATCGCTGCACGCGCAGGCGAAACTCGCCCTCCAAATTCACAGCGTTACTAATTCTCTGCGCGCAGGCAAAGCTCGTCCTCCAACTGCGCAGCGTTACAATCGCCCTGCATGCAGGCGAAGCTCGCGCTCCAAATTCACAGCGTTGCTATTTTCCGGCGCGCAGGCAAAGCTCGTTCTCCAACTGCACAGTTACAATTGCCCTGAACGCAGGCGAAACTCCCTCTCTAAATTTACAGCGTTAGTATTTTCAGGCACGCAGGGAAAGCTCGTCCTCCAATCTGCACAGCGTTACAATCGCTCTGCATACAGGCTAAACTCGCCCTCCAAGTTCACAGTGTTACTATTTTCCGGCGCGCAGCAAAGCTCGTCCTCCAATCAGCACAGCGTTACAATCGTTCTGTGTGCAGGCGAAACTCGCCTTCCAAAATCTCAGAATAACTATGTCCCAGCGCGCAGGCAAAGCTCGTCCTCCGACTGCACAGCGTTACAATTGCGTTGCGCACAGGCTGAACTGGCCCTCTAAATTCACAGCGTTACTATTTTACGGCGCGCAAGCAAAGCTCGTCCTCCAAACTGCACAGCGTTACAATCGGTCTGTGTGCAGGCGAAACTCTCCCTCCAAATTAACCTTACAGCGTTACAATCGCTCCACGTGCAGGCGAAACTCGCCCTCCAAATTCACAGCGTTACTATTTCCCTGCGCGCAGGCAAAGCTCGTCCTCCAACTGCACAGCGTTACAATCGCCCTGCATGCAGGCAGAGCTCGTGCTCCAAATTAACAGCGTTGCTACTTCCCTGCACGTAGTCACAGATCGTCCTTCAACGGCCCAGTTATGATCGCCCTGAGTGCAGGCGAAACTCGCTCTCTAAATTCACAGCGTTAGTATTTCCAGGCACGCAGGCAAAGCTCGTCCTCCAACTGCACAGCGTTACAATCGCTCTAAACTCGCACTCCAAGTTCACAGCGTTACTATTTCCCTGCGCGCAGGTAAAGCTTGTTCTCCAACTGCACAGCGTTACAATCGCCATGCGTGCAGGCAAAACTCGCCCTCCAAGTTCACAGCGTTACTATGTCCCTGCGCGCAGGCAACGCTCGTCCTCTACCTGCACAGCGTTACAATCGCTCTGCGTGCAGGCAAAACTC
This sequence comes from Amblyomma americanum, assembly GCF_052857255.1. NCBI lineage: Eukaryota > Metazoa > Arthropoda > Arachnida > Ixodida > Ixodidae > Amblyomma > Amblyomma americanum. The sequence continues at coordinate 148,248,821 of NC_135503.1, forward strand.
GCCCTCTAAGTTCACAGCGTTACTATTTTCCTGCGCGCAGGCAAAGCTCGTTCTCGAACTGCACAGGGTTACAATCGTGATGCGTGCAGGCAAAACTCCCCCTCCAAGTTCACAGCATTACTATTTGCCTGCGCGCAGGCAAAGCTGGTCCTCGAACTGCACAGGGTTACAATCGCCATGCGTGCAGGCAAAACTCGCCCTCCAAGTTCACATCGTTACCATTTTCCGGCGCGCAGGCAAAGCTCGTCCTCCAAAGTGCACAGAGTTACAATCGCCCTGCGTACAGGCAAAACTCGCTCTCCAAATTCACAGCGTTACTATTTCCCTACGCGCAGGCAAAGCTCGTCCTCCAACTGCCCTGCGTTACAATCGCCCTGCATGCGGGCGAAGCTCGCCCTCCAAATTCACAGCGTTGATACTACCCTGCGCGCAACACAGCTCGTCCTTCAACTGCGCAGTTAAAATCGCCCTGAGTGCAGGCGAAACTCGATCTCTAAATTCACAGCGTTAGTATTCTCAGGCACGCAGGCAATGCTCGTCCTCCAATCTGCACAGCCTTACAATCGCTCTGCGTAAAGGCTAAACTCGCCCTCCAAGTTCACAGCGTTACTATTTCCCTGCGCGCAGGCAAAGCTCGTCCTCCAACTGCACGTAGCTACAATCGCCCTGCGTGCTGGCAAAAGTCGCCCTCCAAATTCACAGCGTTAGCATTTCCCTGCGCGCACAAAAAGTTCGTATTCCAAGCTGCACAGCGTTATTATCAGTCTGTGTGCAGACGAAACTCGCTCTCCAAATTAACTGCACAGCGTTACAATCGCTCCACGTGCAGGCGAAACTTGCCCTCCAAATTCACAGCGTTGCTACTTCCCTGCACGCAACCACAGCTCGTCCTTCAACTGCCCAGTTACAATCGCCCTGAGTGCAGGCGAAACTCGCTCTCTAAATTCACAGCGTTAGTATTTCCAGGCACGCAGGTAAAGCTCGTCCTCTAAACTAACAGCGTTACATTCGCCCGCGTGCAGGCAAAACTCGCCCTCCAAGTTCACAGCGTTACTATTTCCCTAAGCGCAGGCAAAGCTCGTCCTCCAAACTGCACGGAGTTACAATCGCCGTGCGTGCAGGCAAAACTCGCCCGCAAAGTTCACAGCGTTACTATTTCCCTGCGCGCAGGCAAAGCTCGTTCTCCAACTGCCCTGCGTTACAATCGTCCTGCGTGCAGGCGAAGCACGCCCTCCAAATTCACAGCGTTGCTACTTCCCTGCGCGCAGTCACAGCTCGTCCTTCAACTGCGCAGTTAAAATCGCCCTGAATGCAGGCGAAACTCGCTCTCTAAATTCACAGCGTTTGTATTTTCAGGCTCGTTGGCAATGCTCGTCCTCCAATCTGAACAGCGTTACAATCGCTCTGCGTACAGGCTAAACTCGCCCTCCAAGTTCACAGCGTTACTATTTCCCTGCGCGTAGGCAAAGCTCGTCCTCCAATCACAAAAGCGTTACAATGGTTCTCTGTGCAGGCGAAACTCGCCTGCCAAAATTCCCGGCGTAACTATGTCCCCGCGCGCAGGCAAAGCTCGTCCTCCAACTGCACAGCGTTACAATCGCTTTGCCTACAGGCTGAACTCGCCCTCCAAATTCACAGCGTTACTAATTCCCGGCGCGCAGGCAAAGCTCGTCCTCCAAACTGCACAGCGTTACAATCGGTCTGTGTGCAGGCGAAACTCGCCCTCCAAATTAACCTTACAGCGTTACAATCGCTTCACGTACAGGCGAAACTCGCCCTCCAAATTCACAGCGTTACTATTTCCCTGCGCGCAGGCAAAGCTCGTCCTCCAACTGCACAGCACTACAATCGCCCTGCGTTCAGGCAAAACTCGCCCTCCGAGTTCACAGCGTTACTATTTTCCTGCACGCAGGCAAAGCTTGTCCTCCAAACTGCACAGAGTTACGATCGCCCTGCGTGCAAGCAAAACTCGCCCTCCAAGTTCACAGCGTTACTATTTCCCTGCGCGCAGGCAAAGCTCGTCCTCCAACTGCACAGCGCTACAATCGCCATGCGTGCAGGCAAAACTCGCCCTCCAAGTTCACAGCGTTACTATTTCCCTGCGCGCAGGCAAAGCTCGTCCTCGAACTGCACAGGGTTACAATTGCCATGCGTGCAGGCAAAACTCGCCCTCCAAGTTGACAGCGTTACTATTTCCCTGCGCGCAGGCAAAGCTCGTCCTCCAACTGCACAGCGCTACAATCGCGATGCGTGCAGGCAAAACTCGCCCTCCAAGTTCACAGCGTTACTATTTCCCTGCGCCCAGGCAAAGCTCGTCCTCCAACTGCACAGCGCTACAATCGCCATGCGTGCAGGCAAAACTCGCCCTCCAAGTTCACAGCGTTTCTATTTCCCTGCGCGCAGGCATAGCTCGTCCTCGAACTCCACAGGGTTACAATTGCCATGCGTGCTGGCAAAACTCGCCCTCCAAGTTAACAGCGTTAATATTTCCCGGCGCGCAGGCAATGCTCGTCCTCCAAACTGCACAGCATTACAATCGGTCTGTGTGCAGTCGAAACTCGCCCTCCAAATTAACCTTACAACTTTACAATCGCTCCACGTGCAGGCGAAACTCGCCCTCGAAATTCACAGCGTTACTATTTCCCTGCGCGCAGGCAAAGCTGGTCCTCCAACTGCACAGCGTTACAATCGCCCTGCATGCAGGCAGAGCTCGCGCTCTAAATTCACAGCGTTGCTACTTCCCTGCACGCAATCACAGATCGTCCTTCAACTGCCCAGTTACGATCGCCCTGAGTGCAGGCGAAACTCGCTCTCTAAATTCACAGCGTTAGTATTTCCAGGCACGCAGGCAAAGCTCGTCCTCCAACTGCACAGCGTTACAATCGCTCTGCGTACAGGCTAAACTCGCACTCCAAGTTCACAGCGTTACTATTGCTCTGCGCGCAGGCAAAGCTCGTCCTCCAACTGCACAGCGTTACAATCGCCCTGCATTCAGGCAAAACTCGCCCTCCGAGTTCACAGCGTTACTATTGCCCTGCGCGCAGGCAAAGCTCGTCCTCCAAACTGCACGCAGTTACAATCGCCCTGCGTGTAGGCAAAACTCGCCCTCCAAGTTCACAGCGTTAGTATTTCCCTGCGCGCGGCAAAGCTCGTCCTCCAACTGCACAGCGTTACAATCGCCATGCGTGCAGGCAAATCTCGCCCTCCAAGTTCACAGCGTTACTATTTCCCTGCGCGCAGGCAAAGCTCGTCCTCTACCTGCACAAAGTTACAATCGCTCTGCGTGCAGGCAAAACTCGCCCTCCACGTTCACAGCGTTACTATTTTCCTGCGCGCAGGCAAAGCTCGTCCTCGAACTGCACATGGTTACAATCGTCATGCGTGCAGGCAAAACTCGCCCTCCAAGTTCACAGCATTACTATTTCCCTGCGCGCAGGCAAAGCTGGTCCTCGAACTGCACAGGGTTACAATCGCCAGTTGTGCAGGCAAAACTCGCCCTCCAAGTTCACAGCGTTACTATTTTCCGGCGCGCAGGCAAAGCTTGTCCTCCAATCAGCACAGCGTTACAATCGTTTTACGTGCAGGCAAAACTCGCCCTCCAAGTTCACAGCGTTACTATTTCCCTGCGCGCAGGCAAAGCTCGTCCTCCAAACAACAAGGAGATACAATCGCCCTGCGTGCAGGCAAAACTCGCCCTCCAAGTTCACAGCGTTACTATTTCCCTGCGCGCAGGCAAAGCTCGTCCTCCAAACTGCTCGGAATTAAAGTCGCCCTGCGTGCAGGCAAAACTCGCCCTCTAAGTTCACAGCGTTACTATTTTCCTGCGCGCAGGCAAAGCTCGTTCTCGAACTGCACAGGGTTACAATCGTGATGCGTGCAGGCAAAACTCCCCCTCCAAGTTCACAGCATTACTATTTCCCTGCGCGCAGGCAAAGCTGGTCCTCGAACTGCACAGGGTTACAATCGCCATGCGTGCAGGCAAAACTCGCCCTCCAAGTTCACATCGTTACCATTTTCCGGCGCGCAGGCAAAGCTCGTCCTCCAAAGTGCACAGAGTTACAATCGCCCTGCGTACAGGCAAAACTCGCTCTCCAAATTCACAGCGTTACTATTTCCCTACGCGCAGGCAAAGCTCGTCCTCCAACTGCCCTGCGTTACAATCGCCCTGCATGCGGGCGAAGCTCGCCCTCCAAATTCACAGCGTTGATACTACCCTGCGCGCAACACAGCTCGTCCTTCAACTGCGCAGTTAAAATCGCCCTGAGTGCAGGCGAAACTCGATCTCTAAATTCACAGCGTTAGTATTCTCAGGCACGCAGGCAATGCTCGTCCTCCAATCTGCACAGCCTTACAATCGCTCTGCGTAAAGGCTAAACTCGCCCTCCAAGTTCACAGCGTTACTATTTCCCTGCGCGCAGGCAAAGCTCGTCCTCCAACTGCACGTAGCTACAATCGCCCTGCGTGCTGGCAAAAGTCGCCCTCCAAATTCACAGTGTTAGCATTTCCCTGCGCGCACAAAAAGTTCGTATTCCAAGCTGCACAGCGTTATTATCAGTCTGTGTGCAGACGAAACTCGCTCTCCAAATTAACTGCACAGCGTTACAATCGCTCCACGTGCAGGCGAAACTTGCCCTCCAAATTCACAGCGTTGCTACTTCCCTGCACGCAACCACAGCTCGTCCTTCAACTGCCCAGTTACAATCGCCCTGAGTGCAGGCGAAACTCGCTCTCTAAATTCACAGCGTTAGTATTTCCAGGCACGCAGGTAAAGCTCGTCCTCTAAACTAACAGCGTTACATTCGCCCGCGTGCAGGCAAAACTCGCCCTCCAAGTTCACAGCGTTACTATTTCCCTAAGCGCAGGCAAAGCTCGTCCTCCAAACTGCACGGAGTTACAATCGCCGTGCGTGCAGGCAAAACTCGCCCGCAAAGTTCACAGCGTTACTATTTCCCTGCGCGCAGGCAAAGCTCGTTCTCCAACTGCCCTGCGTTACAATCGTCCTGCGTGCAGGCGAAGCACGCCCTCCAAATTCACAGCGTTGCTACTTCCCTGCGCGCAGTCACAGCTCGTCCTTCAACTGCGCAGTTAAAATCGCCCTGAATGCAGGCGAAACTCGCTCTCTAAATTCACAGCGTTTGTATTTTCAGGCTCGTTGGCAATGCTCGTCCTCCAATCTGCACAGCGTTACAATCGCTCTGCGTACAGGCTAAACTCGCCCTCCAAGTTCACAGCGTTACTATTTCCCTGCGCGTAGGCAAAGCTCGTCCTCCAATCACAACAGCGTTACAATGGTTCTCTGTGCAGGCGAAACTCGCCTGCCAAAATTCCCGGCGTAACTATGTCCCCGCGCGCAGGCAAAGCTCGTCCTCCAACTGCACAGCGTTACAATCGCTTTGCCTACAGGCTGAACTCGCCCTCCAAATTCACAGCGTTACTATTTCCCTGCGCGCAGGCAAAGCTCGTCCTCCAACTGCACAGCACTACAATCGCCCTGCGTTCAGGCAAAACTCGCCCTCCGAGTTCACAGCGTTACTATTTTCCTGCACGCAGGCAAAGCTTGTCCTCCAAACTGCACAGAGTTACGATCGCCCTGCGTGCAAGCAAAACTCGCCCTCCAAGTTCACAGCGTTACTATTTCCCTGCGCGCAGGCAAAGCTCGTCCTCCAACTGCACAGCGCTACAATCGCCATGCGTGCAGGCAAAACTCGCCCTCCAAGTTCACAGCGTTACTATTTCCCTGCGCGCAGGCAAAGCTCGTCCTCGAACTGCACAGGGTTACAATTGCCATGCGTGCAGGCAAAACTCGCCCTCCAAGTTGACAGCGTTACTATTTCCCTGCGCGCAGGCAAAGCTCGTCCTCCAACTGCACAGCGCTACAATCGCCATGCGTGCAGGCAAAACTCGCCCTCCAAGTTCACAGCGTTACTATTTCCCTGCGCCCAGGCAAAGCTCGTCCTCCAACTGCACAGCGCTACAATCGCCATGCGTGCAGGCAAAACTCGCCCTCCAAGTTCACAGCGTTTCTATTTCCCTGCGCGCAGGCATAGCTCGTCCTCGAACTCCACAGGGTTACAATTGCCATGCGTGCTGGCAAAACTCGCCCTCCAAGTTAACAGCGTTAATATTTCCCGGCGCGCAGGCAATGCTCGTCCTCCAAACTGCACAGCATTACAATCGGTCTGTGTGCAGTCGAAACTCGCCCTCCAAATTAACCTTACAACTTTACAATCGCTCCACGTGCAGGCGAAACTCGCCCTCGAAATTCACAGCGTTACTATTTCCCTGCGCGCAGGCAAAGCTGGTCCTCCAACTGCACAGCGTTACAATCGCCCTGCCTGGAGGCAGAGCGCGCGCTCCAAATTCACAGCGTTGCTACTTCCCTGCACGAAGTCACAGCTCGTCCTTCAACTCACTAGTTACGATCGCCCTGAGTGCAGGCGAAACTCGCTCTCTAAATTCACAGCGTTAGTATTACCAAGCACGCAGGCAAAGCTCGTCCTCCAACTGCACAGCGTTACAATCGCTCTGCGTACAGGCTAAACTCGCACTCCAAGTTCACAGCGTTGCTATTTCCCTGCGCGCAGGCAAAGCTCGTCCTCAAAATTGCACGGAGTTACAATCGCCCTGCGTGCAGGCAAAACTCACCCTCCAAGTTCACAGCGTTACTGTTTCCCTGCGCGATGTGCAAAGCTCGTCCTCCAACTGCAAAGAGTTACAATCGCCCTGCGTGCAGGCGAAGCTCGCCCTCCCAATTCACAGCTTTGCTACTTCCCTGTGCGCAGTCACAGCTCGTCCTTCAACTGCGCAGTTACAATCGCCCTCAGTGCAGGCGAAACACGCTCTCTAAATTCACAGCGTTAGTATTTTCAGGCACGAAGGCAAAGCTCGTCGTCCAACTGCACAGCGTTACAATCGCTCTGAATATAGGCTAAACTCGCCCTCCAAGTTCACAGTGTTACTATTTCCCTGCGCGCATTCAAAGCTCGTCCTCCAATCACAACAGCGTTACAATGGTTCTCTGTGCAGGCGAAACTCGCCTGCCAAAATTCCCGGCGTAACTATGTCCCCGCGCGCAAACAAAGCTCGTCCTCCAACTGCACAGCGTTACAATCGCTTTGCCTACAGGCTGAACTCGCCCTCCAAATTCACAGCGTTACTATTTCCCAGCGCGCAGGCAAAGCTCGTCCTCCAAACTGCACAGCGTTACAATCGGTCTGTGTGCAGGCGAAACTCGCCCTCCAAATTAACCTTACAGCGTTACAATCGCTTCACGTGCAAGCGAAACTCGCCCTCCAAATTCACAGCGTTACTATTTCCCTGCGCGCAGGCAAAGCTCGTCCTCCAACTGCACAGCACTACAATCGCCCTGCGTTCAGGCAAAACTCGCCCTCCGAGTTCACAGCGTTACTATTTTCCTGCACGCAGGCAAAGCTCGTCCTCCAAACTGCACAGAGTTACGATCGCCCTGCGTGCAAGCAAAACTCGCCCTCCAAGTTCACAGCGTTACTATTTCCCTGCGCTCAGGCAAAGCTCGTCCTCCAACTGCACAGCGCTACAATCGCCATGCGTGCAGGCAAAACTCGCCCTCCAAGTTCACAGCGTTACTATTTCCCTGCGCGCAGGCAAAGCTCGTCCTCGAACTGCACAGGGTTACAATTGCCATGCGTGCAGGCAAAACTCGCCCTCCAAGTTGACAGCGTTACTATTTCCCTGCGCGCAGGCAAAGCTCGTCCTCCAACTGCACAGCGCTACAATCGCCATGCGTGCAGGCAAAACTCGCCCTCCAAGTCCACAGCGTTACTATTTCTCTGCGCGCAGGCAAAGCTCGTCCTCCAACTGCACAGCGCTACAATCGCCATGCGTGCAGGCAAAACTCGCCCTCCAAGTTCACAGCGGTACTATTTCCCTGCGCGCAGGCATAGCTCGTCCTCGAACTGCACAGGGTTACAATTGCCATGCGTGCTGGCAAAACTCGCCCTCCAAGTTAACAGCGTTAATATTTCCCGGCGCGCAGGCAATGCTCGTCCTCCAAACTGCACAGCGTTACAATCGGTCTGTGTGCAGTCGAAACTCGCCCTCCAAATTAACCTTACAACTTTACAATCGCTCCACGTGCAGGCGAAACTCGCCCTCCAAATTCACAGCGTTACTATTTCCCTGCGCGCAGGCAAAGCTGGTCCTCCAACTGCACAGCGTTACAATCGCCCTGCCTGCAGGCAGAGCGCGCGCTCAAAATTCACAGCGTTGCTACTTCCCTGCACGAAGTCACAGCTCGTCCTTCAACTCACTAGTTACGATCGCCCTGAGTGCAGGCGAAACTCGCTCTCTAAATTCACAGCGTTAGTATTTCCAAGCACGCAGGCAAAGCTCGTCCTCCAACTGCACAGCGTTACAATCGCTCTGCGTACAGGCTAAACTCGCATTCCAAGTTCACAGCGTTGCTATTTCCCTGCGCGCAGCTAAAGCTCGTCATCCAACTACACAGCGTTACAATCGCCCTGCGTGCAGGCAAAACTCGCCCTCCAAGTCCGCATCGTTACTATTTCCCTGCGCGCAGGCAAAGCTCGTCCTCCAACTGCACAGCGTTACAATCGCTCTGCGTGCAGGAAAAACTCGCCCTCCAAGTTCACAGCGTTACTATTTCCCGGCGCGCAGGCAAAGCTCGTCCTCCAAAGTGCACAAAGTTACAATCGCAGTGCTTATAGGCGAAGCTCGCCCTCCAAATTCACAGCGTTGCTACTTCCCTGCGCGCAGTCACAGCTCGTCCTTCAACTGCGCAGTTAAAATCGCCCTAAGTGCATGCGAAACTCGCTCTCTAAATTCACAGCGTTAGTATTTTCAGGCACGCAGGCAAAGCTCGTCCTCCAACTGCACAGCGTTACAATCGCTCTGCGTACATTCTAATCTCGCCCTCCAAGTTCACAACGTCACTATTTCCCCGCGCGCAGGCAATGCTCGTCCTCCAACTGCACAGCGTTACAATCGCCCTGCATGCAGGCAGAGCTCGCGCTCTAAATTCACAGCGTTGCTACTTCCCTGCACGCATTCACAGATCGTCCTTCAACTGCCCAGTTACGATCGCCCTGAGTGCAGGCGAAACTCGCTCTCTAAATTCACAGCGTTAGTATTTCCAGGCACGCAGGCAAAGCTCGTCCTCCAACTGCACAGCGTTACAATCGCTCTGCGTACAGGCTAAACTCGCACTCCAAGTTCACAGCGTTACTATTGCTCTGCGCGCAGGCAAAGCTCGTCCTCCAACTGCACAGCGTTACAATCGCCCTGCATTCAGGCAAAACTCGCCCTCCGAGTTCACAGCGTTACTATTGCCCTGCGCGCAGGCAAAGCTCGTCCTCCAAACTGCACGCAGTTACAATCGCCCTGCGTGTAGGCAAAACTCGCCCTCCAAGTTCACAGCGTTAGTATTTCCCTGCGCGCCGGCAAAGCTCGTCCTGCAACTGCACAGCGTTACAATCGCCATGCGTGCAGGCAAATCTCGCCCTCCAAGTTCACAGCGTTACTATTTCCCTGCGCGCAGGCAAAGCTCGTCCTCTACCTGCACAAAGTTACAATCGCTCTGCGTGCAGGCAAAACTCGCCCTCCACGTTCACAGCGTTACTATTTTCCTGCGCGCAGGCAAAGCTCGTCCTCGAACTGCACATGGTTACAATCGTCATGCGTGCAGGCAAAACTCGCCCTCCAAGTTCACAGCATTACTATTTCCCTGCGCGCAGGCAAAGCTGGTCCTCGAACTGCACAGGGTTACAATCGCCAGTTGTGCAGGCAAAACTCGCCCTCCAAGTTCACAGCGTTACTATTTTCCGGCGCGCAGGCAAAGCTTGTCCTCCAATCAGCACAGCGTTACAATCGTTTTACGTGCAGGCAAAACTCGCCCTCCAAGTTCACAGCGTTACTATTTCCCTGCGCGCAGGCAAAGCTCGTCCTCCAAACAACAAGGAGATACAATCGCCCTGCGTGCAGGCAAAACTCGCCCTCCAAGTTCACAGCGTTACTATTTCCCTGCGCGCAGGCAAAGCTCGTCCTCCAAACTGCTCGGAGTTAAAGTCGCCCTGCGTGCAGGCAAAACTCGCCCTCTAAGTTCACAGCGTTACTATTTTCCTGCGCGCAGGCAAAGCTCGTTCTCGAACTGCACAGGGTTACAATCGCCATGCGTGCAGGAAAAACTCGCCCTCCAAATTCACAGCGTTACTATTTCCCTGCGCGCAGGCAAAGCTCGTCCTCCAAACTGCACGGAGTTATTGTCGCCCTGCGTGCAGGCGAAACTCGCCCTCCAAATTAACCTTACAGCTTTACAATCGCTCCACGTGCAGGCGAAACACGCCCTCCAAATTCACAGCGTTACTATATCCCTGCGCGCAGGCAAAGCTCGTCCTCCAACTACACAGCGTTACAATCGCCCGGCATGCAGGCAGAGCGCGCGCTCCAAATTCACAGCGTTGCTACTTCCCTGCACGCAGTCACAGCTCGTCCTTCAACTGCCTAGTTACGATCGGCCTGAGTGCAGGCGAAACACGCTCTCTAAATACACAGCGTTACTATTTCCCGGCGCGCAGGCAAAGCTCGTCCTCCAAACTGCACGGAGTTACAGTCGCCCTGCGTGCTGGCAAAACTCGCCCTCCAAGTTAACAGCGTTAAAATTTCCCGGCGCGCAGGCAAAGCTCGTCCTCAACTGCACAGCGTTAAAGTCGCTCTGCGTACAGGCTAAACTCGCACTCCAAGTTCACAGCGTTACTATTTCCCTGCGCGCAGGCAAAGCTCGTCCTCCAACTGCACAGCGTTACAATCGCCCTGCTATCAGGCAAAACTCGCCCTCCAAGTTCACAGCGTTGCTATTTTCCGGCGCGCAGGCAAAGCTCGTCCTCCAAACTGCACGGAGTTGCAATCGCCCTGCGTGCAGGCAAAACTCGCCCTCCAATTTCACAGCCTTACTATTTCCCTGCGCGCAGGCAAAGCTCGTCCTCCAAACTGCACGTAGTTACAATCGCCCTGCGTGCTGGCAAAACTCGCCCTCCAAGTTCACAGCCCTAGTAATTCCCTGCGCGCATCAAAAGTTCGTATTCCAAGCTGCACAGCGTTACAATCAGTCTGTGTGCAGGCGAAACTTGGCCTCCAAATTAACTGCACAGCGTTACAATCGCTCTGCGTGCAGGCGAAACTCGCCCTCCAACATCACAGCGTTACTATTTTCCTGCGCGCAGGCAAAAGCTCGTAATCCAAAGTGCACAGAGTTACAATCGCCCTGCATGCAGGCGAAGCTCGCCCTTCTAATTCACAGCTTTGCTACTTCCCTGTGCGCAGTCAGAGCTCGTCCTTCAACTGCGCAGTTACAATCGCCCTGAGTGCAGGCGAAACTCGCTCTCTAAATTTACAGCGTTAGTATTTTCAGGCACGCAGGCAAAGCTCGTCCTCCAACTGCACAGCGTTACAATCGCTCTGAATACAGGCTAAACTCGCCCTCCAAGTTCACAGTGTTACTATTTCCCTGCGCGCAGGCAAAGCTCGTCCTCCTATCTGCACAGCGTTACAATCGCTCTGCGTACAGGCTAAACTCGCCCTCCAAGTTCGCAGCGTTACTATTTCGCGGCGCGCATTCAAAGCTCGTCCTCCAATCAGCACAGCGTTACATTCGTTCTACGTGCAGGCGAAACTCGCCTGCCGAAATTCCCAGCGTAACTATGTCCCTGCGCGCAGGCAAAGCTCAACCTCCAACTGCACAGCGTTACAATCGCTCTGCGTACAGGCTAAACTCGCCCTCCAAATTCACAGCGTTACTATTTCCTGGCGCCCAGGCAAAGCTCGTCCTCCAAACTGCACAGCGTTACAATCGCCCTGCATGCAGGCGAAACTCGCTCTCTAAATTCACAGCGTTAGTATTTCCCTGGACGCAGGCAAAGCTCGCCCTCCAAACTCCACAGCGTTACAATCGCCCATCGTAGAGGCGAACCTCGCCCTCCAAATTCACAGCGTTAGTATTTCCCTGCGCGCAGAAAAAGTTCGTATTCCAAGCTACACAGCGTTACAATCGGTCTGTGAGCAGGCGAAACTCGCCCTCCAAAATAACTGCACAGCGTTACAATCGCTCCACGTGCAGGCGAAACTCGCCCTCCAAATTCACAGCGTTACTATTTCTCTGCGCGCAGGCAAAGCTCGTCCTCCAACTGCGCAGCGTTACAATCGCCCTGCATGCAGGCGAAGCTCGCGCTCCAAATTCACAGCGTTGCTACTTCCCTGCGCACAGTCACAGCACGTCCTTCAACTGCGCAGTTACAATTGCCCTGAGCGCAGGCGAAACTCCCTCTCTAAATTTACAGCGTTAGTATATTCAGGCACGCAGGGAAAGCTCGTCCTCCAATCTGCACAGCGTTACAATCGCTCTGCGTACAGGCTAAACTCGCCCTCCAAGTTCACAGCGTTACTATTTCCCGGCGCGCAGCAAAGCGCGTCCTCCAATCAGCACAGCGTTACAATCGTTCTGTGTGCAGGCGAAACTCGCCTTCCAAATTCCCAGAATAACTATGTCCCTGCGCGCAGGAAAAGCTCGTCCTCCAACAGCACAGCGTTACAATTGCTTTGCGCAGGCTGAACTCGCCCTCCAAATTCACAGCGTTACTATTTCCCGGCGCGCAGGCAAAGCTCGTCATCCAAACTGCACAGCGTTACAATCGGTCTGTGTGCAGGCGAAACTCTCCCTCCAAATTAACCTTACAGCGTTACAATCGCTCCACGTGCAGGCGAAACTCGCCCTCGAAATTCACAGCGTTACTATTTCCCTGCGCGCAGGCAAAGCTCGTCCTCCAACTGCACAGCGTTACAATCGCCCTGCATGCAGGCAGAGCTCGTGCTCCAAAATCACAGCGTTGCTACTTCCCTGCACGCAGTCACAGCTCGTCCTTCAAAGGCCCAGTTATGATCGCCCTGAGTGCAGGCGAAACTCGCTCTCTAAATTCACAGCGTTAGTATTTCCAGGCACGCAGGCAAAGCTCGTCCTCTAACTGCACAGCGTTACAATCGCTCTGCGTACAGGCTAAACTCGCACTCCAATTTCACAGCGTTACTATTTCCCTGCGCGCAGGCAAAGCTCGTTCTCCAACTGCACAGCGTTACAATCGCCATGCGTGCAGGCAAAACTCGCCCTCCAAGTTCACAGCGTTACTATTTCCCTGCGCGGAGGCAAAGCTCGTTCTCGAACTGCACAGGGTTACAATCGTGATGCGTGCAGGCAAAACTCCCCCTCCAAGTTCACAGCATTACTATTTCCCTGCGCGCAGGCAAGGCTGGTCCTCGAACTGCACAGGGTTACAATCGCCATGCGTGCAGGCAAAAATCGCCCTCCAAGTTCACAGCGTTGCTATTTTCCGGCGCGCAGGCAAAGCTCGTCCTCCAATCAGCACAGCGTTACAATCGTTCTACGTGCAGGCGAAACTCGCCTTCCAAGTTCCCAGCGTAACTATTTCCCGGTGCGCAGTCAAAGCTCGTCCTTCAACTGGGCAGCGTCACAATCCCCCAGCGTGCAGGTGAAACTCGCTCTCTAAATTCACAGCGTAACCATTCTCCTGCGCGGAAGCAAAGCTCGTCCTCCAAACTCCACAGCGTTACAATCGCCCGGCGTAGAGGCGAAACTCGCCCTCCAAATTCACAGCGTTGGCATTTCACTGCGCGCAGGAAAAGTTCGTACTCCAAGCTGCACAGTGCCACAATCGCTCTGTGTGCAGGAGAAACTCGCCCTCCAAATTCGCAGCGTAACTATTTCTCTGCGCGCACGCAAAGCCCGTCCCCCAAACTGCGCAGCGTGACAATCGTTCTACGTACAGATGAAACTCACTCTCCCAATCCACAGCGTAACTATTTTCCTGCGCGCAGGCAAAGCTCGTCCTTAAACTGCACAGCATTATAATTGCCCTGCATGCGGGCGAAACTCGTTCTCTAAATTCACAGCGTAATTAATTCCGTGCGCGGAGGCAGATCTCGTCTTCCAAACTGCACAGCGTTAAAATCACTCTGGGAAAAACCGAAACTCGCCCTCCAAATTCACGGCGTTACTATTTCCCTGCGCGCAGGGAAAGCTCGTCCTACAAGCTCGTCCTACATCAGCACAGCGTTACAATCGTTCTGTGTGCAGGCGAAACTCGCCTTCCAAATTCCCAGAATAACTATGTCCCTGCGCGCAGGCAAAGCTCGTCCTCCAACAGCACAGCGTTACAATTGCTTTGCGCAGGCTGAACTCGCCCTCCAAATTCACAGCGTTACTATTTGCCGGCGCGCAGGCAAAGCTCGTCCTCCAAACTGCACAGCGTTACAATCGGTCTGTGTGCAGGCGAAACTCTCCCTCCAAATTAACCTTACAGCGTTACAATCGCTCCACGTGCAGGCGAAACTCGCCCTCCAAATTCACAGCGTTACTATTTCCCTACGCGCAGGCAAAGCTCGTTCTCCAACTGCACAGCGTTACAATCGCCCTGCATGCAGGCAGAGCTCGTGCTCCAAATTCACAGCGTTGCTACTTCCCTGCACGCAGTCAAAGCTCGTCCTTCAAAGGCCCAGTTATGATCGCCCTGAGTGCAGGCGAAACTCGCTCTCTAAATTCACAGCGTTAGTATTTCCAGGCACGCAGGCAAAGCACGTCCTCCAACTGCACAGCGTTACAATCGCTCTGCGTACATTCCAAACTCGCCCTTAAAATTCACAACGTTACTATTTCCCCGCGCGCAGGCAATTCTCGTCCTTCAATCTGCACAGCGTTACAATCTCTATGCGTAAAGGCTAAACTCGCCCTCCAAGTTCACAGCGTTACTATTTCCCTGCGCGCAGGCAAAGCTCGTCCTCCAACTGCACGTAGTTACAATCGCCCTGCGTGATGGCAAAAGTCGCCCTCCAAGTTCACAGCGTTAGTATTTCCCTGCGCGCAGAAAAAGTTCGCATTCCAAGCTGCACAGCGTTACAATTGGTCTTTGTGCAGGCGAAACTCGCCCTCCAAATTCACAGCGTTAGCATTTCCCTGCGCGCAGAAAAAGTTCGTATTCCAAGCTGCACAGCGTTACAATCAGTCTGTGTGCAGGCGAAACTCGCCCTCCAAATTAACTGCACAGCGTTACAATCGCTCCACGTGCAGGCGAAACTTGCCCTCCAAATTCACAGCGTGACTATTTCCCTGCAGGCGGGCAAAGCTCGTCCTCCAACTGCACAGCGTTACAATCGCCCTGCATGCAGGCGAAGCTCGCCCTCCAACTTCACAGCGTTGCTACTTCCCTGCACGCAACCACAGCTCGTCCTTCAACTGCCCAGTTACAAACGCTCTGAGTGCAGGCGAAGCACGCCCTCCAAATTCACAGCGTTGCTACTTCCCTGCGCGCAGTCACTGCTCGTCCTTCAACTGCGCAGTTAAAATCGCCCTGAATGCAGGCGAAACTCGCTCTCTAAATTCACAGCGTTAGTATTTTCAGGCACGTTGGCAAAGCTCGTCCACCAAGTGCATAGCATTACAATCGCTCTGCGTACATTCTAAACTCGCCCTCCAAGTTCACAACGTTACTATTTCGCCGTGCGCAGGCAATGCTCGTCCTCCAATCTGCACAGCGTTACAATCGCTTTGCCTACAGGCTGAACTCGCCCTCCAAATTCACAGCGTTACTCTTTCCCGGCGCGCAGGCAAAGCTCGTCCTCCAAACTGCACTGCGTTACAATCGGTCTGTGTGCAGGCGAAACTCGCCCTCCAAATTAACCTTACAGCGTTACAATCGCTCCACGTGCAGGCGAAACTCGCCCTCAAAATTCACAGCGTTACTATTTCCCCGCGCGCAGGCAAAGCTCGTCCTCCAACTGCACAGCATTACAATAGCCCTGCGTTCAGGCAAAACTCGCCCTCCAAGTTCACAGCGTTACTATTACCCTGCACGCAGGCAAAGCTCGTCCTCCAACTGCACAGCGCTACAATCGCCATGCGTGACGCAAAACTCGCCCTCCAATTTCACAGCGTTACTATTTCCCTGCGCGCAGGCAAAGCTCGTCCTCTACATGCACAGCGTTACAATCGCCCTGCGTGCAGGCAAAACTCGCCCTCCAAGTTCACAGCGTTACTATTTCCCCGCGCGCAGGCAAAGCTCGTCCTCGAACTGCACAGGGTTACAATCGTCATGCGTGCAGGCAAAACTCGCCCTCCAAGTTAACAGCGTTAATATTTCCCGGCGCGCAGGCAATGCTCGTTCTCCAAACTGCACAGCGTTACAATCGGTCTGTGTGCAGGCAAAACTCGCCCTCCAAATTAACCTTACAGCTTTACAATCGCTCCACGTGCAGGCGAAACTCGCCCTCCAAATTCACAGCGTTACTATTTCCCTGCGCGCAGGCAAAGCTCGTCCTCCAACTGCACAGCGTTACAATCGCCCTGCATGCAGGCAGAGCGCGCGCTCCAAATTCACAGCGTTGCTACTTCCCTGCACGAAGTCACAGCTCGTCCTTCAACTGACTAGTTACGATCGCCCTGAGTGCAGGCGAAAATCGCTCTCTAAATT
The DNA here is from genome assembly GCF_052857255.1 of Amblyomma americanum. Lineage (NCBI taxonomy): Eukaryota > Metazoa > Arthropoda > Arachnida > Ixodida > Ixodidae > Amblyomma > Amblyomma americanum. The sequence goes on from NC_135503.1 coordinate 148,265,347, forward strand.
CACAGCGTTAGTATTGCCAGGCACGCAGGCAAAGCTCGTCCTCCAACTGCACAGCGTTACAATCGCTCTGCGTACAGGCTAAACTCGCACTCCAAGTTCACAGCGTTACTATTTCCCTGCGCGCAGGCAATGCTCGTCCTCCAAATTGCACGGAGTTACAATCGCCCTGCGTGAAGGCAAAACTCGCCCTCCAAGTTCACAGCGCTACTATTTTCCGGCGCGCAGGAAAAGCTCGTCCTCCAAATTGCACGGAGTTACAATCGCCCTGCGTGCAGGCAAAACTCGCCCTCCAAGTTCACAGCGTTACTGTTTCCCTGCGCGAAGTGCAAAGCTCGTCCTCCAACTGCACAAAGTTACAATCGCCCTGCGTGCAGGCAAAACTCTCCTCCAAGGTCACTGCGTTACTATTTCCCTCCGCGCAGGCAAAGCTCGTCCTCCAAGGTGCACAGCGTTACAATCGGTCTTTGTGCAGGCGAAACTCGCCCTCCAAATTCACAGCGTTAGCATTTCCCTGCGCGCAGAAAAAGTTTGTATTCCAAGCGGCACAGCGTTACAATCAGTCTGTGTGCAGGCGAAGCTCGCCCTCCAAATTAACTGCACAGCGTTACAATCGCTCTACGTGCAGGCGAATCTCGCCCTCCAAATTCACAGCGTTACTATTTCTCTGCGCGCAGGCAAAGCTCGTCCTTGAACTGCACAGCGTTACAATCTCCCTGCATGCAGGCGAAGCTCGCCCTCCCAATTCACAGCTTTTGCTACTTCCCTGTGGGCAGTCACAGCTCGTCCTTCAACTGCGCAGTTACAATCGCCCTGAGTGCAGGCGAAACTCGCTCTCTAAATTCACAGCGTTAGTATTTTCAGGCACGCAGGCAAAGCTCGTCGTCCAACTGCACAGCGTTACAATCGCTCTGAATACAGGCTAAACTCGCCCTCCAAGTTCACAGTGTTACTATTTCCCTGCGCGCATTCAAAGCTCGTCCTCCAATCAGCACAGCGTTACATTCGTTCTACGTGCAGGCGAAACTCGCCTTCCAAATTCTCAGCGTAACAATGTCCCTGCGCGCAGGCAAAGCTCGTCCTCCAAACTCCACAGCGTTACAATCGCCCAGCGTAGAGGCGAAACTCGCCCTCCAAATTCACAGCGTTAGTAATTCCCTGCGGGCAGAAAAAGTTCGTATTCCAAGCTACACAGCGTTACAATCGGTCTGTGTGAAGGCGAAACTCGCCCTCCAAATTAACTGCACAGCGTAACAATCGCTCCACGTGCAGGCGAAACTCGCCCTCCAAATTCACAGCGTTACTATTGCCCTGCACGCAGGCAAAGCTCGTCCTCCAACTGCGCAGTTACAATCGCCCTGAGTGCAGGCGGAACTCGCTCTCTAAATTCACAGCGTTAGTATTTCCAGGCACGCAGGCAAAGCTCGTCCTCCAATCTGCACAGCGTTACAATCGTTATGCGTGCAGGCGAAACTCGCCTTCCAAATTCCCAGCGTAACTATGTCCCTGCGCGCAGGCAAAGCTCGACCTCCAACTGCACAGCGTTACAATGGCTCTGCGTACTGGCTAAACTCGCCCTCGAAAGTTCACAGCGTTACTATTTCCCTGCGCGCAGGCAAAGCTCGTCCTCCAAAGTGCACAGAGTTACAATCGCCCTGCGTACAGGCAAAAGTCGCCCTCCAAATTCACACCGTTACTATTTCCCTATGCGCAGGCAAAGCTCGTCCTCCAACTGCCCTGCGTTAGAATCAGCCTGCATGCAGGCGAAGCCCGCCCTCCAAATTCACAGCGTTGCTACTCCCCTGCGCGCAGTCACAGCTCGTCCTTCAACTGCGCAGTAAAAATCGCCCTGAGTGCAGGCGAAACTCGCTCTCTAAATTCACAGCGTTAGTATTTTCAGGCACGCAGGCAAAGCTCGTCATCCAACTGCACAGCGTTACAATCGCTCTGCGTACATTCTAATCTCGCCCTCCAAGTTCACAACGTTACTATTTCCCCGCGCGCAGGCAATGCTCGTCCTCCAATCTGCTCAGCGTTACAATCGTTCTGTGTGCATGCGAAACTCGCCTTTCAAATTCCCAGAGTAACTATGTCCCTGCGCGCAGGCAAAGCTCGTCCTCCAACTGCACAGCGTTGCAATCGCTTTGCGTACAGGCTGAACTCGCCCTCCAAATTCACATCGTTACTATTTCCCTGCGCGCAGGCAAAGCTCGTCATCCAACTGCACAGCGTTACAATCGCTCTACGTGCAGGCGAAACTCGCCCTCTAACTTCACAGCTTTACTATTTCCCTGCGCGCAGGCAAAAGCTCGTAATCCAAAGTGCACAGAGTTACAATCGCCCTGCGTACAGGCAAATCTCGCCCTCCAAATTCACAGCGTTACTATTTCTCTGCGCGCAGGCAAAGCTCGTCCTCCAACTACACGGCGTTACAATCGCCCTGCATGCAGGCGAAGCTCGCCCTCCTGATTCTACTTCAATGTGCGCAGTCACAGCTCGTCCTTCAACTGCGCAGTTACAATCGCCCTGAGTGCAGGCGAAACTCGCTCTCTAAATTCACAGCGTTAGTATTTTCAGGCACGCAGGCAAAGCTCGTCCTCCAACTGCACAGCGTTACAATCGCTCTGAATACAGGCTAAATCGGCCTCCAAGTTCACACTGTTACTATTTCCCTGCGCGCAGGCAAAGCTCAACCTCCAACTGCACAGCGTTACAATCACTCTGCGTACAGGCTAAACTCGCCCTCCAAATTCACAGCGTTACTATTTCCCGGCGCGCAGGCAAAGCTCGTCCTCCAAACTGCACAGCGTTATAATCGCCCTGCATGCAGGCGAAACTCGCTCTCTAAATTCACAGCGTTAGTATTTCCTTGGACGCAGGCAAAGCTCGTCCTCCAAACTCCACAGCGTTACAATCGCCCAGCGTAGAGGCGAAACTCGCCCTCCAAATTTACAGCGTTAGTATTTCCCTGCGCGCAGAAAAAGTTCGTATTCCAAGCTACACAGCGTTACAATCGGTCTGTGTGCAGGCGAAACTCGCCCTACAAATTAACTGCACAGCGTTACAATCGCTGCACGCGCAGGCGAAACTCGCCCTCCAACAGCGTTACTAATTCTCTGCGCGCAGGCAAAGCTCGTCCTCCAACTGCGCAGCGTTACAATCGCCCTGCATGCAGGCGAAGCTCGCGCTCCAAATTCACAGCGTTGCTACTTCCCTGCGCACAGTCACAGCACGTCCTTCAACTGCGCAGTTACAATTGCCCTGAGCGCAGGCGAAACTCCCTCTCTTAAATTTACAGCGTTAGTATTTTCAGGCACGCAGGGAAAGCTCGTCCTCCAATCTGCACAGCGTTACAATCGCTCTGCATACAGGCTAAACTCGCCCTCCAAGTTCACAGCGTTACTATTTCCCTGCGCGCAGGCAAAGCTCGTCCTCTACCTGCACAGCGTTACAATCGCTCTGCGTGCAGGCAAAACTCGCCCTCTAAGTTCACAGCGTTACTATTTCCCTGCGCGCAGGCAAAGCTCGTTCTCGAACTGCACAGGGTTACAATCGTGATGCGTGCAGGCAAAACTCCCCCTCCAAGTTCACAGCATTACTATTTCCCTGCGCGCATGCAAAGCTGGTCCTCGAACTGCACAGGGTTACAATCGCCATGCGTGCAGGCAAATTTCGCCCTCCAAGTTCACAGCGTTACTATTTTCCGGCGCGCAGGCAAAGCTCGTCCTCCAATCAGCACAGCGTTACAATCGTTCTACGTGCAGGCGAAACTCGCCTTCCAAGTTCCCAGCGTAACTATTTCCCGGTGCGCAGGCAAAGTTCGTCCTCCAATCTGCACAGCGTTACAATCGCCATGCGTGCAGGCAAAACTCGGCCTCCAAGTTCACAGCGTTACTATTTTCCGGCGCGCAGGCAAAGCTCGTCCTCCAAAGTGCACAGAGTTACAATCGCCCTGCGTACAGGCAAAACTCGCCCTCCAAATTCACACCGTTACTATTTCTCTGCGCGCAGGCAAAGCTCGTCCTCCAACTGCCCTGCGTTAGAATCGCCCTGCATGCAGGCGAAGCTCGCCCTCCAAATTCACAGCGTTGCTACTTCTCTGCGTGCAGTCACAGCTCGTCCTTCAACTGCGCAGTTAAAGCCGCCCTGAGTGCAGGCGAAACTCGCTCTCTAAATTCACAGCGTTAGTATTTTCAGGCACGCAGGCAAAGTTCGTCACCCAACTGCACAGCGTTACAATCGCTCTGCGTACATTCTATTCTCGCCCTCCAAGTTCACAACGTTACTATTTCCCCGCGCGCAGGCAATGCTCGTCCTCCAATCTGCACAGCGTTACAATCGTTCTGTGTGCATGCGAAACTCGCCTTTCAAATTCCCAGAGTAACTATGTCCCTGCGCGCAGGCAAAGCTCGTCCTCCAACTGCACAGCGTTGCAATCGCTTTGCGTACAGGCTGAACTTGCCCTCCAAATTCATATCGTTACTATTTCCCTGCGCGCAGGCAAAGCTCGTCCTCCAACTGCCCACCGTTACAATCGCTCTACGTGCAGGCGAAACTCGCCCTCCAACTTCACAGCGTTACTATTTCCCTGCGCGCAGGCAAAAGCTCGTAATCCAAAGTGCACAGAGTTACAATCGCCCTGCGTACAGGCAAATCTCGCCCTCCAAATTCACAGCGTTACTATTTCTCTACGCGCAGGCAAAGCTCGTCCTCCAACTGCACGAGGTTACAATCGCCCTGCATGCAGGCGAAGCTCGCCCTCCTGATTCACAGCTTTGCTACTTCCCTGTGCGCAGTCACAGCTCGTCCTTCAACTGCGCAGTTAAAATCGCCCTGAGTGCAGGCGATACTCGCTCTCTAAATTCACAGCGTTAGTATTTTCAGGCACGCAGGCAAAGTTCGTCACCCAACTGCACAGCGTTACAATCGCTCTGCGTACATTCTATTCTCGCCCTCCAAGTTCACAACGTTACTATTTCCCCGCGCGCAGGCAATGCTCGTCCTCCAATCTGCACAGCGTTACAATCGTTCTGTGTGCATGCGAAACTCGCCTTTCAAATTCCCAGAGTAACTATGTCCCTGCGCGCAGGCAAAGCTCGTCCTCCAACTGCACAGCGTTGCAATCGCTTTGCGTACAGGCTGAACTTGCCCTCCAAATTCATATCGTTACTATTTCCCTGCGCGCAGGCAAAGCTCGTCCTCCAACTGCCCACCGTTACAATCGCTCTACGTGCAGGCGAAACTCGCCCTCCAACTTCACAGCGTTACTATTTCCCTGCGCGCAGGCAAAAGCTCGTAATCCAAAGTGCACAGAGTTACAATCGCCCTGCGTACAGGCAAATCTCGCCCTCCAAATTCACAGCGTTACTATTTCTCTACGCGCAGGCAAAGCTCGTCCTCCAACTACACGGCGTTACAATCGCCCTGCATGCAGGCGAAGCTCGCCCTCCTGATTCACAGCTTTGCGACTTCAATGTGCGCAGTCACAGCTCGTCCTTCAACTGCGCAGTTACAATCGCCCTGAGTGCAGGCGAAACTCGCTCTCTAAATTCACAGCGTTAGTATTTTCAGGCACGCAGGCAAAGCTCGTCCTCCAACTGCACAGCGTTACAATCGCTCTGAATACAGGCTAAACTCGGCCTCCAAGTTCAGTGTTACTATTTCCCTGCGCGCAGGCAAAGCTCAACCTCCAACTGCACAGCGTTACAATCGCTCTGCGTACAGGCTAAACTCGCCCTCCAAATTCACAGCGTTACTATTTCCCGGCGCGCAGGCAAAGCTCGTCCTCCAAACTGCACAGCGTTATAATCGCCCTGCATGCAGGCGAAACTCGCTCTCTAAATTCACAGCGCTAGTATTTCCTTGGACGCAGGCAAAGCTCGTCCTCCAACCTCCACAGCGTTACAATCGCCCAGCGGAGAGGCGAAACTCGCCCTCCAAATTTACAGCGTTAGTATTTCCCTGCGCGCAGAAAAAGTTCGTATTCCAAGCTACACAGCGTTACAATCGGTCTGTGTGCAGGCGAAACTCGCCCTCCAAATTAACTGCACAGCGTTACAATCGCTGCACGCGCAGGCGAAACTCGCCCTCCAAATTAACAGCGTTACTAATTCTCTGCGCGCAGGCAAAGCTCGTCCTCCAACTGCGCAGCGTTACAATCGCCCTGCATGCAGGCGAAGCTCGCGCTCCAAATTCACAGCGTTGCTACTTCCCTGCGCACAGTCACAGCACGTCCTTCAACTGCGCAGTTACAATTGCCCTGAGCGCAGGCGAAACTCCCTCTCTAAATTTACAGCGTTAGTATTTTCAGGCACGCAGGGAAAGCTCGTCCTCCAATCTGCACAGCGTTACAATCGCTCTGCATACAGGCTAAACTCGCCCTCCAAGTTCACAGCGTTACTATTTCCCTGCGCGCAGGCAAAGCTCGTCCTCTACCTGCACAGCGTTACAATCGCTCTGCGTGCAGGCAAAACTCGCCCTCTAAGTTCACAGCGTTACTATTTCCCTGCGCGCAGGCAAAGCTCGTTCTCGAACTGCACACGGTTACAATCGTGATGCGTGCAGGCAAAACTCCCCCTCCAAGTTCACAGCATTACTATTTCCCTGCGCGCATGCAAAGCTGGTCCTCGAACTGCACAGGGTTACAATCGCCATGCGTGCAGGCAAATTTCGCCCTCCAAGTTCACAGCGTTACTATTTTCCGGCGCGCAGGCAAAGCTCGTCCTCCAATCAGCACAGCGTTACAATCGTTCTACGTGCAGGCGAAACTCGCCTTCCAAGTTCCCAGCGTAACTATTTCCCGGTGCGCAGGCAAAGTTCGTCCTCCAAACTGCACAGCGTTACAATCGCCATGCGTGCAGGCAAAACTCGCCCTCCAAGTTCACAGCGTTACTATTTTCCGGCGCGCAGGCAAAGCTCGTCCTCCAAAGTGCACAGAGTTACAATCGCCCTGCGTACAGGCAAAACTCGCCCTCCAAATTCACACCGTTACTATTTCTCTGCGCGCAGGCAAAGCTCGTCCTCCACCTGCCCTGCGTTAGAATCGCCCTGCATGCAGGCGAAGCTCGCCCTCCAAATTCACAGCGTTGCTACTTCTCTGCGTGAAGTCACAGCTCGTCCTTCAACTGCGCAGTTAAAGCCGCCCTGAGTGCAGGCGAAACTCGCTCTCTAAATTCACAGCGTTAGTATTTTCAGGCACGCAGGCAAAGCTCGTCACCCAACTGCACAGCGTTACAATCGCTCTGCGTACATTCTAATCTCGCCCTCCAAGTTCACAACGTTACTATTTCCCCGCGCGCAGGCAATGCTCGTCCTCCAATCTGCACAGCGTTACAATCGTTCTGTGTGCATGCGAAACTCGCCTTTCAAATTCCCAAAGTAACTATGTCCCTGCGCGCAGGCAAAGCTCGTCCTCCAACTGCACAGCGTTGCAATCGCTTTGCGTACAGGCTGAACTCGCCCTCCAAATTCACATCGTTACTATTTCCCTGCGCGCAGGCAAAGCTCGTCCTCCAACTGCCCAGCGTTACAATCGCTCTACGTGCAGGCGAAACTCGCCCTCCAACTTCACAGCGTTACTATTTCCCTGCGCGCAGGCAAAAGCTCGTAATCCAAAGTGCACAGAGTTACAATCGCCCTGCGTACAGGCAAATCTCGCCCTCCAAATTCACAGCGTTACTATTTCTCTACGCGCAGGCAAAGCTCGTCCTCCAACTGCACGGCGTTACAATCGCCCTGCATGCAGGCGAAGCTCGCCCTCCTGATTCACAGCTTTGCTACTTCCCTGTGCGCAGTCACAGCTCGTCCTTCAACCGCGCAGTTAAAATCGCCCTGAGTGCAGGCGATACTCGCTGTCTAAATTCACAGCGTTAGTATTTTCAGGCACGCAGGCAAAGCTCGTCCTCCAACTGCACAGCGTTACAATCGCTCTGAATACAGGCTAAACACGGCCTCCAAGTTCACAGTGTTACTATTTCCCTGCGCGCAGGCAAAGTTCGACCTCCAACTGCACAGCGTTAAAATCGCTCTGCGTACAGGCTAAACTCGCTCTCCAAATTCACAGCGTTACTATTTCCCGGCGCGCAGGCAAAGCTCGTCCTCCAAACTCCACAGCGTTACAATCGCTCTGCATGCAAGCGAAACTCGCTCTCTAAATTCACAGCGTTAGTATTTCCCTGGACGCAGGCAAAGCTCGTCCTCCAAACTCCACAGCGTTACAATCGCCCAGCGTAGAGGCGAAACTCGCCCTCCAAATTAACAGCGTTAGTATTTCCCTGCGCGCAGAAAAAGTTCGTATTCCAAGCTACACAGCGTTACAATCGGTCTGTGTGCACGCGAAACTCGCCCTCCAAATTAACTGCACAGCGTTACAATCGCGCCACGCGCAGGCGAAACTCGCCCTCCAAATTCACCGCGTTACTAATTCTCTGCGCGCAGGCAAAGCTCGTCCTCCAACTGCTTAGCGTTACAATCGCCCTGCATGCAGGCGAAGCTCGCGCTCCAAATTCACAGCGTTGCTACTTCCCTGCGCACAGTCACAGCACGTCCTTCAACTGCGCAGTTACAATTACCCTGAGCGCAGGCGAAACTCCCTCTCTAAATTTACAGCGTTAGTATTTTCAGGCACGCAGGGAAAACTCGTCCTCCAATCTGCACAGCGTTACAATCGCTCTGCATAGAGGCTAAACTCGCCCTCCAAGTTCACAGTGTTACTATTTCCCGGCGCGCAGCAAAGCTCGTCCTCCAATCAGCACAGCGTTACAATCGTTCTGTGTGCAGGCGAAACTCGCCTTCCAAATCTCAGAATAACTATGTCCCAGCGCGCAGGCAAAGCTCGTCCTCCAATTGCACAGCGTTACAATCGCTCCACGTGCAGGCAAAACTCGCCCTCCAAATTCACAGCGTTACTATTTCCCTGCGCGCAGGCAAAGCTCGTTCTCGAACTGCACAGGGTTACAATCGTGATGCGTGCAGGCAAAACTCCCCCTCCAAGTTCACAGCATTACTATTTCCCTGCGCGCATGCAAAGCTGGTCCTCGAACTGCACAGGGTTACAATCGCCATGCGTGCAGGCAAATTTCGCCCTCCAAGTTCACAGCGTTACTATTTTCCGGCGCGCAGGCAAAGCTCGTCCTCCAATCAGCACAGCGTTACAATCGTTCTACGTGCAGGCGAAACTTGCCTTCCAAGTTCCCAGCGTAACTATTTCCCGGTGCGCAGGCAAAGTTCGTCCTCCAAACTGCACAGCGTTACAATCGCCATGCGTGCAGGCAAAACTCGCCCTCCAAGTTCACAGCGTTACTATTTTCCGGCGCGCAGGCAAAGCTCGTCCTCCAAAGTGCACAGAGTTACAATCGCCCTGCGTACAGGCAAAACTCGCCCTCCAAATTCACACCGTTACTATTTCTCTGCGCGCAGGCAAAGCTCGTCCTCCAACTGCCCTGCGTTAGAATCGCCCTGCATGCAGGCGAAGCTCGCCCTCCAAATTCACAGCGTTGCTACTTCTCTGCGTGCAGTCACAGCTCGTCCTTCAATTGCACAGTTAAAGCCGCCCTGAGTGCAGGCTAAACTCGCTCTCTAAATTCACAGCGTTAGTATTTTCAGGCACGCAGGCAAAGCTCGTCACCCAACTGCACAGCGTTACAATCGCTCTGCGTACATTCTAATCTCGCCCTCCAAGTAAACAACGTTACTATTTCCCCGCGCGCAGGCAATGCTCGTCCTCCAATCTGCACAGCGTTACAATCGTTCTGTGTGCATGCGAAACTCGCCTTTCAAATTCCCAGAATAACTATGTCCCTGCGCGCAGGCAAAGCTCGTCCTCCAACTGCACAGCGTTGCAATCGCTTTGCGTACAGGCTGAACTTGCCCTCCAAATTCATATCGTTACTATTTCCCTGCGCGCAGGCAAAGCTCGTCCTCCAACTGCCCACCGTTACAATCGCTCTACGTGCAGGCGAAACTCGCCCTCCAACTTCACAGCGTTACTATTTCCCTGCGCGCAGGCAAAAGCTCGTAATCCAAAGTGCACAGAGTTACAATCGCCCTGCGTACAGGCAAATCTCGCCCTCCAAATTCACAGCGTTACTATTTCTCTACGCGCAGGCAAAGCTCGTCCTCCAACTGCACGGCGTTACAATCGCCCTGCATGCAGGCGAAGCTCGCCCTCCTGATTCACAGCTTTGCTACTTCCCTGTGCGCAGTCACAGCTCGTCATTCAACTGCGCAGTTAAAATCGCCCTGAGTGCAGGCGATACTCGCTCTCTAAATTCACAGCGTTAGTATTTTCAGGCACGCAGGCAAAGCTCGTCCTCCAACTGCACAGCGTTACAATCGCTCTACGTGCAGGCGAAACTCGCCCTCTAACTTCACAGCTTTACTATTTCCCTGCGCGCAGGCAAAATCTCGTAATCCAAAGTGCACAGAGTTACAATCGCCCTGCGTACAGGCAAATCTCGCCCTCCAAATTCACAGCGTTACTATTTCTCTGCGCGCAGGCAAAGCTCGTCCTCCAACTACACGGCGTTACAATCGCCCTGCATGCAGGCGAAGCTCGCCCTCCTGATTCACAGCTTTGCTACTTCAATGTGCGCAGTCACAGCTCGTCCTTCAACTGCGCAGTTACAATCGCCCTGAGTGCAGGCGAAACTCGCTCTCTAAATTCACAGCGTTAGTATTTTCAGGCACGCAGGCAAAGCTCGTCCTCCAACTGCACAGCGTTACAATCGCTCTGAATACAGGCTAAACTCGGCCTCCAAGTTCAGTGTTACTATTTCCCTGCGCGCAGGCAAAGCTCAACCTCCAACTGCACAGCGTTACAATCGCTCTGCGTACAGGCTAAACTCGCCCTCCAAATTCACAGCGTTACTATTTCCCGGCGCGCAGGCAAAGCTCGTCCTCCAAACTGCACAGCGTTATAATCGCCCTGCATGCAGGCGAAACTCGCTCTCTAAATTCACAGCGTTAGTATTTCCTTGGACGCAGGCAAAGCTCGTCCTCCAACCTCCACAGCGTTACAATCGCCCAGCGGAGAGGCGAAACTCGCCCTCCAAATTTACAGCGTTAGTATTTCCCTGCGCGCAGAAAAAGTTCGTATTCCAAGCTACACAGCGTTACAATCGGTCTGTGTGCAGGCGAAACTCGCCCTCCAAATTAACTGCACAGCGTTACAATCGCTGCACGCGCAGGCGAAACTCGCCCTCCAAATTCACAGCGTTACTAATTCTCTGCGCGCAGGCAAAGCTCGTCCTCCAACTGCGCAGCGTTACAATCGCCCTGCATGCAGGCGAAGCTCGCGCTCCAAATTCACAGCGTTGCTACTTCCCTGCGCACAGTCACAGCACGTCCTTCAACTGCGCAGTTACAATTGCCCTGAGCGCAGGCGAAACTCCCTCTCTAAATTTACAGCGTTAGTATTTTCAGGCACGCAGGGAAAGCTCGTCCTCCAATCTGCACAGCGTTACAATCGCTCTGCATACAGGCTAAACTCGCCCTCCAAGTTCACAGCGTTACTATTTCCCTGCGCGCAGGCAAAGCTCGTCCTCTACCTGCACAGCGTTACAATCGCTCTGCGTGCAGGCAAAACTCGCCCTCTAAGTTCACAGCGTTACTATTTCCCTGCGCGCAGGCAAAGCTCGTTCTCGAACTGCACAGGGTTACAATCGTGATGCGTGCAGGCAAAACTCCCCCTCCCAGTTCACAGCATTACTATTTCCCTGCGCGCATGCAAAGCTGGTCCTCGAACTGCACAGGGTTACAATCGCCATGCATGCAGGCAAATTTCGCCCTCCAAGTTCACAGCGTTACTATTTTCCGGCGCGCAGGCAAAGCTCGTCCTCCAATCAGCACAGCGTTACAATCGTTCTACGTGCAGGCGAAACTCGCCTTCCAAGTTCCCAGCGTAACTATTTCCCGGTGCGCAGGCAAAGTTCGTCCTCCAAACTGCACAGCGTTACAATCGCCATGCGTGCAGGCAAAACTCGCCCTCCAAGTTCACAGCGTTACTATTTTCCGGCGCGCAGGCAAAGCTCGTCCTCCAAAGTGCACAGAGTTACAATCGCCCTGCGTACAGGCAAAACTCGCCCTCCAAATTCACACCGTTACTATTTCTCTGCGCGCAGGCAAAGCTCGTCCTCCACCTGCCCTGCGTTAGAATCGCCCTGCATGCAGGCGAAGCTCGCCCTCCAAATTCACAGCGTTGCTACTTCTCTGCGTGAAGTCACAGCTCGTCCTTCAACTGCGCAGTTAAAGCCGCCCTGAGTGCAGGCGAAACTCGCTCTCTAAATTCACAGCGTTAGTATTTTCAGGCACGCAGGCAAAGCTCGTCACCCAACTGCACAGCGTTACAATCGCTCTGCGTACATTCTAATCTCGCCCTCCAAGTTCACAACGTTACTATTTCCCCGCGCGCAGGCAATGCTCGTCCTCCAATCTGCACAGCGTTACAATCGTTCTGTGTGCATGCGAAACTCGCCTTTCAAATTCCCAAAGTAACTATGTCCCTGCGCGCAGGCAAAGCTCGTCCTCCAACTGCACAGCGTTGCAATCGCTTTGCGTACAGGCTGAACTCGCCCTCCAAATTCACATCGTTACTATTTCCCTGCGCGCAGGCAAAGCTCGTCCTCCAACTGCCCAGCGTTACAATCGCTCTACGTGCAGGCGAAACTCGCCCTCCAACTTCACAGCGTTACTATTTCCCTGCGCGCAGGCAAAAGCTCGTAATCCAAAGTGCACAGAGTTACAATCGCCCTGCGTACAGGCAAATCTCGCCCTCCAAATTCACAGCGTTACTATTTCTCTACGCGCAGGCAAAGCTCGTCCTCCAACTGCACGGCGTTACAATCGCCCTGCATGCAGGCGAAGCTCGCCCTCCTGATTCACAGCTTTGCTACTTCCCTGTGCGCAGTCACAGCTCGTCCTTCAACTGCGCAGTTAAAATCGCCCTGAGTGCAGGCGATACTCGCTGTCTAAATTCACAGCGTTAGTATTTTCAGGCACGCAGGCAAAGCTCGTCCTCCAACTGCACAGCGTTACAATCGCTCTGAATACAGGCTAAACACGGCCTCCAAGTTCACAGTGTTACTATTTCCCTGCGCGCAGGCAAAGTTCAACCTCCAACTGCACAGCGTTAAAATCGCTCTGCGTACAGGCTAAACTCGCTCTCCAAATTCACAGCGTTACTATTTCCCGGCGCGCAGGCAAAGCTCGTCCTCCAAACTCCACAGCGTTACAATCGCTCTGCATGCAAGCGAAACTCGCTCTCTAAATTCACAGCGTTAGTATTTCCCTGGACGCAGGCAAAGCTCGTCCTCCAAACTCCACAGCGTTACAATCGCCCAGCGTAGAGGCGAAACTCGCCCTCCAAATTAACAGCGTTAGTATTTCCCTGCGCGCAGAAAAAGTTCGTATTCCAAGCTACACAGCGTTACAATCGGTCTGTGTGCACGCGAAACTCGCCCTCCAAATTAACTGCACAGCGTTACAATCGCGCCACGCGCAGGCGAAACTCGCCCTCCAAATTCACCGCGTTACTAATTCTCTGCGCGCAGGCAAAGCTCGTCCTCCAACTGCTTAGCGTTACAATCGCCCTGCATGCAGGCGAAGCTCGCGCTCCAAATTCACAGCGTTGCTACTTCCCTGCGCACAGTCACAGCACGTCCTTCAACTGCGCAGTTACAATTACCCTGAGCGCAGGCGAAACTCCCTCTCTAAATTTACAGCGTTAGTATTTTCAGGCATGCAGGGAAAACTCGTCCTCCAATCTGCACAGCGTTACAATCGCTCTGCATAGAGGCTAAACTCGCCCTCCAAGTTCACAGTGTTACTATTTCCCGGCGCGCAGCAAAGCTCGTCCTCCAATCAGCACAGCGTTACAATCGTTCTGTGTGCAGGCGAAACTCGCCTTCCAAATCTCAGAATAACTATGTCCCAGCGCGCAGGCAAAGCTCGTCCTCCAATTGCACAGCGTTACAATCGCTCCACGTGCAGGCGAAACTCGCCCTCCAAATTCACAGCGTTACTATTTCCCTGCGCGCAGGCAAAGCTCGTTCTCGAACTGCACAGGGTTACAATCGTGATGCGTGCAGGCAAAACTCCCCCTCCAAGTTCACAGCATTACTATTTCCCTGCGCGCATGCAAAGCTGGTCCTCGAACTGCACAGGGTTACAATCGCCATGCGTGCAGGCAAATTTCGCCCTCCAAGTTCACAGCGTTACTATTTTCCGGCGCGCAGGCAAAGCTCGTCCTCCAATCAGCACAGCGTTACAATCGTTCTACGTGCAGGCGAAACTTGCCTTCCAAGTTCCCAGCGTAACTATTTCCCGGTGCGCAGGCAAAGTTCGTCCTCCAAACTGCACAGCGTTACAATCGCCATGCGTGCAGGCAAAACTCGCCCTCCAAGTTCACAGCGTTACTATTTTCCGGCGCGCAGGCAAAGCTCGTCCTCCAAAGTGCACAGAGTTACAATCGCCCTGCGTACAGGCAAAACTCGCCCTCCAAATTCACACCGTTACTATTTCTCTGCGCGCAGGCAAAGCTCGTCCTCCAACTGCCCTGCGTTAGAATCGCCCTGCATGCAGGCGAAGCTCGCCCTCCAAATTCACAGCGTTGCTACTTCTCTGCGTGCAGTCACAGCTCGTCCTTCAATTGCACAGTTAAAGCCGCCCTGAGTGCAGGCTAAACTCGCTCTCTAAATTCACAGCGTTAGTATTTTCAGGCACGCAGGCAAAGCTCGTCACCCAACTGCACAGCGTTACAATCGCTCTGCGTACATTCTAATCTCGCCCTCCAAGTTCACAACGTTACTATTTCCCCGCGCGCAGGCAATGCTCGTCCTCCAATCTGCACAGCGTTACAATCGCTCTGTGTGCATGAGAAACTCGCCTTTCAAATTCCCAGAGTAACTATGTCCCTGCGCGCAGGCAAAGCTCGTCCTCCAACTGCACAGCGTTGCAATCGCTTTGCGTACAGGCTGAACTCGCCCTCCAAATTCACATCATTACTATTTCCCTGCGCGCAGGCAAAGCTCGTCCTCCAACTGCCCAGCGTTACAATCGCTCTACGTGCAGGCGAAACTCGCCCTCCAACTTCACAGCGTTACTATTTCCCTGCGCGCAGGCAAAAGCTCGTAATCCAAAGTGCACGGAGTTACAATCGCCCTGCGTACAGGCAAATCTCGCCCTCCAAATTCACAGCGTTACTATTTCTCTACGCGCAGGCAAAGCTCGTCCTCCAACTGCACGGCGTTACAATCGCCCTGCATGCAGGCGAAGCTCGCCCTCCTGATTCACAGCTTTGCTACTTCCCTGTGCGCAGTCACAGCTCGTCCTTCAACTGCGCAGTTAAAATCGCCCTGATTGCAGGCGATACTCGCTCTCTAAATTCACAGCGTTAGTATTTTCAGGCACGCAGGCAAAGCTCGTCCTCCAACTGCACAGCGTTACAATCGCTCTGAATACAGGCTAAACTCGGCCTCCAAGTTCACAATGTTACTATTTCCCTGCGCGCAGGCAAAGCTCAACCTCCAACTGCACAGCGTTACAATCGCTCTGCGTACAGGCTAAACTCGCCCTCCAAATTCACAGCGTTACTATTTCCCGGCGCGCAGGCAAAGCTCGTCCTCCAAACTGCACAGCGTTATAATCGCCCTGCATGCAGGCGAAACTCGCTCTCTAAATTCACAGCGTTAGTATTTCCTTGGACGCAGGCAAAGCTCGTCCTCCAAACTCCACAGCGTTACAATCGCCCAGCGTAGAGGCGAAACTCGCCCTCCAAATTTACAGCGTTAGTATTTCCCTGCGCGCAGAAAAAGTTCGTATTCCAAGCTACACAGCGTTACAATCGGTCTGTGTGCAGGCGAAACTCGCCCTCCAAATTAACTGCACAGCGTTACAATCGCTGCACGCGCAGGCGAAACTCGCCCTCCAAATTCACAGCGTTACTAATTCTCTGCGCGCAGGCAAAGCTCGTCCTTCAACTGCGCAGCGTTACAATCGCCCTGCATGCAGGCGAAGCTCGCGCTCCAAATTCACAGCGTTGCTACTTCCCTGCGCACAGTCACAGCACGTCCTTCAACTGCGCAGTTACAATTGCCCTGAGCGCAGGCGAAACTCCCTCTCTAAATTTACAGCGTTAGTATTTTCAGGCACGCAGTGAAAGCTCGTCCTCCAATCTGCACAGCGTTACAATCGCTCTGCATACAGGCTAAATTCGCCCTCCAAGTTCACAGCGTTACTATTTCCCTGCGCGCAGGCAAAGCTCGTCCTCTACCTGCACAGCGTTACAATCGCTCTGCGTGCAGGCAAAACTCGCCCTCCAAATTCACAGCGTTACTATTTCCCTGCGCGCAGGCAAAGCTCGTTCTCGAACTGCACAGGGTTACAATCGTGATGCGTGCAGGCAAAACTCCCCCTCCAAGTTCACAGCATTACTATTTCCCTGCGCGCATGCAAAGCTGGTCCTCGAACTGCACAGGGTTACAATCGCCATGCGTGCAGGCAAATTTCGCCCTCCAAGTTCACAGCGTTACTATTTTCCGGCGCGCAGGCAAAGCTCGTCCTCCAATCAGCACAGCGTTACAATCGTTCTACGTGCAGGCGAAACTCGCCTTCCAAGTTCCCAGCGTAACTATTTCCCGGTGCGCAGGCAAAGTTCGTCCTCCAAACTGCACAGCGTTACAATCGCCATGCGTGCAGGCAAAACTCGCCCTCCAAGTTCACAGCGTTACTATTTTCCGGCGCGCAGGCAAAGCTCGTCCTCCAAAGTGCACAGAGTTACAATCGCCCTGCGTACAGGCAAAACTCGCCCTCCAAATTCACACCGTTACTATTTCTCTGCGCGCAGGCAAAGCTCGTCCTCCAACTGCCCTGCGTTAGAATCGCCCTGCATGCAGGCGAAGCTCGCCCTCCAAATTCACAGCGTTGCTACTTCTCTGCGTGCAGTCACAGCTCGTCTTCAACTGCGCAGTTAAAGCCGCCCTGAGTGCAGGCGAAACTCGCTCTCTAAAATCACAGCGTTAGTATTTTCAGGCACGCAGGCAAAGCTCGTCACCCAACTGCACAGCGTTACAATCGCTCTGCGTACATTCTAATCTCGCCCTCCAAGTTCACAACGTTACTATTTCCCCGCGCGCAGGCAATGCTCGTCCTCCAATCTGCACAGCGTTACAATCGTTCTGTGTGCATGCGAAACTCGCCTTTCAAATTCCCAGAGTAAGTATGTCCCTGCGCGCAGGCAAAGCTCGTCCTCCAACTGCACAGCGTTGCAATCGCTTTGCGTACAGGCTGAACTCGCCCTCCAAATTCACATCGTTACTATTTCCCTGCGCGCAGGCAAAGCTCGTCCTCCAACTGCCCAGCGTTACAATCGCTCTACGTGCTGGCGAAACTCGCCCTCCAACTTCACAGCGTTACTATTTCCCTGCGCGCGGGCAAAAGCTCGTAATCCAAAGTGCACAGAGTTACAATCGCCCTGCGTACAGGCAAATCTCGCCCTCCAAATTCACAGCGTTACTATTTCTCTACGCGCAGGCAAAGCTCGTCCTCCAACTGCACGGCGTTACAAACGCCCTGCATGCAGGCGAAGCTCGCCCTCCTGATTCACAGCTTTGCTACTTCCCTGTGCGCAGTCACAGCTCGTCCTTCAACTGCGCAGTTAAAATCGCCCTGAGTGCAGGCGATACTCGCTCTCTAAATTCACAGCGTTAGTATTTTCAGGCACGCAGGCAAAGCTCGTCCTCCAACTGCACAGCGTTACAATCGCTCTGAATACAGGCTAAACACGGCCTCCAATTTCACAGTGTTACTATTTCCCTGCGCGCAGGCAAAGCTCAACCTCCAACTGCACAGCGTTAAAATCGCTCTGCGTACAGGCTAAACTCGCTCTCCAAATTCACAGCGTTACTATTTCCCGGCGCGCAGGCAAAGCTCGTCCTCCAATCTCCACAGCGTTACAATCGCTCTGCATGCAGGCGAAACTCGCTCTCTAAATTCACAGCGTTAGTATTTCCCTGGACGCAGGCAAAGCTCGTCCTCCAAACTCCACAGCGTTACAATCGCCCAGCGTAGAGGCGAAACTCGCCCTCCAAATTATCAGCGTTAGTATTTCCCTGCGCGCAGAAAAAGTTCGTATTCCAAGCTACACAGCGTTACAATCGGTCTGTGTGCACGCGAAACTCGCCCTCCAAATTAACTGCACAGCGTTACAATCGCGCCACGCGCAGGCGAAACTCGCCCTCCAAATTCACCGCGTTACTAATTCTCTGCGCGCAGGCAAAGCTCGTCCTCCAACTGCGCAGCGTTACAATCGCCCTGCATGCAGGCGAAGCTCGCGCTCCAAATTCACAGCGTTGCTACTTCCCTGCGCACAGTCACAGCACGTCCTTCAACTGCGCAGTTACAATTGCCCTGAACGCAGGCGAAACTCCCTCTCTAAATTTACAGCGTTAGTATTTTCAGGCACGCAGGGAAAACTCGTCCTCCAATCTGCACAGCGTTACAATCGCTCTGCATAGAGGCTAAACTCGCCCTCCAAGTTCACAGTGTTACTATTTCCCGGCGCGCAGCAAAGCTCGTCCTCCAATCAGCACAGCGTTACAATCGTTCTCTGTGCAGGCGAAACTCGCCTTCCAAAATCTCAGTATAACTATGTCCCAGCGCGCAGGCAAAGCTCGTCCTCCAACTGCACAGCGTTACAATTGCGTTGCGCACAGGCGGAACTCGCCCTCTAAATTCACAGCGTTACTATTTTCCGGCGCGCAGGCAAAGCTCGTCCTCCGAACTGCAGAGCGTTACAATCGGTCTGCGTGCAGGCAAAACTCGCCCTCTAAGTTCACAGCGTTACTATTTCCCTGCGCGCAGGCAAAGCTCGTTCTCGAACTGCACAGGGTTACAATCGTGATGCGTGCAGGCAAAACTCCCCCTCCAAGTTCACAGCATTACTATTTCCCTGTGGGCAGGCAAAGCTGGTCCTCGAACTGCACAGGGTTGCAATCGCCATGCGTGCAGGCAAAAATCGCCCTCCAAGTTCACAGCTTTACTATTTTCCGGCGCGCAGGCAAAGCTCGTCCTCCAATCAGCACAGCGTTACAATCGTTCTACGTGCAGGCGAAACTCGCCTTCCAAGTTCCCAGCGTAACTATTTCCCGGTGCGCAGGCAACGTTCGTCGTCCAAACTGCACAGCGTTACAATCGCCCTGCGTGCAGGCAAAACTCGCCCTCCAAGTTCACATCGTTACCATTTTCCGGCGCGCAGGCAAAGCTCGTCCTCCAAAGTGCACAGAGTTACAATCGCCCTGCGTACAGGCACAACTCGCTCTCCAAATTCACAGCATTACTATTTCCCTACGCGCAGACAAAGCTCGTCCTCCAACTGCCCTGCGTTACAATCGCCCTGCATGCAGGCGAAGCTCGCCCTCCAAATTCACAGCGTTGATACTACCCTGCGCGCAACACAGCTCGTCCTTCAACTGCGCAGTTAAAATCGCCCTGAGTGCAGGCGAAACTCGCCCTCCAAGTTGACAGCGTTACTATTTCCCTGCGCGCAGGCAAAGCTCGTCCTCCAACTGCACAGCGCTACAATCGCCATGCGTGCAGGCAAAACTCGCCCTCCAAGTTCACAGCGTTACTATTTCCCTGCGCGCAGGCAAAGCTCGTCCTCCAACTGCACAGCGCTAAAATCGCCATGCGTGCAGGCAAAACTCGCCCTCCAAGTTCACAGCGTTACTATTTCCCTGCGCGCAGGCAAAGCTCGTTCTCGAACTGCACAGGGTTACAATTGCCATGCGTGCAGGCAAAACTCGCCCTCCAAGTTCACAGCGTTACTATTTCTCTGCGCGCAGGCATAGCTCGTCCTCCAACTGCCCTGCGTTACAATCGTCCTGCGTGCAGGCGAAGCACGCCCTCCAAATAACAGCGTTGCTACTTCCCTGCGCGCAGTCTCAGCTCGTCCTTCAACTGCGCAGTTAAAATCGCCCTGAATGCAGGCGAAACTCGCTCTCTAAATTCACAGCGTTTGTATTTTCAGGCTCGTTGGCAAAGCTCGTCCCCCAACTGCATAGCGTTACAATCGCTCTGCGTACATTCTAAACTCGCCCTCCAAGTTCACAACGTTACTATTTCGCCGCGCGGAGGCAATGCTCGTCCTCCAATCTGCACAGCGTTACAATCGCTCTGCGTACAGGCTAAACTCGCCCTCCAAGTTCACAGCGTTACTATTTCCCTGCGCGTAGGCAAAGCTCGTCCTCCAATCACTACAGCGTTACAATGGTTCTCTGTGCAGGCGAAACTCGCCTGCCAAAATTCCCGGCGTAACTATGTCCCCGCGCGCAGGCAAAGCTCGTCCTCCAACTGCACAGCACTACAATCGCCCTGCTTTCAGGCAAAACTCGGCCTCCGAGTTCACAGCGTTACTATTTTCCTGCACGCAGGCAAAGCTCGTCCTCCAAACTGCACAGAGTTACGATCGCCCTGCGTGCAAGCAAAACTCGCCCTCCAAGTTCACAGCGTTACTATTTCCCTGCGCGCAGGCAAAGCTCGTCCTCCAACTGCACAGCGCTACAATCGCCATGCGTGCAGGCAAAACTCGCCCTCCAAGTTCACAGCGTTACTATTTCCCTGCGCGCAGGCAAAGCTCGTTCTCGAACTGCACAGGGTTACAATTGCCATGCGTGCAGGCAAAACTCGCCCTCCAAGTTGACAGCGTTACTATTTCCCCTGCGCGCAGGCAAAGCTCGTCCTCCAACTGCACAGCGCTACAATCGCCATGCGTGCAGGCAAAACTCGCCCTCCAAGTTCACAGCGTTACTATTTCCCTGCGCGAGGGCAAAGCTCGTCCTCCAACTGCACAGCGCTACAATCGCCATGCGTGCAGGCAAAACTCGCCCTCCAAGTTCACAGCGTTACTATTTCCCTGCGCGCAGGCAAAGCTCGTTCTCGAACTGCACAGGGTTACAATTGCCATGCGTGCAGGCAAAACTCGCCCTCCAAGTTCACAGCGTTACTATTTCTCTGCGCGCAGGCATAGCTCGTCCTCGAACTGCACAGGGTTACAATTGCCATGCGTGCTGGCAAAACTCGGCACGAAGTCACAGCTCGTCCTTCAACTCACTAGTTACGATCGCCCTGAGTGCAGGCGAAACTCGCTCTCTAAATTCACAGCGTTAGTATTTCCAAGCACGCAGGCAAAGCTCGTCCTCCAACTGCACAGCGTTACAATCGCTCTGCGTACAGGCTAAACACGCACTCCAAGTTCACAGCGTTGCTATTTCCCTGCGCGCAGGCAAAGCTCGTCCTCCAACTGCACAGCGTTACAATCGCCCTGCGTTCAGGCAAAACTCGCCCTCCGAGTTCACAGCGTTACTGTTTCCCTGCGCGAAGTGCAAAGCTCGTCCTCCAACTGCAAAGAGTTACAATCGCCCTGCGTGCAGGCGAAGCTCGCCCTCCCAATTCACAGCTTTGCTACTTCCCTGTGCGCAGTCACAGCTCGTCCTTCAACTGCGCAGTTACAATCGCCCTGAGTGCAGGCGAAACTCGCTCTCTAAATTCACAGCGTTAGTATTTTCAGGCACGCAGGCAAAGCTCGTCGTCCAACTGCACAGCGTTACAATCGCTCTGAATACAGGCTAAACTCGCCCTCCAAGTTCACAGTGTTACTATTTCCCTGCGCGCATTCAAAGCTCGTCCTCCAATCAGCACAGCGTTACATTCGTTCTATGTGCAGGCGAAACTCTCCTTCCAAATTCTCAGCGTAACTATGTCCCTGCGCGCAGGCAAAGCTCGTCCTCCAACTACACAGCGTTACAATCGCTCTGCGTACAGGCTAAACTTGCACTCCAAATTCACAACGTTACTATTTCCAGGCGCGCAGGCAAAGCTCGTCCTCCAAACTGCACAACGTTACAATCGCCCTGCATGCAGGCGAAACTCGCTCTCTAAATTCCCAGCGGTAGTATTTCTCTGGACGCAGGCAAAGCTCGTCCTCCAAACTCCACAGCGTTACAATCGCCCAGCGTAGAGGCGAAACTCGCCCTCCAAATTCACAGCGTTAGTAATTCCCTGCGCGCAGAAAAAGTTCGTATTCCAAGCTACACAGCGTTACAATCGGTCTGTGTGCAGGCGAAACTCGCCCTCCAAATTTACTGCACAGCGTTACAATCGCTCCACGTGCAGGCGAAACTCGCCCTCCAAATTCACAGCGTTGCTACTTCCCTGCACGCAGTCACAGCTCGTCCTTTCACTGCCCAGTTACAATCGCCCTGAGTGCAGGCGAAACTCGCTCTCTCAATTCATAGCGTTAGAATTTCCAGGCACGCAGGCAAAGCTCGTCTTCCAAACTGCACAGCGTTACAATCGCTCTGTGCACAGGGGAAACTTGTCCTCCAAATCCGCAGCGTCACTATTTCTCTGTGCCCAGGCAAAGCTCTTCCTCTAACTGCACCGCGTTACAATGGCTCTGCGTACAGGCTAAACTAGCCCTCCAAATTCACAGCGTTACTATTTCGCGGCGCGCAGTCAAAGCTCGTCCTCCAATCTGCAGAGCGTTACAATCGTTCTGCGTGCAGGCGAAACTCGCCTTCCAAATTCCCAGCGTAACTATGTCCCTGCGCGCAGGCAAAGCTCGTCCTCTAACTGCACAGCGTTACAATGGCTCTGCGTACTGGCTAAACACGCCCTCCAAAGTTCACAGCGTTACTATTTCCCTGCGCGCAGGCAAAGCTCGTCATCCAACTACACAGCGTTACAATCGCCCTGCGTGCAGGCAAAACTCGCCCTCCAAGTCCGCATCGTTACTATTTCCCTGCGCGCAGGCAAAGCTCGTCCTCCAACTGCACAGCGGTGCAATCGCTTTGCGTACAGGCTGAACTCGCCCTCCAAATTCACAGCGTTACTATTTCCCGGCGCGCAGGCAAAGCTCGTCCTCCAAACTGCACAGCGTTGCAATCGGTCTGTGTGCAGGCGAAACTCTTACTCCAAATTAACCTTACAGCGTTACAATTGCTCCACGTGCAGGCGAAACTCGCCCTCCAAATTCACAGCGTTACTATTTCCCTGCGCGCAGGCAAAGCTCGTCCTCCAACTGCACAGCGTTACAATCGCCCTGCATGCAGGCTGAGCTCGCGCTCTAAATTCACAGCGTTGCTACTTCCCTGCACGCAATCACAGCTCGTCCTTCAACTGCCCAGTTACGATCGCCCTGAGTGCAGGCGAAACTCGCTCTCTAAATTCACAGCGTTAGTATTTCCAGGCACGCAGGCAAAGCTCGTCCTCCAACTGCACAGCGTTACAATCGCTCTGCGTACAGGCTAAACTCGCACTCCAAGTTCACAGCGTTACTATTTATCTGCGCGCAGGCAAAGCTCGTCCTCCAACTGCACAGCGTTACAATCGCCCTGCATTCAGGCAAAACTCGCCCTCCGAGTTCACAGCGTTACTATTTCCCTGCGCGCAGGCAAAGCTCGTCCTCCAAACTACACGCAGTTACAATCGCCCTGCGTGTAGGCAAAACTCGCCCTCCAAGTTCACAGCGTTAGTATTTCCCTGCGCGCCGGCAAAGCTCTTCCTTCAACTGCACAGCGTTACAATCGCCATGCGTGCAGGCAAAACTCGCCCTCCAAGTTCACAGCGTTATTATTTCCCTGCGCGCAGGCAAAGCTCGTCATCTACCTGCACAAAGTTACAATCGCTCTGCGTGCAGGCAAAACTCGCCCTCCACGTTCACAGCGTTACTATTTTCCTGCGCGCAGGCAAAGCTCGTCCTCGAACTGCACATGGTTACAATCGTCATGCGTGCAGGCAAAACTCGCCCTCCAAGTTCACAGCATTACTATTTCCCTGCGCGCAGGCAAAGCTGGTCCCCGAACTGCACAGGGTTACAATCGCCAGGTGTGCAGGCAAAACTCGCCCTTCAAGTTCACAGGGTTACTATTTTCCGGCGCGCAGGCAAAGCTCGTCCTCCAATCAGCACAGCGTTACAATCGTTCTACGTGCAGGCGAAACTCGCCTTCCAAGTTCCCAGCGTAATTATTTCCCGGTGCGCAGGCAAAGTTCGTCCTCCAAACTGCACAGCGTTACACTGGCCTTGCGTGCAGGCAAAACTCGCCCTCCAAGTTCACAGCGTTACTATTTCCCTGCGCGCAGGCAAAGCTCGTCCTCCAAACAACAAGGAGTTACAATCGCCCTGCGTGCAGGCAAAACTCGCCCTCCAAGTTCACAGCGTTACTATTTCCCTGCGCGCAGGCAAAGCTCGTCCTCCAAACTGCTCGGAGTTAAAGTCGCCCTGCGTGCAGGCACAACTCGCCGTCAAAGTTCACAGCATTACTATTTCCCTGCGCGCAGGCAAAGCTCGTCCTCGAACTGCACAGGGTTACAATCGCCATGCGTGCAGGAAAAACGCCCTCCAAATTCACAGCGTTACTATTTCCCTTCGCGCAGGCAAAGCTCGTCCTCCAAACTGCACGGAGTTACAATCGTCCTGCGTGCAGGCAAAACTCGCCCTCCAAGTTCACAGCCTTACTATTTCCCTGCGCGCAGGCAAAGCTCGTCCTCCAAACTGCACGTAGTTACAATCGCCCTGCGTGCTGGCAAAACTCGCCCTCCAAGTTCACAGCCCTAGTAATTCCCTGCGCGCATCAAAAGTTCGTATTCCAACCTGCACAGCGTTACAATCAGTCTGTGTGCAGGCGAAACTCGCCCTCCAAATTAACTGCACAGCGTTACAATCGCTCTGCGTGCAGGCGAAACTCGCCCTCCAACATCACAGCGTTACTATTTCCCTGCGCGCAGGCAAAAGCTCGTAATCCAAAGTGCACAGAGTTACAATCGCCCTGCATGCAGGCGAAGCTCGCCCTCCTAATTCACAGCTTTGCTACTTCCCTGTGCGCAGTCAGAGCTCGTCCTTCTACTGCGCAGTTAAAATCGCCCTGAGTGCAGGCGAAACTTGCTCTCTAAATTCACAGCGTTAGTATTTTCAGGCACGCAGGGAAAGCTCGTCCTCCAACTGCACAGCGTTACAATCGCTCTGAATACAGGCTAAACTCGCCCTCCAAGTTCACAGTGTTACTATTTCTCTGCGCGCAGGCAAAGCTCGTCCTCCTATCTGCACAGCGTTACAATCGCTCTGCGTACAGGCTAAACTCGCCCTCCAAGTTCGCACCGTTACTATTTCACGGCGCGCATTCAAAGCTCGTCCTCCAATCAGCACAGCGTTACATTCGTTCTACGTGCAGGCGAAACTCGCCTGCCGAAATTCCCAGCGTAACTATGTCCCTGCGCGCAGGCAAAGCTCAACCTCCAACTGCACAGCGTTACAATCGCTCTGCGTACAGGCTAAACTCGCCCTCCAAATTCACATTGTTACTATTTCCTGGCGCGCAGGCAAAGCTCGTCCTCCAAACTGCACAGCGTTACAATCGCCCTGCATGCAGGCGAAACTCGCTCTCTAAATTCACAGCGTAAGTATTTCCCTGGACGCAGGCAAAGCTCGTCCTCCAAACTCCACAGCGTTACAATCGCCCATCGTAGAGGCGAAACTCGCCCTCATAATTCACAGCGTTAGTATTTCCCTGCGCGCAGAAAAAGTTCGTATTCCAAGCTACACAGCGTTACAATCGGTCTGTGAGCAGGCGAAACTCGCCCTCCAAATTAACTGCACAGCGTTACAATCGCTCCACGTGCAGGCGAAACTCGCCCTCTAAATTCACAGCGTTACTATTTCTCTGCGCGCAGGCAAAGCTCGTCCTCCAACTGCGCAGCGTTACAATCGCCCTGCATGCAGGCGAAGCTCGCGCTCCAAATTCACAGCGGTCTACTTCCCTGCGCACAGTCACAGCACGTCCTTCAACTGCGCAGTTACAAATGCCCTGAGCGCAGGCGAAACTCCCTCTCTAAATTTACAGCGTTAGTATTTTCAGGCAAGCAGGCAATGCTCGTCCTCCAATCTGCACAGCGTTACTATCGCTCTGCGTACAGGCTAAACTCGCCCTCCAAGTTCACAGCGTTACTATTTCCCGGCGCGCAGCAAAGCTCGTCCTCCAATCAGCACAGCGTTACAATCGTTCTGTGTGCAGGCGCAACTCGCCTTCCAAATTCCCAGAATAACTATGTCCCTGCGCGCAGGCAAAGCTCTTCCTCCAACAGCACAGCGTTACAATTGCTTTGCGCAGGCTGAACTCGCCCTCCAAATTCACAGCGTTACTATTTGCCGGCGCGCAGGCAAAGCTCGTCCTCCAAACTGCACAGCGTTACAATCGGTCTGTGTGCAGGCGAAACTCTCCCTCCAAATTAACCTTACAGCGTTACAATCGCTCCATGTGCAGGCGAAACTCGCCCTCCAAATTCACAGCGTTACTATTTCCCTACGCGCAGGCAAAGCTCGTCCTCCAACTGCACAGCGTTACAATCGCTCTGCATGCAGGCAGAGCTCGTGCTCCAAATTCACAGCGTTGCTACTTCCCTGCACGCAGTCACAGCTCGTCCTTCAAAGGCCCAGTTATGATCGCCCTGAGTGCAAGCGAAACTCGCTCTCTAAATTCACAGCGTTAGTATTTCCAGGCACGCAGGCAAAGCTCGTCCTCCAACTGCACTGCGTTACAATCGCTCTGCGTACAGGCTAAACCCGCACTCCAAGTTCAAAGCGTTACTATTTCCCTGCGCGCAGGCAAAGCTCGTTCTCCAACTGCACAGCGTTACAATCGCCATGGTGCAGGCAAAACTCGCCCTCCAAGTTCACAGCGTTACTATTTCCCTGCGCGCAGGCAAAGCTCGTCCTCTACCTGCACAGCGTTACAATCGCTCTGCGTGCAGGCAAAACTCACCCTCCAAGTTCACAGCGTTACTATTTCCCTGTGCGGAGGCAAAGCTCGTTCTCGAACTGCACAGGGTTACAATCGCCATGCGTGCAGGCAAAAATCGCCCTCCAAGTTCACAGCGTTACTATTTTCCGGCGCGCAGGCAAAGCTCGTCCTCCAATCAGCACAGCGTTACAATCGTTCTACGTGCAGGCGAAACTCGCCTTCCAAGTTCCCAGCGTAACTATTTCCCGGTGCGCAGTCAAATTTCGTCCTTCAACTGCGCAGCGTCATAATCCCCCAGCGTGCAGGTGAAACTCGCTCTCTAAATTCACAGCGTAACCATTCTCCTGCGCGGAAGCAAAGCTCGTCCTCCAAACTCCACAGCGTTACAATCGCCCGGCGTAGAGGCGAAACTCGCCCTCCAAATTCACAGCGTTGGTATTTCACTGCGCGCAGGAAAAGTTCGTACTCCAAGCTGCACAGTGCCACAATCGCTCTGTGTGCAGGCGAAACTCGCCCTCCAAATTCGCAGCGTAACTATTTCTCTGCGCGTACGCAAAGCCCGTCCCCCAAACTGCACAGCGTGACAATCGCTCTACGTACAGATGAAACTCACTCTCCCAATCCACAGCGTAACTATTTTCCTGCGCGCAGGCAAAGCTCGTCCTTAAACTGCACAGCATTATAATTGCCCTGCATGCGGGCGAAACTCGTTCTCTAAATTCACAGCGTAATTATTTCCGTGCGCGCAGGCAGATCTCGTCTTCCAAACTGCACAGCGTTAAAGTCACCCTGCGAAAAACCGAAACTCGCCCTCCAAATTCACGGCGTTACTATTTCCCTGCGCGCAGGGAAAGCTCGTCCTACAACTGCAAAGCGTTACAATCGCCCGGCGCGCACAAGAAGCTCGCCCTTCAAATTCACAACATTACTACTTCCTTGCGCGCATGCAAAGCTCGTCCTTCAACTGCGCAGCGTCACAATTGCCCTGCGTGCAGGCGAAACTCGCCTTCCAAGTTCACAGCGTTACTATTTCCCTGCGCGCAGGCAAAGCTCGTTTTCCAAACTGAACGGAGTTACAATCGCCCTGCGTTCCGGCGAAGCTCGCCCTCCAAATTCAGAGGGTTGCTACTTCCCTGCGCGCAGTAAAAAACTCGTCCATCTACTGCGCAGAGTTGCAATCGCCCTGCGTACAGGCGAAACTCGCCCTCCAAGTTCACAGCGTTACTATTTCCTTGCGCGTAGGCAAAGCTTGTCCTCCGAACTGCACGGAGTTACAATCGCCCTGCATGCAGGCAAAACTCGCCCTCCAAGTTCACAGCGTTACTATTTTCCGGCGCGCAGGCAAAGCTCGTCCTCTAAACTGCACGGAGTTACAATCGCCCTGCGTGCAGGCAAAACTCGCCCTCCAAGTACACAGCGTTACTATTTTCCTGCGTGAAGGGCAAAGCTCGTCCTCCAACTGCCCAGCGTTACAATCGCCCTGCGTGCAGGCAAAACTCCGCTCCAAGTTCACAGCGTTACTATTTCCCGGCGCGCAGGCAAAGCTCGTCCTCCAATCAGCACAGCGTTACATTCGTTCTACGTGCAGGCGAAACTGGCCTTCCATATTCCCAGCGTAACTATGTCCCTGCGCGCAGGCAAAGCTCGTCCTCCAACTGCACAGTGTTACAATGGCTCTGCGTACTGGCTAAACTCGCCCTCCAAATACACAGCGGTACTTTTTCCCGGCGCGCAGGTAAAGCTCGTCCTCCAAACTGACAGCGTTACAATCGCCCCGCGTGCAGGCAAAACTCGCCCTCCAAGTTCACAGCGTTACTATTTCCCTGCGCGCAGGCAAAGCTCGTCCACCAAACTGCACGGAGTTACAATTGCCGTGCGTGCAGGCAAAACTCGCCCGCAAAGTTCACAGCGTTACTATTTCCCTGCGCGCAGGCAAAGTTCGTCCTCCAACTGCCCTGCGTTACAATCGCCCAGCATGCAGGCGAAGCTCGCCCTCCAAATTCACAGCGTTGCTACTACCCTGTGCGCAACACAGCTCGTCCTTCAACTGCGCAGTTTAAATTGCCCTGAGTGCAGGCGAATCTCGATCTCTAAATTGACAGCGTTAGTATTTTCAGGCACGCAGGCAAAGCTCGTCCTCCAACTGCACAGCGTTACAATCGCTCTGCGTAAAGGCTAAACTCGCCCTCCAAGTTCACAGCGTTACTATTTCCCTGCGCGCAGCAAAGCTCGTCCTCCAACTGCACGTAGTTACAACCTCCCTGAGTGCTGGCAAAAGTCGCCCTCCAAATTCACAGCGTTACTATTTCCCTGCAGGCAGGCAAAGCTCGTCCTCCAACTGCACAGCGTTACAATCGCCCTGCAAGCAGGCGAAACTCGCGCTCCAACTTCACAGCGTTGCTACTTCTCTGCACGCAACCTCAGCTCGTCCTTCAAATGCCCAGTTGCAATCGCCCTGAGTGCAGGTGAAACTCGCTCTCTAAATTCACAGCGTTAGTATTTCCAGGCACGCAGGTAAAGCTCGTCCTCCAAACTAACAGCGTTACAATCGCCCCGCGTGCAGGCAAAACTCGCCCTCGAAGTTCACAGCGTTACTATTTTCCTAAGCGCAGGCAAAGCTCGTCCTCCAAACTGGACGGAGTTACAATCGCCGTGCGTGCAGGCAAAACTCGGCCGCAAAGTTCACAGCGTTACTATTTCCCTGCGCGCAGGCGAAGCTCGTCCTCCAACAGCGCAGCGTTACAATCGCGCTGCGTGCCGGCAAAACTCGCCCTCCAAGTTCACAGCGTCACAACTTCACTGCGCGCAGGCAAAGCTCGTCCTCCAAACTGCAGGGAGTTACAATCGCCCTGCGTGCAGGCAAAACTCGCCCTCTAGTCCACAGCGTTACTATTTCCCTGCGCGCAGGCAAAGCTCGTCCTCCAACTGCCCTGCGTTACAAACGCCCTGCGTGCAGGCGAAGCGCGCCCTCATAATTCACAGCGTTGCTACTTCCCTGCGCGCAGTGACAGCTCGTCCTTCAACTGCGCGGTTAAAATCGCCCTTAATGCAGGCGAAACTCGCTCTCTAAATTCACAGCGTTAGTATTTTCTGGCACGTTGGCAAAGCTCGTCCACCAACTGCATAGCGTTACAATCGCTCTGCGTACATTCTAAACTCGCCCTCTAAGTTCACAACGTTACTATTTCGCCGCGCGCAGGCAATGCTCGTCCTCCAATCTGCACAGCGTTACAATCGCTCTGCGTACAGGCTAAACTCGCCCTCCAAGTTCACAGCGTTACTCTTTCCCGCGCGCAGGCAAAGCTCGTCCTCCAATCAGCACAGCGTTACAATCGTTCTGTGTGCAGGCGATACTCGCCTGCCAAAATTCTCGGCGTAACTATGTCCCTGCGCGCAGGCAAAGCTCGTCCTCCAACTGCACAGCGTTACAATCGCTTTGCCTACAGGCTGAACTCGCCCTCCAAATTCACAGCGTTACTATTTCCCGGCGCGCAGGCAAAGCTCGTCCTCCAAACTGCACAGCGTTACAATCGGTCTGTGTGCAGGCGAAACTCGCCCTCCAAATTAACCTTACAGCGTTACAATCGCTCCACGTGCAGGCGAAACTCGCCCTCCAAATTCACAGCGTTACTATTTCCCTGCGCGAAGGCAAAGCTCGTCCTCCAACTGCACAGCATTACAATCGCCCTGCGTTCAGGCAAAACTCGCCCTCCAAGTTCGCAGCGTTACTATTTCGCGGCGCGCATTCAAAGCTCGTCCTCCAATCAGCACAGCGTTACATTCGTTCTACGCGCAGGCGAAACTCGCCTGCCGAAATTCCCAGCGTAACTATGTCCCTGCGCGCAGGCAAAGCTCAACCTCCAACTGCACAGCGTTACAATCGCTCTGAATACAGGCTAAACTGTAGAAGAACCGACAACTGAGCTAGTTGGTGCATCTTTAAGCCGTTGTAAAAACAGCGCAAAACTCGCCCTCCAAGTTCACAGCGTTACTATTTCCCTGCGCGCAGGCAAAGCTCGTCCTCCAAACTGCACGGAGTTACAATCGCCGTGCGTGCAGGCAAAACTCGCCCGCAAAGTTCACAGCGTTACTATTTCCCTGCGCGCAGGGAAAGCTCGTCCTCCAACTGCACAGCGTTACAATCGCGCTGCGTGCAGGCAAAACTCGCCTTCCAAGTTCACAGCGTTACTACTTCCCCTCGCGCGGGCAGAGCTCGTCCTCCAAACTGCACGGAGTTATAATCGTTCTGCGTGCAAGCAAAACTCGCCCTCCAAGTCCACAGCGTTACTATTTCCCTGCGCGCAGGCAAAGCTCGTACTCCAACGGCACAGCGTTACAATCGCCCTGCGTGCAGGCAAAACTCGCCCTCCAAGTTCACAGCGTTACTATTTCCCGGCGCGCAGGCAAAGCTCGTCCTCCAAAGTGCACAGAGTTACAATCGCCCTGCGTACAGGCAAAACTCGCCCTCCAAATTCACAGTGTTACTATTTCCCTGCGCGCAGGCAAAGCTCGTCCTCCAACTGCCCTGCGTTACAATCGCCCGCCGCGCACAAGAAGCTCGCCCTTAAAATTCACAACATTACTACTTCCTTGCGCGCATGCAAAGCTCGTCCATCTACTGCGCAGAGTTGCAATAGCCCTGCGTACAGGCGAATCTCGCCCTCCAAGTTCACAGCGTTACTATTTCCCTGCGCGTAGGCAAAGCTCGTCCCCCGAACTGCACGGAGTTACAATCGCCCTGCGTGTAGGCAAAACTCGCCCTCCAAGTTCACGGCGTTACTATTTCCCTGCGTGAAGGGCAAAGCTCGTCCTCCAACTGCCCAGCGTTACAATCGCCCTGCGTGCAGGCAAAACTTCCCTCCAAGTTCACAGCGTTACTTTTTCCCTGCGCGCAGGCAAAGCTCGTAATCAAAAGTGCACGTAGTTACAATCGCCCTGCGTGCTGGCAAAACTCGCCCTCCAAGTTCACAGCGTTAGTATTGCCCTGCGCGCAGAAAAAGATCGTATTCCAAGCTGCACAGCGTTACAATCAGTCTGTGTGCAGGCAAAACTCGCCCTCCAAATTATCTGCACAGCGTTATAATCGCTCTACGTGCAGGCGAAACTCGCCCTCCAACTTCACAGCGTTAATATTTCCCTGCGCGCAGTCAAAGCTCGTCCTCCCAAGTGCACAGAGTTACAATCGCCCTGCGTGCAGGCAAATCTCGCCCTCCAAATTCACAGCGTTACTATTTCTCTGCGCGCAGGCAAAGCTCGTCCTCCAACTGCACAGCGTTACAATCGCCCTGCATGCAGGCGATGCTCGCCTGCCTAATTCCCAGCTTTGCTACTTCCCTGCAAGCAGTCACAGCTCGTCCTTCAACTGCGCAGTTACAATCGCCCTGAGTGCAGGCGAAACTCGCTCTCTAAATTAACAGCGTTAGTATTTTCTGGCACGCAGGCAAAGCTAGTCCTCCAAATGCACAGCGTTACAATCGCTCTGAATACAGGCTAAACTGTAGAAGAACCGACAACTGAGCTAGTTGGTGCATCTTTAAGCCGTTGTAAAAACAGCGCAAAACTCGCCCTCCAAGTTCACAGCGTTACTATTTCCCTGCGCGCAGGCAAAGCTCGTCCTCCAAACTGCACGGAGTTACAATCGCCGTGCGTGCAGGCAAAACTCGCCCGCAAAGTTCACAGCGTTACTATTTCCCTGCGCGCAGGGAAAGCTCGTCCTCCAACTGCACAGCGTTACAATCGCGCTGCGTGCAGGCAAAACTCGCCTTCCAAGTTCACAGCGTTACTACTTCCCCTCGCGCGGGCAGAGCTCGTCCTCCAAACTGCACGGAGTTATAATCGTTCTGCGTGCAAGCAAAACTCGCCCTCCAAGTCCACAGCGTTACTATTTCCCTGCGCGCAGGCAAAGCTCGTACTCCAACGGCACAGCGTTACAATCGCCCTGCGTGCAGGCAAAACTCGCCCTCCAAGTTCACAGCGTTACTATTTCCCGGCGCGCAGGCAAAGCTCGTCCTCCAAAGTGCACAGAGTTACAATCGCCCTGCGTACAGGCAAAACTCGCCCTCCAAATTCACAGTGTTGCTATTTCCCTGCGCGCAGGCAAAGCTCGTCCTCCAACTGCCCTGCGTTACAATCGCCCTGCATGCAGGCGAAGCTCGAACTCCAAATTCACAGCGTTGCTACTTCCCTGCGCGCTGTCACTGCTCGTCCTTCAACTGCGCAGTTAAAATCGCCCTGAATGCAGGCGAAACTCGCTCTTTAAATTCACAGCGTTAGTATTTTCAGGCACGTTGGAAAAGCTCGTCCACCAAGTGCATAGCGTTACAATCGCTCTGCGTACATTCTAAACTCGCCCTCCAAGTTCACAACGTTACTATTTCGCCGCGCGCAAGCAATGCTCGTCCTCCAATCTGCACAGCGTTACAATCGCTTTGCCTACAGGCCGAACTCGCCCTCCAAATTCACAGCGTTACTCTTTCCCGGCGCGCAGGCAAAGCTCTTCCTCCAACTGCACAGCGCTACAATCGCCATGCGTGCAGGCAAAACTCGCCCTCCAATTTCACAGCGTTACTATTTCCCTACGCGCAGGCAAAGCTCGTCCTCTACATGCACAGCGTTACAATCGCCCTGCGTGCAGGAAAAACTCGCCCTCCAAGTTCACAGCGTTACTATTTCCCCGCGCGCAGGCAAAGCTCGTCCTCGAACTGCACAGGTTTACAATCGTCATGCGTGCAGGCAAAACTAGCCCTCCAAGTTCACAGCGTTACTATTTCCCTGCGCGCAGGCAAAGCTCATCCTCCAAACTGCACGCAGTTACAGTCGCCCTGCGTGCTGGCAAAACTCGCCCTCCATGTTAACAGCGTTAATATTTCCCGGCGCGCAGGCAATGCTCGTCCTCCAAACTGCACAGCGTTACAATCGGTCTGTGTGCAGGCGAAACTCGCCCTCAAAATTAACCTTACAGCTTTACAATCGCTCCACGTGCAGGCGAAACTCGCCCTCCAAATTCACAGCGTTACTATTTCCCTGCGCGCAGGCAAAGCTCGTCCTCCAACTGCACAGCGTTACAATCGCCCTGCATGCAGGCAGAGCGCGCGCTCCAAATTCACAGCGTTGCTACTTCCCTGCACGAAGTCACAGCTCGTCCTTCAACTGACTAGTTACGATCGCCCTGAGTGCAGGCGAAAATCGCTCTCTAAATTCACAGCGTTAGTATTGCCAGGCACGCAGGCAAAGCTCGTCCTCCAACTGCACAGCGCTACAATCGCTCTGCGTACAGGCTAAACTCGCACTCCAAGTTCACAGCGTTACTATTTCCCAGCGCGCAGGCAAAGCTCGTCCTCCAACTGCACAGCGTTACAATCACCCTGTGCTCAGGCAAAACTCGCCCTCCGAGTTCACAGCTTTAATTTTTTCCTGCGCACAGGCAATGCTCGTCCTCCAAATTGCACGGAGTTACAATCGCCCTGCGTGAAGGCGAAACTCGCCCTCCAAGTTCACAGCGCTACTATTTTCCGGCGCGCAGGCAAAGCTCGTCCTCCAAATTGCACGAAGTTACAATCGCCCTGCGTGCAGGCAAAACTCTCCTCCAAGGTCACTGCGTTACTATTTCCCTCCGCGCAGGCAAAGCTCGTCCTCCAAGCTGCACAGCGTTACAATCGGTCTTTGTGCAGGCGAAACTCGCCCTCCAAATTCACAGCGTTAGCATTTCCCTGCGCGCAGAAAAAGTTTGTATTCCAAGCCGCACAGCGTTACAATCAGTCTGTGTGCAGGCGAAGCTCGCCCTCCAAATTAACTGCACAGCGTTACAATCGCTCTACGTGCAGGCGAAACTCGCCCTCCAACTTAACAGCGTTACTATTTCCCTGCGCGCAGGCAAAAGCTCGTCCTCCAATGTGCACAGAGTTACAATCGCCCTGCGTACCGGCAAATCTCGCCCTCCAAATTCACAGCGTTACTATTTCTCTGCGCGCAGGCAAAGCTCGTCCTCCAACTGCACAGCGTTACAATCTCCCTGCATGCAGGCGAAGCTCGCCCTCCCAATTCACAGCTTTGCTACTTCCCTGTGGGCAGTCACAGCTCGTCCTTCAACTGCGCAGTTACAATCGCCCTGAGTGCAGGCGAAACTCGCTCTCTAAATTCACAGCGTTAGTATTTTCAGGCACGCAGGCAAAGCTCGTCGTCCAACTGCACAGCGTTACAATCGCTCTGAATACAGGCTAAACTCGCACTCCAAGTTCACAGTGTTACTATTTCCCTGCGCGCATTCAAAGCTCGTCATCCAATCAGCACAGCGTTACATTCGTTCTACGTGCAGGCGAAACTCGCCTTCCAAGTTCTCAGCGTAACTATGTCCCTGCGCGCAGGCAAAGCTCGTAATCCAAACTCCACAGCGTTACAATCGCCCAGCGTAAAGGCGAAACTCGCCCTCCAAATTCACAGCGTTAGTAATTCCCTGCGCGCAGAAAAAGTTCGTATTCCAAGCTACACAGCGTTACAATCGGTCTGTGTGAAGGCGAAACTCGCCCTCCAAATTAACTGCACAGTGTAACAATCGCTCCACGTGCAGGCGAAACTCGCCCTCCAAATTCACAGCGTTACTATTGCCCTGCACGCAGGCAAAGCTCGTCCTCCAACTGCGCAGTTACAATCGCCCTGAGTGCAGGCGGAACTCACTCTCTGAATTCACAGCGTTAGTATTTCCAGGCACGCAGGCAAAGCTCGTCCTCCAACTGCACAGCGTTACAATCGCTCTGCGTACATTCTAATCTCGCCCTCCAAGTTCACATCGTTACTATTTCCCGGCACGCAGGCAAAGCTCGTCCTCCAATCTGCACAGCGTTACAATCGTTCTGCGTGCAGGCGAAACTCGCCTTCCAAATTCCCAGCGTAACTATGTCCCTGCGCGCAGGCAAAGCTCGTCCCCCAACTGCACAGCGTTACAATGGCTCTGCGTACTGGCTAAACTCGCCCTCCAAAGTTCACAGCGTTACTATTTCCCTGCGCGCAGGCAAAGCTCGTCCTCCAAAGTGCACAGAGTTACAATCGCCCTGCATGCAGGCGAAGCTCGCGCTCCAAATTCACAGCGTTGCTACTTCCCTGCGCACAGTCACAGCACGTCCTTCAACTGCGCAGTTACAATTGCCCTGAGCGCAGGCGAAACTCCCTCTCTAAATTTACAGCGTTAGTATTTTCAGGCACGCAGGGAAAGCTCGTCCTCCAATCTGCACAGCGTTACAATCGTTCTGCGTACAGGCTAAACTCGCCCTCCAAGTTCACAGCGTTACTATTTCCCGGCGCGCAGCAAAGCGCGTCCTCCAATCAGCACAGCGTTACAATCGATCTGTGTGCAGGCGAAACTCGCCTTCCAAATTCCCAGAATAACTATGTCCCTGCGCGCAGGAAAAGCTCGTCCTCCAACAGCACAGCGTTACAATTGCTTTGCGCAGGCTGAACTCGCCCTCCAAATTCACAGCGTTACTATTTCCCGGCGCGCAGGCAAAGCTCGTCCTCCAAACTGCACAGCGTTACAATCGGTCTGTGTGCATGCGAAACTCTCCCTCCAAATTAACCTTACAGCGTTACAATCGCTCCACGTGCAGGCGAAACTCGCCCTCCAAATTCACAGCGTTACTATTTCCCTGCGCGCAGGCAAAGCTCGTCCTCCAACTGCACAGCGTTACAATCGCCCTGCATGCAGGCAGAGCTCGTGCTCCAAATTCACAGCGTTGCTACTTCCCTGCACGCAGTCACAGCTCGTCCTTCAAAGGCCCAGTTATGATCGCCCTGAGTGCAGGCGAAACTCGCTCTCTAAATTCACAGCGTTAGTATTTCCAGGCACGCAGGCAAAGCTCGTCCTCCAACTGCACAGCGTTACAATCGCTCTGCGTACAGGCTAAACTCGCACTCCAATTTCACAGCGTTACTATTTCCCTGCGCGCAGGCAAAGCTCGTTCTCCAACTGCACAGCGTTACAATCGCCATGCGTGCAGGCAAAACTCGCCCTCCAAGTTCACAGCGTTACTATTTCCCTGCGCGGAGGCAAAGCTCGTTCTCGAACTGCACAGGGTTACAATCGTGATGCGTGCAGGCAAAACTCCCCCTCCAAGTTCACAGCATTACTATTTCCCTGCGCGCAGGCAAGGCTGGTCCTCGAACTGCACAGGGTTACAATCGCCATGCGTGCAGGCAAAAATCGCCCTCCAAGTTCACAGCGTTACTATTTTCCGGCGCGCAGGCAAAGCTCGTCCTCCAATCAGCACAGCGTTACAATCGTTCTACGTGCAGGCGAAACTCGCCTTCCAAGTTCCCAGCGTAACTATTTCCCGGTGCGCAGTCAAAGCTCGTCCTTCAACTGCGCAGCGTCACAATCCCCCAGCGTGCAGGTGAAACTCGCTCTCTAAATTCACAGCGTAACCATTCTCCTGCGCGGAAGCAAAGCTCGTCCTCCAAACTCCACAGCGTTACAATCGCCCGGCGTAGAGGCAAAACTCGCCCTCCAAGTTCACAGCGTTACTATTTGCCTGCGTGAAGGGCAAAGCTCGTCCTCCAACTGCCCAGCGTAACAATCGCCCTGCGTGCAGGCAAAACTCCCCTCCAAGTTCACACCGTTACTTTTTCCCTGCGCGCAGGCAAAGCTCGTAATCAAAACTGCACGTAGTTACAATCGCTCTGCGTGCTGGCAAAACTCGCCCTCCAAGTTCACAGCGTTAGCATTTCCCTGCGCGCAGAAAAAGATCGTATTCCAAGCTGCACAGCGTTACAATTAGTCTGTGTGCAGGCGAAACTCGCCCTCCGAATTATTGCACAGCGTTACAATCGCTCTACGTGCAGGCGAAACTCGCCCTCCAACTTCACAGCGTTACTATTTTCCTGCGCGCAGTCAAAGCTCGTCCTCCAAAGTGCACAGAGTTACAATCGCCCTGCGTACAGGCAAATCTCGCCCTCCAAATTCACAGCGTTACTATTTCTCTGCGCGCAGGCAAAGTTCGTCCTCCAACTGCACAGCGTTACAATCGGTCTGTGTGCAGGCGAAACTCGCCCTCAAAATTAACCTTACAGCTTTACAATCGCTCAACGTGCAGGCGAAACTCGCCCTCCAAATTCACAGCGTTACTATTTCCCTGCGCGCAGGCAAAGCTGGTCCTCCAACTGCACAGCGTTACAATCGCCCTGCCTGCAGGCAGAGCGCGCGCTCCAAATTCACAGCTTTGCTACTTCCCTGCGCGCAGTCACAGCTCGTCCTTCAACTGCGCAGTTACAATCGCCCTGAGTGCTGCAGGCGAAACTCGCTCTCTAAATTAACAGCGTAAGTATTTTCAGGCACGCAGGCAAAGCTAGTCCTCCAACTGCACAGCGTTACAATCGCTCTGAATACAGGCTAAACTGTCCACTTGTCACGTCCTTTGTCCCCTGCGCTGCTGAAAAAACCTCGCCCTCCAAGTTCACAGTGTTACTATTTCCCTGCGCGCAGGCAAAGCTCGTCCTCCAATCTGCAAAGCTTTAAAATCGCTCTGCGTACAGGCTAAAGCCGCCCTCCAAGTTCACAGCGTTACTATTTCCCGGCGCGCAGGCAAAGCTCGTCCTCCAATCAGCACAGCGTTACATTCGTTCTACGTGCAGGCGAAACTGGCCTTCCATATTCCCAGCTTAACTATGTCCCTGCGCGCAGGCAAAGCTCGTCCTCCAACTGCACAGTGTTACAATGGCTCTGCGTACTGGCTAAACTCGCCCTCCAAATACACAGCGGTACTTTTTCCCGGCGCGCAGGTAAAGCTCGCCCTCCAAAGTGACAGCGTTACAATCGCCCCGCGTGCAGGCAAAACTCGCCCTCCAAGTTCACAGCGTTACTATTTCCCTGCGCGCAGGCAAAGCTCGTCCACCAAACTGCACGGAGTTACAATCGCCGTGCGTGCAGGCAAAACTCGCCCGCAAAGTTCACAGCGTTACTATTTCCCTGCGCGCAGGCAAAGTTCGTCCTCCAACTGCCCTGCGTTACAATCGCCCAGCATGCAGGCGAAGCTCGCCCTCCAAATTCACAGCGTTGCTACTACCCTGTGCGCAACACAGCTCGTCCTTCAACTGCGCAGTTAAAATCGCCCTAAGTGCATGCGAAACTCGCTCTCTAAATTCACAGCGTTAGTATTTTCAGGCACGCAGGCAAAGCTCGTCCTCCAACTGCACAGTGTTACAATCGCTCTGCGTACATTCTAATCTCGCCCTCCAAGTTCACAACGTCACTATTTCCCCCTGCGCAGGCAATGCTCGTCCTCCAATCTGCACAGCGTTACTATCGCTCTGCGTACAGGCTAAACTCGCCCTCCAAGTTCACAGCGTTACTATTTCCCTGCGCGCAGGCAAAGCTCGTCCTCCAACAGCACAGCGTTACAATTGCTTTGCGCAGGCTGAACTCGCCCTCCAAATTCACAGCGTTACTATTTGCCGGCGCGCAGGCAAAGCTCGTCCTCCAAACTGCACAGCGTTACAATCGGTCTGTGTGCAGGCGAAACTCTCCCTCCAAATTAACCTTACAGCGTTACAATCGCTCCACGTGCAGGCGAAACTCGCCCTCCAAATTCACAGCGTTACTATTTCCCTACGCGCAGGCAAAGCTCGTCCTCCAACTGCACAGCGTTACAATCGCCCTGCATGCAGGCAGAGCTCGTGCTCCAAATTCACACGTTGCTACTTCCCTGCACGCAGTCACAGCTCTTCCTTCAAAGGCCCAGTTATGATCGCCCTGAGTGCAGGCGAAACTCGCTCTCTAAATTCACAGCGTTAGTATTTCCAGGCACGCAGGCAAAGCACGTCCTCCAACTGCACAGCGTTACAATCGCTCTGCGTACATTCCAAACTCGCCCTTAAAATTCACAACGTTACTATTTCCCCGCGCGCAGGCAATTCTCGTCCGTCAATCTGCACAGCGTTACAATCTCTATGCGTAAAGGCTAAACTCGCCCTCCAAGTTCACAGCGTTACTATTTCCCTGCGCGCAGGCAAAGCTCGTCCTCCAACTGCACGTAGTTACAATCGCCCTGCGTGATGGCAAAAGTCGCCCTCCAAGTTCACAGCGTTAGTATTTCCCTGCGCGCAGAAAAAGTTCGCATTCCAAGCTGCACAGCGTTACAATCGGTCTTTGTGCAGGCGAAACTCGCCCTCCAAATTCACAGCGTTAGCATTTCCCTGCGCGCAGAAAAAGTTCGTATTCCAAGCTGCACAGCGTTACAATCAGTCTGTGTGCAGGCGAAACTCGCCCTCCAACTTCACAGCGTTGCTACTTCCCTGCACGCAACCACAGCTCGTCCTTCAACTGCCCAGTTACAATCGCCCTGAGTGCAGGCGAAGCACGCCCTCCAAATTCACAGCGTTGCTACTTCCCTGCGCGCAGCCACTGCTCGTCCTTCAACTGCGCAGTTAAAATCGCCCTGAATGCAGGCGAAACTCGCTCTCTAAATTCACAGCGTTAGTATTTTCAGGCACGTTGGCAAAGCTCGTCCACCAAGTGCATAGCGTTACAATCGCTCTGCGTACATTCTAAACTCGCCCTCCAAGTTCACAACGTTACTATTTCGCCGCGCGCAGGCAATGCTCGTCCTCCAATCTGCACAGCGTTACAATCGCTTTGCCTACAGGCTGAACTCGCCCTCCAAATTCACAGCGTTACTCTTTCCCGGCGCGCAGGCAAAGCTCGTCCTCCAAACTGCACTGCGTTACAATCGGTCTGTGTGCAGGCGAAACTCGCCCTCCAAATTAACTTTACAGCGTTACAATCGCTCCACGTGCAGGCGAAACTCGCCCTCAAAATTCACAGCGTTACTATTTCCCTGCGCGCAGGCAAAGCTCGTCCTCCAACTGCACAGCATTACAATCGCCCTGCGTTCAGGCAAAACTCGCCCTCCAAGTTCACAGCGTTACTATTTCCCTGCACGCAGGCAAAGCTCGTCCTCCAACTGCACAGCGCTACAATCGCCATGCGTGCAGGCAAAACTTGCCCTCCAATTTCACAGCGTTACTATTTCCCTGCGCGCAGGCAAAGCTCGTCCTCTACATGCACAGCGTTACAATCGCCCTGCGTGCAGGCAAAACTCGCCCTCCAAGTTCACAGCGTTACTATTTCCCCGCGCGCAGGCAAAGCTCGTCCTCGAACTGCACAGGGTTACAATCGTCATGCGTGCAGGCAAAATTCGCCCTCCAAGTTCACAGCGTTACTATTTCCCTGCGCGCAGGCAAAGCTCGTCCTCCAAACTGCACGGAGTTACAGTCGCCCTGCGTGCTGGCAAAACTCGCCCTCCAAGTTAACAGCGTTAATATTTCCCGGCGCGCAGGCAATGCTCGTTCTCCAAACTGCACAGCGTTACAATCGGTCTGTGTGCAGGCAAATCTCGCCCTCCAAATTAACCTTACAGCTTTACAATCGCTCCACGTGCAGGCGAAACTCGCCCTCCAAATTCACAGCGTTACTATTTCCCTGCGCGCAGGCAAAGCTCGTCCTCCAACTGCACAGCGTTACAATCGCCCTGCATGCAGGCAGAGCGCGCGCTCCAAATTCACAGCGTTGCTACTTCCCTGCACGAAGTCACAGCTCGTCCTTCAACTGACTAGTTACGATCGCCCTGAGTGCAGGCGAAAATCGCTCTCTAAACTCACAGCGTTAGTATTGCCAGGCACGCAGGCAAAGCTCGTCCTCCAACTGCACAGCGCTACAATCGCTCTGCGTACAGGCTAAACTCGCATTCCAAGTTCACAGCGTTACTATTTCCCTGCGCGCAGGCAAAGCTCGTCCTCCAACTGCACAGCGTTACAATCACCCTGTGTTCAGGCAAAACTCGCCCTCCGAGTTCACAGCTTTAATTTTTTCCTGCGCGCAGGCAATGCTCGTCCTCCAAATTGCACGGAGTTACAATCGCCCTGCGTGAAGGCAAAACTCGCCCTCCAAGTTCACAGCGCTACTATTTTCCGGCGCGCAGGAAAAGCTCGTCCTCCAAATTGCACGGAGTTACAATCGCCCTGCGTGCAGGCAAAACTCGCCCTCCA
This sequence comes from Amblyomma americanum, assembly GCF_052857255.1. Lineage (NCBI taxonomy): Eukaryota > Metazoa > Arthropoda > Arachnida > Ixodida > Ixodidae > Amblyomma > Amblyomma americanum. Next base: position 148,307,160 of record NC_135503.1, read on the forward strand.
AGTTCACAGCGTTACTGTTTCCCTGCGCGAAGTGCAAAGCTCGTCCTCCAACTGCACAGAGTTACAATCGCCCTGCGTGCAGGCAAAACTCTCCTCCAAGGTCACTGCGTTACTATTTCCCTCCGCGCAGGCAAAGCTCGTCCTCCAAGCTGCACAGCGTTACAATCGGTCTTTGTGCAGGCGAAACTCGCCCTCCAAATTCACAGGGTTAGCATTTCCCTGCGCGCAGAAAAAGTTTGTATTCCAAGCGGCACAGCGTTACAATCAGTCTGTGTGCAGGCGAAGCTCGCCCTCCAAATTAACTGCACAGCGTTACAATCGCTCTACGTGCAGGCGAATCTCGCCCTCCAACTTAACAGCGTTACTATTTCCCTGCGCGCAGGCAAAAGCTCGTCCTCCAATGTGCACAGAGTGACAATCGCCCTGCGTACCGGCAAATCTCGCCCTCCAAATTCACAGCGTTACTATGTCCCTGCGCGCAGGCAATGCTCGACCTCCAACTGCACAGCGTTACAATGGCTCTGCGTACTGGCTAAACTCGCCCTCCAAAGTTCACAGCGTTACTATTTCCCTGCGCGCAGGCAAAGCTCGTCCTCCAAAGTGCACAGAGTTACAATCGCCCTGCGTACAGGCAAAAGTCGCCCTCCAAATTCACACCGTTACTATTTCCCTATGCGCAGGCAAAGCTCGTCCTCCAACTGCCCTGCGTTAGAATCAGCCTGCATGCAGGCGAAGCCCGCCCTCCAAATTCACAGCGTTGCTACTTCCCTGCGCGCATCACAGCTCGTCCTTCAACTGCGCAGTTAAAATCGCCCTGAGTGCAGGCGAAACTCGCTCTCTAAATTCACAGCGTTAGTATTTTCAGGCACGCAGGCAAAGCTCGTCATCCAACTGCACAGCGTTACAATCGCTCTGCGTACATTCTAATCTCGCCCTCCAAGTTCACAACGTTACTATTTCCCCGCGCGCAGGCAATGCTCGTCCTCCAATCTGCACAGCGTTACAATCGTTCTGTGTGCATGCGAAACTCGCCTTTCAAATTCCCAGAGTAACTATGTCCCTGCGCGCAGGCAAAGCTCGTCCTCCAACTGCACAGCGTTGCAATCGCTTTGCGTACAGGCTGAACTCGCCCTCCAAATTCACATCGTTACTATTTCCCTGCGCGCAGGCAAAGCTCGTCCTCCAACTGCACAGCGTTGCAATCGCTTTGCGTACAGGCTGAACTCGCCCTCCAAATTCACATCGTTACTATTTCCCTGCGCGCAGGCAAAGCTCGTCCTCCAACTGCACAGCGTTACAATCGCTCTACGTGCAGGCGAATCTCGCCCTCCAACTAAACAGCGTTACTATTTCCCTGCGCGCAGGCAAAAGCTCGTCCTCCAATGTGCACAGAGTGACAATCGCCCTGCGTACCGGCAAATCTCGCCCTCCAAATTCACAGCGTTACTATTTCTCTGCGCGCAGGCAAAGCTCGTCCTTCAACTGCACAGCGTTACAATCTCCCTGCATGCAGGCGAAGCTCGCCCTCCCAATTCACAGCTTTTGCTACTTCCCTGTGGGCAGTCACAGCTCGTCCTTCAACTGCGCAGTTACAATCGCCCTGAAGCAGGCGAAACTCGCTCTCTAAATTCACAGCGTTAGTATTTTCAGGCACGCAGGCAAAGCTCGTCGTCCAACTGCACAGCGTTACAATCGCTCTGAATACAGGCTAAACTCGCCCTCCAAGTTCACAGTGTTACTATTTTCCTGCGCGCATTCAAAGCTCGTCCTCCAATCAGCACAGCGTTACATTCGTTCTACGTGCAGGCGAAACTCGCCTTCCAAATTCTCAGCGTAACAATGTCCCTGCGCGCAGGCAAAGCTCGTCCTCCAAACTCCACAGCGTTACAATCGCCCAGCGTAGAGGCGAAACTCGCCCTCCAAATTCACAGCGTTAGTAATTCCCTGCGCGCAGAAAAAGTTCGTATTCCAAGCTACACAGCGTTACAATCGGTCTGTGTGAAGGCGAAACTCGCCCTCCAAATTAACTGCACAGCGTAACAATCGCTCCACGTGCAGGCGAAACTCGCCCTCCAAATTCACAGCGTTACTATTGCCCTGCACGCAGGCAAAGCTCGTCCTCCAACTGCGCAGTTACAATCGCCCTGAGTGCAGGCGGAACTCGCTCTCTAAATTCACAGCGTTAGTATTTCCAGGCACGCAGGCAAAGCTCGTCCTCCAATCTGCACAGCGTTACAATCGTTATGCGTGCAGGCGAAACTCGCCTTCCAAATTCCCAGCGTAACTATGTCCCTGCGCGCAGGCAATGCTCGACCTCCAACTGCACAGCGTTACAACGGCTCTGCGTACTGGCTAAACTCGCCCTCCAAAGTTCACAGCGTTACTATTTCCCTGCGCGCAGGCAAAGCTCGTCCTCCAAAGTGCACAGAGTTACAATCGCCCTGCGTACAGGCAAAAGTCGCCCTCCAAATTCACACCGTTACTATTTCCCTATGCGCAGGCAAAGCTCGTCCTCCAACTGCCCTGCGTTAGAATCAGCCTGCATGCAGGCGAAGCCCGCCCTCCAAATTCACAGCGTTGCTACTTCCCTGCGCGCATTCACAGCTCGTCCTTCAACTGCGCAGTTAAAATCGCCCTGAGTGCAGGCGAAACTCGCTCTCTAAATTCACAGCGTTAGTATTTTCAGGCACGCAGGCAAAGCTCGTCATCCAACTGCACAGCGTTACAATCGCTCTGCGTACATTCTAATCTCGCCCTCCAAGTTCACAACGTTACTATTTCCCCGCGCGCAGGCAATGCTCGTCCTCGAATCTGCACAGCGTTACAATCGTTCTGTGTGCATGCGAAACTCGCCTTTCAAATTCCCAGAGTAACTATGTCCCTGCGCGCAGGCAAAGCTCGTCCTCCAACTGCACAGCGTTGCAATCGCTTTGCGTACAGGCTGAACTCGCCCTCCAAATTCACATCGTTACTATTTCCCTGCGCGCAGGCAAAGCTCGTCCTCCAACTGCACAGCGTTACAATCGCTCTACGTGCAGGCGAAACTCGCCCTCTAACTTCACAGCTTTACTATTTCCCTGCGCGCAGGCAAAAGCTCGTAATCCAATGTGCACAGAGTTACAATCGCCCTGCGTACAGGCAAATCTCGCCCTCGAAATTCACAGCGTAACTATTTCTCTGCGCGCAGGCAAAGCTCGTCCTCCAACTACACGGCGTTACAATCGCCCTCCTGATTCACAGCTTTGCTACTTCAATGTGCGCAGTCACAGCTCGTCCTTCAACTGCGCAGTTACAATCGCCCTGAGTGCAGGCGAAACTCGCTCTCTAAATTCACAGCGTTAGTATTTTCAGGCACGCAGGCAAAGCTCGTCCTCCAACTGCACAGCGTTACAATCGCTCTGAATACAGGCTAAACTCTGCCTCCAAGTTCACAGTGTTACTATTTCCCTGCGCGCAGGCAAAGCTCGTCCTCCAACTGCACAGCGCTACAATCGCCATGCGTGCAGGCAAAACTCGCCCTCCAAGTTCACAGCGTTACTATTTCCCTGCGCGCAGGCAAAGCTCGTCCTCCAACTGCACAGCGCTAAAATCGCCATGCGTGCAGGCAAAACTCGCCCTCCAAGTTCACAGCGTTACTATTTCCCTGCGCGCAAGCAAAGCTCGTTCTCGAACTGCACAGGGTTACAATTGCCATGCGTGCAGGCAAAACTCGCCCTCCAAGTTCACAGCGTTACTATTTCTCTGCGCGCAGGCATAGCTCGTCCTCCAACTGCCCTGCGTTACAATCGTCCTGCGTGCAGGCGAAGCACGCCCTCCAAATTCACAGCGTTGCTACTTCCCTGCGCGCAGTCTCAGCTCGTCCTTCAACTGCGCAGTTAAAATCGCCCTGAATGCAGGCGAAACTCGCTCTCTAAATTCACAGCGTTTGTATTTTCAGGCTCGTTGGCAAAGCTCGTCCCCCAACTGCATAGCGTTACAATCGCTCTGCGTACATTCTAAACTCGCCCTCCAAGTTCACAACGTTACTATTTCGCCGCGCGGAGGCAATGCTCGTCCTCCAATCTGCACAGCGTTACAATCGCTCTGCGTACAGGCTAAACTCGCCCTCCAAGTTCACAGCGTTACTATTTCCCTGCGCGTAGGCAAAGCTCGTCCTCCAATCACTACAGCGTTACAATGGTTCTCTGTGCAGGCGAAACTCGCCTGCCAAAATTCCCGGCGTAACTATGTCCCCGCGCGCAGGCAAAGCTCGTCCTCCAACTGCACAGCGTTACAATCGCTTTGCCTACAAGCTGAACTCGCCCTCCAAATTCACAGCGTTACTATTTCCATGCGCGCAGGCAAAGCTCGTCCTCCAACTGCACAGCACTAAAATCGCCCTGCTTTCAGGCAAAACTCGGCCTCCGAGTTCACAGCGTTACTATTTTCCTGCACGCAGGCAAAGCTCGTCCTCCAAACTGCACAGAGTTACGATCGCCCTGCGTGCAAGCAAAACTCGCCCTCCAAGTTCACAGCGTTACTATTTCCCTGCGCGCAGGCAAAGCTCGTCCTCCAACTGCACAGCGCTACAATCGCCATGCGTGCAGGCAAAACTCGCCCTCCAAGTTCACAGCGTTACTATTTCCCTGCGCGCAGGCAAAGCTCGTTCTCGAACTGCACAGGGTTACAATTGCCATGCGTGCAGGCAAAACTCGCCCTCCAAGTTGACAGCGTTACTATTTCCCCTGCGCGCAGGCAAAGCTCGTCCTCCAACTGCACAGCGCTACAATCGCCATGCGTGCAGGCAAAACTCGCCCTCCAAGTTCACAGCGTTACTATTTCCCTGCGCGAGGGCAAAGCTCGTCCTCCAACTGCACAGCGCTACAATCGCCATGCGTGCAGGCAAAACTCGCCCTCCAAGTTCACAGCGTTACTACTTCCCTGCGCGCAGGCAAAGCTCGTTCTCGAACTGCACAGGGTTACAATTGCCATGCGTGCAGGCAAAACTCGCCCTCCAAGTTCACAGCGTTACTATTTCTCTGCGCGCAGGCATAGCTCGTCCTCGAACTGCACAGGGTTACAATTGCCATGCGTGCTGGCAAAACTCGGCACGAAGTCACAGCTCGTCCTTCAACTCACTAGTTACGATCGCCCTGAGTGCAGGCGAAACTCGCTCTCTAAATTCACAGCGTTAGTATTTCCAAGCACGCAGGCAAAGCTCGTCCTCCAACTGCACAGCGTTACAATCGCTCTGCGTACAGGCTAAACACGCACTCCAAGTTCACAGCGTTGCTATTTCCCTGCGCGCAGGCAAAGCTCGTCCTCCAACTGCACAGCGTTACAATCGCCCTGCGTTCAGGCAAAACTCGCCCTCCGAGTTCACAGCGTTACTGTTTCCCTGCGCGAAGTGCAAAGCTCGTCCTCCAACTGCAAAGAGTTACAATCGCCCTGCGTGCAGGCGAAGCTCGCCCTCCCAATTCACAGCTTTGCTACTTCCCTGTGCGCAGTCACAGCTCGTCCTTCAACTGCGCAGTTACAATCGCCCTGAGTGCAGGCGAAACTCGCTCTCTAAATTCACAGCGTTAGTATTTTCAGGCACGCAGGCAAAGCTCGTCGTCCAACTGCACAGCGTTACAATCGCTCTGAATACAGGCTAAACTCGCCCTCCAAGTTCACAGTGTTACTATTTTCCTGCGCGCATTCAAAGCTCGTCCTCCAATCAGCACAGCGTTACATTCGTTCTATGTGCAGGCGAAACTCTCCTTCCAAATTCTCAGCGTAACTATGTCCCTGCGCGCAGGCAAAGCTCGTCCTCCAACTACACAGCGTTACAATCGCTCTGCGTACAGGCTAAACTTGCACTCCAAATTCACAACGTTACTATTTCCAGGCGCGCAGGCAAAGCTCGTCCTCCAAACTGCACAACGTTACAATCGCCCTGCATGCAGGCGAAACTCGCTCTCTAAATTCCCAGCGGTAGTATTTCTCTGGACGCAGGCAAAGCTCGTCCTCCAAACTCCACAGCGTTACAATCGCCCAGCGTAGAGGCGAAACTCGCCCTCCAAATTCACAGCGTTAGTAATTCCCTGCGCGCAGAAAAAGTTCGTATTCCAAGCTACACAGCGTTACAATCGGTCTGTGTGCAGGCGAAACTCGCCCTCCAAATTTACTGCACAGCGTTACAATCGCTCCACGTGCAGGCGAAACTCGCCCTCCAAATTCACAGCGTTGCTACTTCCCTGCACGCAGTCACAGCTCGTCCTTTCACTGCCCAGTTACAATCGCCCTGAGTGCAGGCGAAACTCGCTCTCTCAATTCATAGCGTTAGAATTTCCAGGCACGCAGGCAAAGCTCGTCTTCCAAACTGCACAGCGTTACAATCGCTCTGTGCACAGGGGAAACTTGTCCTCCAAATCCGCAGCGTCACTATTTCTCTGTGCCCAGGCAAAGCTCTTCCTCTAACTGCACCGCGTTACAATGGCTCTGCGTACAGGCTAAACTAGCCCTCCAAATTCACAGCGTTACTATTTCGCGGCGCGCAGTCAAAGCTCGTCCTCCAATCTGCAGAGCGTTACAATCGTTCTGCGTGCAGGCGAAACTCGCCTTCCAAATTCCCAGCGTAACTATGTCCCTGCGCGCAGGCAAAGCTCGTCCTCTAACTGCACAGCGTTACAATGGCTCTGCGTACTGGCTAAACACGCCCTCCAAAGTTCACAGCGTTACTATTTCCCTGCGCGCAGGCAAAGCTCGTCATCCAACTACACAGCGTTACAATCGCCCTGCGTGCAGGCAAAACTCGCCCTCCAAGTCCGCATCGTTACTATTTCCCTGCGCGCAGGCAAAGCTCGTCCTCCAACTGCACAGCGGTGCAATCGCTTTGCGTACAGGCTGAACTCGCCCTCCAAATTCACAGCGTTACTATTTCCCGGCGCGCAGGCAAAGCTCGTCCTCCAAACTGCACAGCGTTACAATCGGTCTGTGTGCAGGCGAAACTCTCACTCTAAATTAACCTTACAGCGTTACAATTGCTCCACGTGCAGGCGAAACTCGCCCTCCAAATTCACAGCGTTACTATTTCCCTGCGCGCAGGCAAAGCTCGTCCTCCAACTGCACAGCGTTACAATCGCCCTGCATGCAGGCTGAGCTCGCGCTCTAAATTCACAGCGTTGCTACTTCCCTGCACGCAATCACAGCTCGTCCTTCAACTGCCCAGTTACGATCGCCCTGAGTGCAGGCGAAACTCGCTCTCTAAATTCACAGCGTTAGTATTTCCAGGCACGCAGGCAAAGCTCGTCCTCCAACTGCACAGCGTTACAATCGCTCTGCGTACAGGCTAAACTCGCACTCCAAGTTCACAGCGTTACTATTTATCTGCGCGCAGGCAAAGCTCGTCCTCCAACTGCACAGCGTTACAATCGCCCTGCATTCAGGCAAAACTCGCCCTCCGAGTTCACAGCGTTACTATTTCCCTGCGCGCAGGCAAAGCTCGTCCTCCAAACTACACGCAGTTACAATCGCCCTGCGTGTAGGCAAAACTCGCCCTCCAAGTTCACAGCGTTAGTATTTCCCTGCGCGCCGGCAAAGCTCTTCCTTCAACTGCACAGCGTTACAATCGCCATGCGTGCAGGCAAAACTCGCCCTCCAAGTTCACAGCGTTATTATTTCCCTGCGCGCAGGCAAAGCTCGTCATCTACCTGCACAAAGTTACAATCGCTCTGCGTGCAGGCAAAACTCGCCCTCCACGTTCACAGCGTTACTATTTTCCTGCGCGCAGGCAAAGCTCGTCCTCGAACTGCACATGGTTACAATCGTCATGCGTGCAGGCAAAACTCGCCCTCCAAGTTCACAGCATTACTATTTCCCTGCGCGCAGGCAAAGCTGGTCCCCGAACTGCACAGGGTTACAATCGCCAGGTGTGCAGGCAAAACTCGCCCTTCAAGTTCACAGGGTTACTATTTTCCGGCGCGCAGGCAAAGCTCGTCCTCCAATCAGCACAGCGTTACAATCGTTCTACGTGCAGGCGAAACTCGCCTTCCAAGTTCCCAGCGTAATTATTTCCCGGTGCGCAGGCAAAGTTCGTCCTCCAAACTGCACAGCGTTACACTGGCCTTGCGTGCAGGCAAAACTCGCCCTCCAAGTTCACAGCGTTACTATTTCCCTGCGCGCAGGCAAAGCTCGTCCTCCAAACAACAAGGAGTTACAATCGCCCTGCGTGCAGGCAAAAATCGCCCTCCAAGTTCACAGCGTTACTATTTCCCTGCGCGCAGGCAAAGCTCGTCCTCCAAACTGCTCGGAGTTACAATCGCCCTGCGTGCAGGCAAAACTCGCCCTCCAAGTTCACAGCCTTACTATTTGCCCTGCGCGCAGGCAAAGCTCGTCCTCCAAACTGCACGTAGTTACAATCGCCCTGCGTGCTGGCAAAACTCGCCCTCCAAGTTCACAGCCCTAGTAATTCCCTGCGCGCATCAAAAGTTCGTATTCCAACCTGCACAGCGTTACAATCAGTCTGTGTGCAGGCGAAACTCGCCCTCCAAATTAACTGCACAGCGTTACAATCGCTCTGCGTGCAGGCGAAACTCGCCCTCCAACATCACAGCGTTACTATTTCCCTGCGCGCAGGCAAAAACCTCGTAATCCAAAGTGCACAGAGTTACAATCGCCCTGCATGCAGGCGAAGCTCGCCCTCCTAATTCACAGCTTTGCTACTTCCCTGTGCGCAGTCAGAGCTCGTCCTTCTACTGCGCAGTTACAATCGCCCTGAGTGCAGGCGAAACTTGCTCTCTAAATTCACAGCGTTAGTATTTTCAGGCACGCAGGGAAAGCTCGTCCTCCAACTGCACAGCGTTACAATCGCTCTGAATACAGGCTAAACTCGCCCTCCAAGTTCACAGTGTTACTATTTCTCTGCGCGCAGGCAAAGCTCGTCCTCCTATCTGCACCGCGTTACAATCGCTCTGCGTACAGGCTAAACTCGCCCTCCAAGTTCGCACCGTTACTATTTCACGGCGCGCATTCAAAGCTCGTCCTCCAATCAGCACAGCGTTACATTCGTTCTACGTGCAGGCGAAACTCGCCTGCCGAAATTCCCAGCGTAACTATGTCCCTGCGCGCAGGCAAAGCTCAACCTCCAACTGCACAGCGTTACAATCGCTCTGCGTACAGGCTAAACTCGCCCTCCAAATTCACATTGTTACTATTTCCTGGCGCGCAGGCAAAGCTCGTCCTCCAAACTGCACAGCGTTACAATCGCCCTGCATGCAGGCGAAACTCGCTCTCTAAATTCACAGCGTAAGTATTTCCCTGGACGCAGGCAAAGCTCGTCCTCCAAACTCCACAGCGTTACAATCGCCCATCGTAGAGGCGAAACTCGCCCTCATAATTCACAGCGTTAGTATTTCCCTGCGCGCAGAAAAAGTTCGTATTCCAAGCTACACAGCGTTACAATCGGTCTGTGAGCAGGCGAAACTCGCCCTCCAAATTAACTGCACAGCGTTACAATCGCTCCACGTGCAGGCGAAACTCGCCCTCTAAATTCACAGCGTTACTATTTCTCTACGCGCAGGCAAAGCTCGTCCTCCAACTGCGCAGCGTTACAATCGCCCTGCATGCAGGCGAAGCTCGCGCTCCAAATTCACAGCGGTCTACTTCCCTGCGCACAGTCACAGCACGTCCTTCAACTGCGCAGTTACAAATGCCCTGAGCGCAGGCGAAACTCCCTCTCTAAATTTACAGCGTTAGTATTTTCAGGCAAGCAGGCAATGCTCGTCCTCCAATCTGCACAGCGTTACTATCGCTCTGCGTACAGGCTAAACTCGCCCTCCAAGTTCACAGCGTTACTATTTCCCGGCGCGCAGCAAAGCTCGTCCTCCAATCAGCACAGCGTTACAATCGTTCTGTGTGCAGGCGCAACTCGCCTTCCAAATTCCCAGAATAACTATGTCCCTGCGCGCAGGCAAAGCTCTTCCTCCAACAGCACAGCGTTACGATTGCTTTGCGCAGGCTGAACTCGCCCTCCAAATTCACAGCGTTACTATTTGCCGGCGCGCAGGCAAAGCTCGTCCTCCAAACTGCACAGCGTTACAATCGGTCTGTGTGCAGGCGAAACTCTCCCTCCAAATTAACCTTACAGCGTTACAATCGCTCCATGTGCAGGCGAAACTCGCCCTCCAAATTCACAGCGTTACTATTTCCCTACGCGCAGGCAAAGCTCGTCCTCCAACTGCACAGCGTTACAATCGCTCTGCATGCAGGCAGAGCTCGTGCTCCAAATTCACAGCGTTGCTACTTCCCTGCACGCAGTCACAGCTCGTCCTTCAAAGGCCCAGTTATGATCGCCCTGAGTGCAAGCGAAACTCGCTCTCTAAATTCACAGCGTTAGTATTTCCAGGCACGCAGGCAAAGCTCGTCCTCCAACTGCACAGCGTTACAATCGCTCTGCGTACAGGCTAAACCCGCACTCCAAGTTCAAAGCGTTACTATTTCCCTGCGCGCAAGCAAAGCTCGTTCTCCAACTGCACAGCGTTACAATCGCCATGGTGCAGGCAAAACTCGCCCTCCAAGTTCACAGCGTTACTATTTCCCTGCGCGCAGGCAAAGCTCGTCCTCTACCTGCACAGCGTTACAATCGCTCTGCGTGCAGGCAAAACTCACCCTCCAAGTTCACAGCGTTACTATTTCCCTGTGCGGAGGCAAAGCTCGTTCTCGAACTGCACAGGGTTACAATCGCCATGCGTGCAGGCAAAAATCGCCCTCCAAGTTCACAGCGTTACTATTTTCCGGCGCGCAGGCAAAGCTCGTCCTCCAATCAGCACAGCGTTACAATCGTTCTACGTGCATTCGAAACTCGCCTTCCAAGTTCCCAGCGTAACTATTTCCCGGTGCGCAGTCAAATTTCGTCCTTCAACTGCGCAGCGTCATAATCCCCCAGCGTGCAGGTGAAACTCGCTCTCTAAATTCACAGCGTAACCATTCTCCTGCGCGGAAGCAAAGCTCGTCCTCCAAACTCCACAGCGTTACAATCGCCCGGCGTAGAGGCGAAACTCGCCCTCCAAATTCACAGCGTTGGTATTTCACTGCGCGCAGGAAAAGTTCGTACTCCAAGCTGCACAGTGCCACAATCGCTCTGTGTGCAGGCGAAACTCGCCCTCCAAATTCGCAGCGTAACTATTTCTCTGCGCGTACGCAAAGCCCGTCCCCCAAACTGCACAGCGTGACAATCGCTCTACGTACAGATGAAACTCACTCTCCCAATCCACAGCGTAACTATTTTCCTGCGCGCAGGCAAAGCTCGTCCTTAAACTGCACAGCATTATAATTGCCCTGCATGCGGGCGAAACTCGTTCTCTAAATTCACAGCGTAATTATTTCCGTGCGCGCAGGCAGATCTCGTCTTCCAAACTGCACAGCGTTAAAGTCACCCTGCGAAAAACCGAAACTCGCCCTCCAAATTCACGGCGTTACTATTTCCCTGCGCGCAGGGAAAGCTCGTCCTACAACTGCAAAGCGTTACAATCGCCCGGCGCGCACAAGAAGCTCGCCCTTCAAATTCACAACATTACTACTTCCTTGCGCGCATGCAAAGCTCGTCCTTCAACTGCGCAGCGTCACAATTGCCCTGCGTGCAGGCGAAACTCGCCTTCCAAGTTCACAGCGTTACTATTTCCCTGCGCGCAGGCAAAGCTCGTTTTCCAAACTGAACGGAGTTACAATCGCCCTGCGTTCCGGCGAAGCTCGCCCTCCAAATTCAGAGGGTTGCTACTTCCCTGCGCGCAGTAAAAAACTCGTCCATCTACTGCGCAGAGTTGCAATCGCCCTGCGTACAGGCGAAACTCGCCCTCCAAGTTCACAGCGTTACTATTTCCTTGCGCGTAGGCAAAACTCGCCCTCCAAGTTCACAGCGTTACTATTTTCCGGCGCGCAGGCAAAGCTCGTCCTCTAAACTGCACGGAGTTACAATCGCCCTGCGTGCAGGCAAAACTCGCCCTCCAAGTTCACAGCGTTACTATTTTCCTGCGTGAAGGGCAAAGCTCGTCCTCCAACTGCCCAGCGTTACAATCGCCCTGCGTGCAGGCAAAACTCCGCTCCAAGTTCACAGCGTTACTATTTCCCGGCGCGCAGGCAAAGCTCGTCCTCCAATCAGCACAGCGTTACATTCGTTCTACGTGCAGGCGAAACTGGCCTTCCATATTCCCAGCGTAACTATGTCCCTGCGCGCAGGCAAAGCTCGTCCTCCAACTGCACAGTGTTACAATGGCTCTGCGTACTGGCTAAACTCGCCCTCCAAATACACAGCGGTACTTTTTCCCGGCGCGCAGGTAAAGCTCGTCCTCCAAACTGACAGCGTTACAATCGCCCCGCGTGCAGGCAAAACTCGCCCTCCAAGTTCACAGCGTTACTATTTCCCTGCGCGCAGGCAAAGCTCGTCCACCAAACTGCACGGAGTTACAATTGCCGTGCGTGCAGGCAAAACTCGCCCGCAAAGTTCACAGCGTTACTATTTCCCTGCGCGCAGGCAAAGTTCGTCCTCCAACTGCCCTGCGTTACAATCGCCCAGCATGCAGGCGAAGCTCGCCCTCCAAATTCACAGCGTTGCTACTACCCTGTGCGCAACACAGCTCTTCCTTCAACTGCGCAGTTTAAATTGCCCTGAGTGCAGGCGAAACTCGATCTCTAAATTGACAGCGTTAGTATTTTCAGGCACGCAGGCAAAGCTCGTCCTCCAACTGCACAGCGTTACAATCGCTCTGCGTAAAGGCTAAACTCGCCCTCCAAGTTCACAGCGTTACTATTTCCCTGCGCGCAGCAAAGCTCGTCCTCCAACTGCACGTAGTTACAACCTCCCTGAGTGCTGGCAAAAGTCGCCCTCCAAATTCACAGCGTTACTATTTCCCTGCAGGCAGGCAAAGCTCGTCCTCCAACTGCACAGCGTTACAATCGTTCTGCAAGCAGGCGAAACTCGCGCTCCAACTTCACAGCGTTGCTACTTCCCTGCACGCAACCTCAGCTCGTCCTTCAAATGCCCAGTTACAATCGCCCTGAGTGCAGGTGAAACTCGCTCTCTAAATTCACAGCGTTAGTATTTCCAGGCACGCAGGTAAAGCTCGTCCTCCAAACTAACAGCGTTACAATCGCCCCGCGTGCAGGCAAAACTCGCCCTCGAAGTTCACAGCGTTACTATTTTCCTAAGCGCAGGCAAAGCTCGTCCTCCAAACTGGACGGAGTTACAATCGCCGTGCGTGCAGGCAAAACTCGGCCGCAAAGTTCACAGCGTTACTATTTCCCTGCGCGCAGGCGAAGCTCGTCCTCCAACAGCGCAGCGTTACAATCGCGCTGCGTGCCGGCAAAACTCGCCCTCCAAGTTCACAGCGTCACAACTTCACTGCGCGCATGCAAAGCTCGTCCTCCAAACTGCAGGGAGTTACAATCGCCCTGCGTGCAGGCAAAACTCGCCCTCTAGTCCACAGCGTTACTATTTCCCTGCGCGCAGGCAAAGCTCGTCCTCCAACTGCCCTGCGTTACAAACGCCCTGCGTGCAGGCGAAGCGCGCCCTCATAATTCACAGCGTTGCTACTTCCCTGCGCGCAGTGACAGCTCGTCCTTCAACTGCGCGGTTAAAATCGCCCTTAATGCAGGCGAAACTCGCTCTCTAAATTCACAGCGTTAGTATTTTCTGGCACGTTGGCAAAGCTCGTCCACCAACTGCACAGCGTTACAATCGGTCTGTGTGCAGGCGAAACTCTCCCTCCAAATTAACCTTACAGCGTTACAATCGCTCCATGTGCAGGCGAAACTCGCCCTCCAAATTCACAGCGTTACTATTTCCCTACGCGCAGGCAAAGCTCGTCCTCCAACTGCACAGCGTTACAATCGCTCTGCATGCAGGCAGAGCTCGTGCTCCAAATTCACAGCGTTGCTACTTCCCTGCACGCAGTCACAGCTCGTCCTTCAAAGGCCCAGTTATGATCGCCCTGAGTGCAAGCGAAACTCGCTCTCTAAATTCACAGCGTTAGTATTTCCAGGCACGCAGGCAAAGCTCGTCCTCCAACTGCACAGCGTTACAATCGCTCTGCGTACAGGCTAAACCCGCACTCCAAGTTCAAAGCGTTACTATTTCCCTGCGCGCAGGCAAAGCTCGTTCTCCAACTGCACAGCGTTACAATCGCCATGGTGCAGGCAAAACTCGCCCTCCAAGTTCACAGCGTTACTATTTCCCTGCGCGCAGGCAAAGCTCGTCCTCTACCTGCACAGCGTTACAATCGCTCTGCGTGCAGGCAAAACTCACCCTCCAAGTTCACAGCGTTACTATTTCCCTGTGCGGAGGCAAAGCTCGTTCTCGAACTGCACAGGGTTACAATCGCCATGCGTGCAGGCAAAAATCGCCCTCCAAGTTCACAGCGTTACTATTTTCCGGCGCGCAGGCAAAGCTCGTCCTCCAATCAGCACAGCGTTACAATCGTTCTACGTGCATTCGAAACTCGCCTTCCAAGTTCCCAGCGTAACTATTTCCCGGTGCGCAGTCAAATTTCGTCCTTCAACTGCGCAGCGTCATAATCCCCCAGCGTGCAGGTGAAACTCGCTCTCTAAATTCACAGCGTAACCATTCTCCTGCGCGGAAGCAAAGCTCGTCCTCCAAACTCCACAGCGTTACAATCGCCCGGCGTAGAGGCGAAACTCGCCCTCCAAATTCACAGCGTTGGTATTTCACTGCGCGCAGGAAAAGTTCGTACTCCAAGCTGCACAGTGCCACAATCGCTCTGTGTGCAGGCGAAACTCGCCCTCCAAATTCGCAGCGTAACTATTTCTCTGCGCGTACGCAAAGCCCGTCCCCCAAACTGCACAGCGTGACAATCGCTCTACGTACAGATGAAACTCACTCTCCCAATCCACAGCGTAACTATTTTCCTGCGCGCAGGCAAAGCTCGTCCTTAAACTGCACAGCATTATAATTGCCCTGCATGCGGGCGAAACTCGTTCTCTAAATTCACAGCGTAATTATTTCCGTGCGCGCAGGCAGATCTCGTCTTCCAAACTGCACAGCGTTAAAGTCACCCTGCGAAAAACCGAAACTCGCCCTCCAAATTCACGGCGTTACTATTTCCCTGCGCGCAGGGAAAGCTCGTCCTACAACTGCAAAGCGTTACAATCGCCCGGCGCGCACAAGAAGCTCGCCCTTCAAATTCACAACATTACTACTTCCTTGCGCGCATGCAAAGCTCGTCCTTCAACTGCGCAGCGTCACAATTGCCCTGCGTGCAGGCGAAACTCGCCTTCCAAGTTCACAGCGTTACTATTTCCCTGCGCGCAGGCAAAGCTCGTTTTCCAAACTGAACGGAGTTACAATCGCCCTGCGTTCCGGCGAAGCTCGCCCTCCAAATTCAGAGGGTTGCTACTTCCCTGCGCGCAGTAAAAAACTCGTCCATCTACTGCGCAGAGTTGCAATCGCCCTGCGTACAGGCGAAACTCGCCCTCCAAGTTCACAGCGTTACTATTTCCTTGCGCGTAGGCAAAGCTTGTCCTCCGAACTGCACGGAGTTACAATCGCCCTGCATGCAGGCAAAACTCGCCCTCCAAGTTCACAGCGTTACTATTTTCCGGCGCGCAGGCAAAGCTCGTCCTCTAAACTGCACGGAGTTACAATCGCCCTGCGTGCAGGCAAAACTCGCCCTCCAAGTTCACAGCGTTACTATTTTCCTGCGTGAAGGGCAAAGCTCGTCCTCCAACTGCCCAGCGTTACAATCGCCCTGCGTGCAGGCAAAACTCCGCTCCAAGTTCACAGCGTTACTATTTCCCGGCGCGCAGGCAAAGCTCGTCCTCCAATCAGCACAGCGTTACATTCGTTCTACGTGCAGGCGAAACTGGCCTTCCATATTCCCAGCGTAACTATGTCCCTGCGCGCAGGCAAAGCTCGTCCTCCAACTGCACAGTGTTACAATGGCTCTGCGTACTGGCTAAACTCGCCCTCCAAATACACAGCGGTACTTTTTCCCGGCGCGCAGGTAAAGCTCGTCCTCCAAACTGACAGCGTTACAATCGCCCCGCGTGCAGGCAAAACTCGCCCTCCAAGTTCACAGCGTTACTATTTCCCTGCGCGCAGGCAAAGCTCGTCCACCAAACTGCACGGAGTTACAATTGCCGTGCGTGCAGGCAAAACTCGCCCGCAAAGTTCACAGCGTTACTATTTCCCTGCGCGCAGGCAAAGTTCGTCCTCCAACTGCCCTGCGTTACAATCGCCCAGCATGCAGGCGAAGCTCGCCCTCCAAATTCACAGCGTTGCTACTACCCTGTGCGCAACACAGCTCTTCCTTAAACTGCGCAGTTTAAATTGCCCTGAGTGCAGGCGAAACTCGATCTCTAAATTGACAGCGTTAGTATTTTCAGGCACGCAGGCAAAGCTCGTCCTCCAACTGCACAGCGTTACAATCGCTCTGCGTAAAGGCTAAACTCGCCCTCCAAGTTCACAGCGTTACTATTTCCCTGCGCGCAGCAAAGCTCGTCCTCCAACTGCACGTAGTTACAACCTCCCTGAGTGCTGGCAAAAGTCGCCCTCCAAATTCACAGCGTTACTATTTCCCTGCAGGCAGGCAAAGCTCGTCCTCCAACTGCACAGCGTTACAATCGTTCTGCAAGCAGGCGAAACTCGCGCTCCAACTTCACAGCGTTGCTACTTCCCTGCACGCAACCTCAGCTCGTCCTTCAAATGCCCAGTTACAATCGCCCTGAGTGCAGGTGAAACTCGCTCTCTAAATTCACAGCGTTAGTATTTCCAGGCACGCAGGTAAAGCTCGTCCTCCAAACTAACAGCGTTACAATCGCCCCGCGTGCAGGCAAAACTCGCCCTCGAAGTTCACAGCGTTACTATTTTCCTAAGCGCAGGCAAAGCTCGTCCTCCAAACTGGACGGAGTTACAATCGCCGTGCGTGCAGGCAAAACTCGGCCGCAAAGTTCACAGCGTTACTATTTCCCTGCGCGCAGGCGAAGCTCGTCCTCCAACAGCGCAGCGTTACAATCGCGCTGCGTGCCGGCAAAACTCGCCCTCCAAGTTCACAGCGTCACAACTTCACTGCGCGCAGGCAAAGCTCGTCCTCCAAACTGCAGGGAGTTACAATCGCCCTGCGTGCAGGCAAAACTCGCCCTCTAGTCCACAGCGTTACTATTTCCCTGCGCGCAGGCAAAGCTCGTCCTCCAACTGCCCTGCGTTACAAACGCCCTGCGTGCAGGCGAAGCGCGCCCTCATAATTCACAGCGTTGCTACTTCCCTGCGCGCAGTGACAGCTCGTCCTTCAACTGCGCGGTTAAAATCGCCCTTAATGCAGGCGAAACTCGCTCTCTAAGTTCACAGCGTTAGTATTTTCTGGCACGTTGGCAAAGCTCGTCCACCAACTGCATAGCGTTACAATCGCTCTGCGTACATTCTAAACTCGCCCTCTAAGTTCACAACGTTACTATTTCGCCGCGCGCAGGCAATGCTCGTCCTCCAATCTGCACAGCGTTACAATCGCTCTGCGTACAGGCTAAACTCGCCCTCCAAGTTCACAGCGTTACTCTTTCCCGCGCGCAGGCAAAGCTCGTCCTCCAATCAGCACAGCGTTACAATCGTTCTGTGTGCAGGCGATACTCGCCTGCCAAAATTCTCGGCGTAACTATGTCCCTGCGCGCAGGCAAAGCTCGTCCTCCAACTGCACAGCGTTACAATCGCTTTGCCTACAGGCTGAACTCGCCCTCCAAATTCACAGCGTTACTATTTCCCGGCGCGCAGGCAAAGCTCGTCCTCCAAACTGCACAGCGTTACAATCGGTCTGTGTGCAGGCGAAACTCGCCCTCCAAATTAACCTTACAGCGTTACAATCGCTCCACGTGCAGGCGAAACTCGCCCTCCAAATTCACAGCGTTACTATTTCCCTGCGCGAAGGCAAAGCTCGTCCTCCAACTGCACAGCATTACAATCGCCCTGCGTTCAGGCAAAACTCGCCCTCCGAGTTCACAGCGTTACTATTTCCCTGCGCGCAGGCAAAGCTCGTCCTCCAACTGCACAGCGCTACAATCGCCATGCGTGCAGGCAAAACTCGCCCTCCAAGTTCGCAGCGTTACTATTTCGCGGCGCGCATTCAAAGCTCGTCCTCCAATCAGCACAGCGTTACATTCGTTCTACGCGCAGGCGAAACTCGCCTGCCGAAATTCCCAGCGTAACTATGTCCCTGCGCGCAGGCAAAGCTCAACCTCCAACTGCACAGCGTTACAATCGCTCTGCGTACAGGCTAAACTCGCCCTCCAAATTCACAGCGTTACTATTTCCCGGCGCGCAGGCAAAGCTCGTCCTCCAACTGCACAGCGTTACAATCGCCCTGCATGCAGGCGATGCTCGCCCGCCTAATTCCCAGCTTTGCTACTTCCCTGCAAGCAGTCACAGCTCGTCCTTCAACTGCGCAGTTACAATCGCCCTGAGTGCAGGCGAAACTCGCTCTCTAAATTAACAGCGTTAGTATTTTCTGGCACGCAGGCAAAGCTAGTCCTCCAACTGCACAGCGTTACAATCGCTCTGAATACAGGCTAAACTGTAGAACAACCGACAACTGAGCTAGTTGGTGCATCTTTAAGCCGTTGTAAAAACAGCGCAAAACTCGCCCTCCAAGTTCACAGCGTTACTATTTCCCTGCGCGCAGGCAAAGCTCGTCCTCCAAACTGCACGGAGTTACAATCGCCGTGCGTGCAGGCAAAACTCGCCCGCAAAGTTCACAGCGTTACTATTTCCCTGCGCGCAGGGAAAGCTCGTCCTCCAACTGCACAGCGTTACAATCGCGCTGCGTGCAGGCAAAACTCGCCTTCCAAGTTCACAGCGTTACTACTTCCCCTCGCGCGGGCAGAGCTCGTCCTCCAAACTGCACGGAGTTACAATCGTTCTGCGTGCAAGCAAAACTCGCCCTCCAAGTCCACAGCGTTACTATTTCCCTGCGCGCAGGCAAAGCTCGTACTCCAACGGCACAGCGTTACAATCGCCCTGCGTGCAGGCAAAACTCGCCCTCCAAGTTCACAGCGTTACTATTTCCCGGCGCGCAGGCAAAGCTCGTCATCCAAAGTGCACAGAGTTACAATCGCCCTGCGTACAGGCAAAACTCGCCCTCCAAATTCACAGTGTTGCTATTTCCCTGCGCGCAGGCAAAGCTCGTCCTCCAACTGCCCTGCGTTACAATCGCCCTGCATGCAGGCCAAGCTCGAACTCCAAATTCACAGCGTTGCTACTTCCCTGCGCGCAGTCACTGCTCGTCCTTCAACTGCGCAGTTAAAATCGCCCTGAATGCAGGCGAAACTCGCTCTCTAAATTCACAGCGTTAGTATTTGCAGGCACGTTGGAAAAGCTCGTCCACCAAGTGCATAGCGTTACAATCGCTCTGCGTACATTCTAAACTCGCCCTCCAAGTTCACAACGTTACTATTTCGCCGCGCGCAAGCAATGCTCGTCCTCCAATCTGCACAGCGTTACAATCGCTTTGCCTACAGGCCGAACTCGCCCTCCAAATTCACAGCGTTACTCTTTCCCGGCGCGCAGGCAAAGCTCTTCCTCCAACTGCACAGCGCTACAATCGCCATGCGTGCAGGCAAAACTCGCCCTCCAATTTCACAGCGTTACTATTTCCCTACGCGCAGGCAAAGCTCGTCCTCTACATGCACAGCGTTACAATCGCCCTGCGTGCAGGAAAAACTCGCCCTCCAAGTTCACAGCGTTACTATTTCCCCGCGCGCAGGCAAAGCTCGTCCTCGAACTGCACAGGTTTACAATCGTCATGCGTGCAGGCAAAACTAGCCCTCCAAGTTCACAGCGTTACTATTTCCCTGCGCGCAGGCAAAGCTCATCCTCCAAACTGCACGCAGTTACAGTCGCCCTGCGTGCTGGCAAAACTCGCCCTCCATGTTAACAGCGTTAATATTTCCCGGCGCGCAGGCAATGCTCGTCCTCCAAACTGCACAGCGTTACAATCGGTCTGTGTGCAGGCGAAACTCGCCCTCAAAATTAACCTTACAGCTTTACAATCGCTCCACGTGCAGGCGAAACTCGCCCTCCAAATTCACAGCGTTACTATTTCCCTGCGCGCAGGCAAAGCTCGTCCTCCAACTGCACAGCGTTACAATCGCCCTGCATGCAGGCAGAGCGCGCGCTCCAAATTCACAGCGTTGCTACTTCCCTGCACGAAGTCACAGCTCGTCCTTCAACTGAGTAGTTACGATCGCCCTGAGTGCAGGCGAAAATCGCTCTCTAAATTCACAGCGTTAGTATTGCCAGGCACGCAGGCAAAGCTCGTCCTCCAACTGCACAGCGCTACAATCGCTCTGCGTACAGGCTAAACTCGCACTCCAAGTTCACAGCGTTACTATTTCCCAGCGCGCAGGCAAAGCTCGTCCTCCAACTGCACAGCGTTACAATCACCCTGTGCTCAGGCAAAACTCGCCCTCCGAGTTCACAGCTTTAATTTTTTCCTGCGCACAGGCAATGCTCGTCCTCCAAATTGCACGGAGTTACAATCGCCCTGCGTGAAGGCGAAACTCGCCCTCCAAGTTCACAGCGCTACTATTTTCCGGCGCGCAGGCAAAGCTCGTCCTCCAAATTGCACGAAGTTACAATCGCCCTGCGTGCAGGCAAAACTCGCCCTCCAAGTTCACAGCGTTACTGTTTCCCTGCGCGAAGTGCAAAGCTCGTCCTCCAACTGCACAGAGTTACATTCGCCCTGCGTGCAGGCAAAACTCTCCTCCAAGGTCACTGCGTTACTATTTCCCTCCGCGCAGGCAAAGCTCGTCCTCCAAGCTGCACAGCGTTACAATCGGTCTTTGTGCAGGCGAAACTCGCCCTCCAAATTCACAGCGTTAGCATTTCCCTGCGCGCAGAAAAAGTTTGTATTCCAAGCCGCACAGCGTTACAATCAGTCTGTGTGCAGGCGAAGCTCGCCCTCCAAATTAACTGCACAGCGTTACAATCGCTCTACGTGCAGGCGAAACTCGCCCTCCAACTTAACAGCGTTACTATTTCCCTGCGCGCAGGCAAAAGCTCGTCCTCCAATGTGCACAGAGTTACAATCGCCCTGCGTACCGGCAAATCTCGCCCTCCAAATTCACAGCGTTACTATTTCTCTGCGCGCAGGCAAAGCTCGTCCTCCAACTGCACAGCGTTACAATCTCCCTGCATGCAGGCGAAGCTCGCCCTCCCAATTCACAGCTTTGCTACTTCCCTGTGGGCAGTCACAGCTCGTCCTTCAACTGCGCAGTTACAATCGCCCTGAGTGCAGGCGAAACTCGCTCTCTAAATTCACAGCGTTAGTATTTTCAGGCACGCAGGCAAAGCTCGTCGTCCAACTGCACAGCGTTACAATCGCTCTGAATACAGGCTAAACTCGCCCTCCAAGTTCACAGTGTTACTATTTCCCTGCGCGCATTCAAAGCTCGTCCTCCAATCAGCACAGCGTTACATTCGTTCTACGTGCAGGCGAAACTCGCCTTCCAAGTTCTCAGCGTAACTATGTCCCTGCGCGCAGGCAAAGCTCGTCCTCCAAGCTACACAGCGTTACAATCGGTCTGTGTGAAGGCGAAACTCGCCCTCCAAATTAACTGCACAGCGTAACAATCGCTCCACGTGCAGGCGAAACTCGCCCTCCAAATTCACAGCGTTACTATTGCCCTGCACGCAGGCAAAGCTCGTCCTCCAACTGCGCAGTTACAATCGCCCTGAGTGCAGGCGGAACTCGCTCTCTGAATTCACAGCGTTAGTATTTCCAGGCACGCAGGCAAAGCTCGTCCTCCAACTGCACAGCGTTACAATCGCTCTGCGTACATTCTAATCTCGCCCTCCAAGTTCACATCGTTACTATTTCCCGGCACGCAGGCAAAGCTCGTCCTCCAATCTGCACAGCGTTACAATCGTTCTGCGTGCAGGCGAAACTCGCCTTCCAAATTCCCAGCGTAACTATGTCCCTGCGCGCAGGCAAAGCTCGTCCCCCAACTGCACAGCGTTACAATGGCTCTGCGTACTGGCTAAACTCGCCCTCCAAAGTTCACAGCGTTACTATTTCCCTGCGCGCAGGCAAAGCTCGTCCTCCAAAGTGCACAGAGTTACAATCGCCCTGCGTACAGGCAAAAGTCGCCCTCCAAATTCACACCGGTACTATTTCCCTGTGCACAGGCAAAGCTCGTCCTCCAACTGCCCTGCGTTAGAATCACCCTGCATGAAGGCGAAGCCCGCCCTCCAAATTCACAGCGTTGCTACTTCCCTGCGCGCAGTCACAGCTCGCCCTTCAACTGCGCAGTTAAAGTCGCCCTGAGTGCAGGCGAACTCGCTCTCTAAATTCACAGCGTTAGTATTTTCAGGCACGCAGGCAAAGCTCGTCATCCAACTGCACAGCGTTACAATCGCTCTGCGTACATTCTAATCTCGCCCTCCAAGTTCACAACGTTACTATTTCCCCGCACGCAGGCAATGCTCGTCCTCCAATCTGCACAGCGTTACAATCGTTCTGTGTGCATGCGAAACTCGCTTTTCAAATTCCCAGAGTAACTATGTCCCTGCGCGCAGGCAAAGCTCGTCCTCCAACTGCACAGCGTTGCAATCGCTTTGCGTACAGGCTGAACTCGCCCTCCAAATTCACATCGTTACTATTTCCCTGCTCGCAGGCAAAGCTCGTCCTCCAACTGCACAGCGTCACAATCGCTCTACGTGCAGGCGAAACTCGCCCTCTAACTTCACAGCGTTACTATTTCCCTGCGCGCAGGCAAAAGCTCGTAATCCAAAGTGCACAGAGTTACAATCGCCCTGCGTACAGGCAAATCTCGCCCTCCAAATTCACAGCGTTACTATTTCTCTGCGCGCAGGCAAAGCTCGTCCTCCAACTACACGGCGTTACAATCGCCCTGCATGCAGGCGAAGCTCGCCCTCCTGATTCACAGCTTTGCTACTTCAATGTGCGCAGTCACAGCTCGTCCTTCAACTGCGCAGTTACAATCGCCCTGAGTGCAGGCGAAACTCGCTCTCTGAATTCACAGCGTTAGTATTTTCAGGCACGCAGGCAAAGCTCGTCCTCCAACTGCACAGCGTTACAATCGCTCTGAATACAGGCTAAACTCGGCCTCCAAGTTCACAGTGTTACTATTTCCCTGCGCGCAGGCAAAGCTCAACCTCCAACTGCACAGCGTTACAATCGCTCTGCGTACAGGCTAAACTCGCCCTCCAAATTCACAGCGTTACTATTTCCTGGCGCGCAGGCAAAGCTCGTCCTCCAAACTGCACAGCGTTATAATCGCCCTGCATGCAGGCGAAACTAGCTCTCTAAATTCACAGCGTTAGCATTTCCCTGGACGCAGGCAAAGCTCGTCCTCCAAACTCCACAGCGTTACAATCGCCCAGCGTAGAGGCGAAACTCGCCCTCCAAATTCACAGCGTTAGTATTTCCCTGCGCGCAGAAAAAGTTCGTATTCCAAGCTACACAGCGTTACAATCGGTCTGTGTGCAGGCGAAACTCGCCCTCCAAATTAACTGCACAGCGTTACAATCGCTGCACGCGCAGGCGAAACTCGCCCTCCAAATTCACAGCGTTACTAATTCTCTGCGCGCAGGCAAAGCTCGTCCTCCAACTGCGCAGCGTTACAATCGCCCTGCATGCAGGCGAAGCTCGCGCTCCAAATAAACAGCGTTGCTACTTCATTGCGCACAGTCACAGCACGTCCTTCAACTGCGCAGTTACAATTGCCCTGAGCGCAGGCGAAACTCCCTCTCTAAATTTACAGCGTTAGTATTTTCAGGCACGCAGGGAAAGCTCGTCCTCCAATCTGCACAGCGTTACAATCGCTCTGCATACAGTCTAAACTCGCCCTCCAAGTTCACAGCGTTACTATTTTCGGCGCGCAGGCAAAGCTCGTTCTCCAACTGCACAGCGTTACAATCGCCATGCGTGCAGGCAAAACTCGCCCTCCAAGTTCACAGCGTTACTATTTCCCTGCGCGCAGGCAAAGCTCGTCCTCTACCTGCACAGCGTTACAATCGCTCTGCGTGCAGGCAAAACTCGCCCTCTAAGTTCACAGCGTTACTATTTCCCTGCGCGCAGGCAAAGCTCGTTCTCGAACTGCACAGGGTTACAATCGTGATGCGTGCAGGCAAAACTCCCCCTCCAAGTTCACAGCATTACTATTTCCCTGCGCGCAGGCAAAGCTGGTCCTCGAACTGCACAGGGTTACAATCGCCATGCGTGCAGGCAAAAATCGCCCTCCAAGTTCACAGCGTTACTATTTTCCGGCGCGCAGGCAATGCTCGTCCTCCAATCTGCACAGCGTTACAATCGTTCTGTGTGCATGCGAAACTCGCCTTTCAAATTCCCAGAGTAACTATGTCCCTGCGCGCAGGCAAAGCTCGTCCTCCAACTGCACAGCGTTGCAATCGCTTTGCGTACAGGTTGAACTCGCCCTCCAAATTCACATCGTTACTATTTCCCTGCGCGCAGGCAAAGCTCGTCCTCCAACTGCCCAGCGTTACAATCGCTCTACGTGCAGGCGAAACTCGCCCTCCAACTTCACAGCGTTACTATTTCCCTGCGCGCAGGCAAAAGCTCGTCCTCCAAACTCCACAGAGTTACAATCGCCCTGCGTACAGGCAAATCTCGCCCTCCAAATTCACAGCGTTACTATTCCTCTACGCGCAGGCAAAGCTCGTCCTCCAACTGCACGGCGTTACAATTGCCCTGCATGCAGGCGAAGCTCGCCCTCCTGATTCACAGCTTTGCTACTTCCCTGTGCGCAGTCACAGCTCGTCCTTCAACTGCGCAGTTACAATCGCCCTGAGTGCAGGCGAAACTCGCTCTCTAAATTCACAGCGTTAGTATTTTCAGGCACGCAGGCAAAGCTCGTCCTCCAACTGCACAGCGTTACAATCGCTCTGAATACAGGCTAAACACGGCCTCCAAGTTCACAGTGTTACTATTTCCCTGCGCGCAGGCAAAGCTCAACCTCCAACTGCACAGCGTTACAATCGCTCTGCGTACAGTCTAAACTCGCCCTCCAAATTCACAGCGTTACTATTTCCCGGCGCGCAGGCAAAGCTCGTCCTCCAAACTCCACAGCGTTACAATCGCCCAGCGTAGAGGCGAAACTCGCCCTCCAAATTCACAGCGTTAGTGTTTCCCTGCGCGCAGAAAAAGTTCGTATTCCAAGCTACACAGCGTTACAATCGGTCTGTGTGCAGGCGAAACTCGCCCTCCAAATTAACTGCACAGCGTTACAATCGCGCCACGCGCAGGCGAAACTCGCCCTCCAAGTTCACAGCGTTACTAATTCTCTGCGCGCAGGCAAAGCTCGTCCTCCAACTGCGCAGCGTTACAATCGCCCTATATGCAGGCGAAGCTCGCGCTCCAAATTCACAGCGTTGCTACTTCCCTGCGCACAGTCACAGCACGTCCTTCAACTGCGCAGTTACAATTGCCCTGAACGCAGGCGAAACTCCCTCTCTAAATTTACAGCATTAGTATTTTCAGGCACGCAGGAAAAGCTCGTCCTCCAATCTGCACAGCGTTACAATCGCTCTGCATACAGGCTAAACTCGCCCTCCAAGTTCACAGTGTTACTATTTTCCGGCGCGCAGCAAAGCTCGTCCTCCAATCAGCACAGCGTTACAATCGTTCTGTGTGCAGGCGAAACTCGCCTTCCAAAATCTCAGAATAACTATGTCCCAGCGCGCAGGCAAAGCTCGTCCTCCAACTGCACAGCGTTACAATTGCGTTGCGCACAGGCTGAACTCGCCCTCTAAATTCACAGCGTTCCTATTTCCCTGCGCGCAGGCGAAGCTCGTCCTCCAACTGCACAGCGTTACAATCGCCCTGCATGCAGGCAGAGCTCGTGCTCCAAATTCACAGCGTTGCTACTTCCCTGCACGCAGTCACAGCTCGTCCTTCAACGGCCCAGTTATGATCGCCCTGAGTGCAGGCGAAACTCGCTCTCTAAATTCACAGCGTTAGTATTTCCAGGCACGCAGGCAAAGCTCGTCTTCCAACTGCACAGCGTTACAATCGCTCTGCGTACAGGCTAAACTCGCACTCCAAGTTCACAGCGTTACTATTTCCCTGCGCGCAGGTAAAGCTTGTTCTCCAACTGCACAGCGTTACAATCGCCATGCGTGCAGGCAAAACTCGCCCTCCAAGTTCACAGCGTTACTATGTCCCTGCGCGCAGGCAACGCTCGTCCTCTACCTGCACAGCGTTACAATCGCTCTGCGTGCAGGCAAAACTCGCCCTCTAAGTTCACAGCGTTACTATTTCCCTGCGCGCAGGCAAAGCTCGTTCTCGAACTGCACAGGGTTACAATCGTGATGCGTGCAGGCAAAACTCCCCCTCCAAGTTCACAGCATTACTATTTCCCTGCGCGCAGGCAAAGCTGGTCCTCGAACTGCACAGGGTTACAATCGCCATGCGTGCAGGCAAAAATCGCCCTCCAAGTTCACAGCTTTACTATTTTCCGGCGCGCAGGCAAAGCTCGTCCTCCAATCAGCACAGCGTTACAATCTTTCTACGTGCAGGCGAAACTCGCCTTCCAAGTTCCCAGCGTAACTATTTCCCGGTGCGCAGGCAACGTTCGTCCTCCAAACTGCACAGCGTTACAATCGCCCTGCGTGCAGGTAAAACTCGCCCTTCAAGTTCACATCGTTACCATTTTCCGGCGCGCAGGCAAAGCTCGTCCTCCAAAGTGCACAGAGTTACAATCGCCCTGCGTACAGGCAAAACTCGCTCTCCAAATTCACAGCGTTACTATTTCCCTACGCGCAGGCAAAGCTCGTCCTCCAACTGCCCTGCGTTACAATCGCCCTGCATGCAGGCGAAGCTCGCCCTCCAAATTCACAGCGTTGATACTACCCTGCGCGCAACACAGCTCGTCCTTCAACGGCCCAGTTATGATCGCCCTGAGTGCAGGCGAAACTCGATCTCTAAATTCACAGCGTTAGTATTCTCAGGCACGCAGGCAATGCTCGTCCTCCAATCTGCACAGCCTTACAATCGCTCTGCGTAAAGGCTAAACTCGCCCTCCAAGTTCACAGCGTTACTATTTCCCTGCGCGCAGGCAAAGCTCGTCCTCCAACTGCACGTAGCTACAATCGCCCTGCGTGCTGGCAAAAGTCGCCCTCCAAATTCACAGCGTTAGCATTTCCCTGCGCGCACAAAAAGTTCGTATTCCAAGCTGCACAGCGTTATTATCAGTCTGTGTGCAGACGAAACTCGCCCTCCAAATTAACTGCACAGCGTTACAATCGCTCCACTTGCAGGCGAAACTTGCCCTCCAAATTCACAGCGTTACTATTTCCCTGCGCGCAGGCAAAGCTGGTCCTCCAACTGCACAGCGTTACAATCGCCCTGCCTGCAGGCAGAGCGCGCGCTCCAAATTCACAGCGTTGCTACTTCCCTGCACGAAGTCACAGCTCGTCCTTCAACTCACTAGTTACAATCGCCCTCAGTGCAGGCGAAACTCGCTCTCTAAATTCACAGCGTTAGAATTTTCAGGCACGCAGGCAAAGCTCGTCGTCCAACTGCACAGCGTTACAATCGCTCTGAATACAGGCTAAACTCGCCCTCCAAGTTCACAGTGTTACTATTATCCTGCGCGCATTCAAAGCTCGTCCTCCAATCTGCACAGCGTTACAATCGCTCTGCGTACAGGCTAAACTCGCCCTCCAAGTTCACAGCGTTACTATTTCCCTGCGCGTAGGCAAAGCTCGTCCTCCAATCACAACAGCGTTACAATGGTTCTCTGTGCAGGCGAAACTCGCCTGCCAAAATTCCCGGCGTAACTATGTCCCCGCGCGCAAACAAAGCTCGTCCTCCAACTGCACAGCGTTACAATCGCTTTGCCTACAGGCTGAACTCGCCCTCCAAATTCACAGCGTTACTATTTCCCGGCGCGCAGGCAAAGCTCGTCCTCCAAACTGCACAGCGTTACAATCGGTCTGTGTGCAGGCGAAACTCGCCCTCCAAATTAACCTTACAGCGTTACAATCGCTTCACGTGCAAGCGAAACTCGCCCTCCAAATTCACAGCGTTACTATTTCCCTGCGCGCAGGCAAAGCTCGTCCTCCAACTGCACAGCACTACAATCGCCCTGCGTTCAGGCAAAACTCGCCCTCCGAGTTCACAGCGTTACTATTTTCCTGCACGCAGGCAAAGCTCGTCCTCCAACTGCACAGCGCTACAATCGCCATGCGTGCAGGCAAAACTCGCCCTCCAAGTTCACAGTGTTACTATTTCCCTGCGCGCATTCAAAGCTCGTCCTCCAATCAGCACAGCGTTACATTCGTTCTATGTGCAGGCGAAACTCTTCTTCCAAATTCTCAGCGTAACTATGTCCCTGCGCGCAGGCGAAGCTCGTCCTCCAACTACACAGCGTTACAATCGCTCTGCGTACAGGCTAAACTTGCACTCCAAATTCACAGCGTTTCTATTTCCCGGCGCGCAGGCAAAGCTCGTCCTCCAATCTGCAGAGCGTTACAATCGTTCTGCGTGCAGGCGAAACTCGCCTTCCAAATCCCCAGCGTAACTATGTCCCTGCGCGCAGGCAAAGCTCGTCCTCTAACTGCACAGCGTTACAATGGCTCTGCGTACTGGCTAAACTCGCCCTCCAAAGTTCACAGCGTTACTATTTCCCTGCGCGCAGCTAAAGCTCGTCATCCAACTACACAGCGTTACAATCGCCCTGCGTGCAGGCAAAACTCGCCCTCCAAGTCCGCATCGTTACTATTTCCCTGCGCGCAGGCAAAGCTCGTCCTCCAACTGCACAGCGTTACAATCGCTCTGCGTGCAGGAAAAACTCGCCCTCCAAGTTCACAGCGTTACTATTTCCCGGCGCGCAGGCAAAGCTCGTCCTCCAAAGTGCACAAAGTTACAATCGCAGTGCTTACAGGCGAAGCTCGCCCTCCAAATTCACAGCGTTGCTACTTCCCTGCGCGCAGTCACAGCTCGTCCTTCAACTGCGCAGTTAAAATCGCCCTAAGTGCATGCGAAACTCGCTCTCTAAATTCACAGCGTTAGTATTTTCAGGCACGCAGGCAAAGCTCGTCCTCCAACTGCACAGCGTTACAATCGCTCTGCGTACATTCTAATCTCGCCCTCCAAGTTCACAACGTCACTATTTCCCCGCGCGCAGGCAATGCTCGTCCTCCAACTGCACAGCGTTACAATCGCCCTGCATGCAGGCAGAGCTCGCGCTCTAAATTCACAGCGTTGCTACTTCCCTGCACGCAATCACAGCTCGTCCTTCAACTGCCCAGTTACGATCGCCCTGAGTGCAGGCGAAACTCGCTCTCTAAATTCACAGCGTTAGTATTTCCAGGCACGCAGGCAAAGCTCGTCCTCCAACTGCACAGCGTTACAATTGCTCTGCGTACAGGCTAAACTCGCACTCCAAGTTCACAGCGTTACTATTTCTCTGCGCGCAGGCAAAGCTCGTCCTCCAACTGCACAGCGTTACAATCGCCCTGCATTCAGGCAAAACTCGCCTTCCGAGTTCACAGCGTTACTATTTCCCTGCGCGCAGGCAAAGCTCGTCCTCCAAACTGCACGCAGTTACAATCGCCCTGCGTGTAGGCAAAACTCGCCCTCCAAGTTCACAGCGTTAGTATTTCCCTGCGCGCCGGCAAAGCTCGTCCTCCAACTGCACAGCGTTACAATCGCCATGCGTGCAGGCAAATCTCGCCCTCCAAGTTCACAGCGTTACTATTTCCCTGCGCGCAGGCAAAGCTCGTCCTCTACCTGCACAAAGTTACAATCGCTCTGCGTGCAGGCAAAACTCGCCCTCCACGTTCACAGCGTTACTATTTTCCTGCGCGCAGGCAAAGCTCGTCCTCGAACTGCACATGGTTGCAATCGTCATGCGTGCAGGCAAAACTCGCCCTCCAAGTTCACAGCATTACTATTTCCCTGCGCGCAGGCAAATCTGGTCCTCGAACTGCACAGGGTTACAATCGCCAGTTGTGCAGGCAAAACTCGCCCTCCAAGTTCACAGCGTTACTATTTTCCGGCGCGCAGGCAAAGCTTGTCCTCCAATCAGCACAGCGTTACAATCGTTTTACGTGCAGGCGAAACTCGCCTTCCAAGTTCCCAGCGTAACTATTTCCCGGTGCGCAGGCAAAGTTCGTCCTCCAAACTGCACAGCGTTACAATCGCCTTGCGTGCAGGCAAAACTCGCCCTCCAAGTTCACAGCGTTACTATTTCCCTGCGCGCAGGCAAAGCTCGTCCTCCACACAACAAGGCGATACAATCGCCCTGCGTGCAGGAAAAACTCGCCCTCCAAGTTCACAGCGTTACTATTTCCCTGCGCGCAGGCAAAGCTCGTCCTCCAAACTGCTCGGAGTTAAAGTCGCCCTGCGTGCAGGCACAACTCGCCCTCAAAGTTCACAGCATTACTATTTCCCTGCGCGCAGGCAAAGCTCGTCCTCCAAACTGCACGGAGTTACAGTCGCCCTGCGTGCAGGCGAAACTCGCCCTCCAAATTAACCTTACAGCTTTACAATCGCTCCACGTGCAGGCGAAACACGCCCTCCAAATTCACAGCGTTACTATATCCCTGCGCGCAGGCAAAGCTCGTCCTCCAACTACACAGCGTTACAATCGCCCTGCATGCAGGCAGAGCGCGCGCTCCAAATTAACAGCGTTGCTACTTCCCTGCACGCAGTCACAGCTCGTCCTTCAACTGCCTAGTTACGATCGGCCTGAGTGCAGGCGAAACTCGCTCTCTAAATACACAGCGTTACTATTTCCCGGCGCGCAGGCAAAGCTCGTCCTCCAAACTGCACGGAGTTACAGTCGCCCTGCGTGCTGGCAAAACTCGCCCTCCAAGTTAACAGCGTTAATATTTCCCGGCGCGCAGGCAAAGCTCGTCCTCAACTGCACAGCGTTAAAGTCGCTCTGCGTACAGGCTAAACTCGCACTCCAAGTTCACAGCGTTACTATTTCCCTGCGCGCAGGCAAAGCTCGTCCTCCAACTGCACAGCGTTACAATCGCCCTGCTATCAGGCAAAACTCGCCCTCCAAGTTCACAGCGTTGCTATTTTCCGGCGCGCAGGCAAAGCTCGTCCTCCAAACTGCACGGAGTTGCAATCGCCCTGCGTGCAGGCAAAACTCGCCCTCCATGTTCACAGCCTTACTATTTCCTTGCGCGCAGGCAAAGCTCGTCCTCCAAACTGCACGTAGTTACAATCGCCCTGCGTGCTGGCAAAACTCGCCCTCCAAGTTCACAGCCCCAGTAATTCCCTGCGCGCATCAAAAGTTCGTATTCCAAGCTGCACAGCGTTACAATCAGTCTGTGTGCAGGCGAAACTTGGCCTCCAAATTAACTGCACAGCGTTACAATCGCTCTGCGTGCAGGCGAAACTCGCCCTCCAACATCACAGCGTTACTATTTTCCTGCGCGCAGGCAAAAGCTCGTAATCCAAAGTGCACAGAGTTACAATCGCCCTGCATGCAGGCGAAGCTCGCCCTTCTAATTCACAGCTTTGCTACTTCCCTGTGCGCAGTCAGAGCTCGTCCTTCAACTGCGCAGTTACAATCGCCCTGAGTGCAGGCGAAACTCGCTCTCTAAATTCACAGCGTTAGTATTTTCAGGCACGCAGGCAAAGCTCGTCCTCCAACTGCACAGCGTTACAATCGCTCTGAATACAGGCTAAACTCGCCCTCCAAGTTCACAGTGTTACTATTTCCCTGCGCGCAGGCAAAGCTCGTCCTCCTATCTGCACAGCGTTATAATCGCTCTGCGTACAGGCTAAACTCGCCCTCCAAGTTCGCAGCGTTACTATTTCGCGGCGCGCATTCAAAGCTCGTCCTCCAATCAGCACAGCGTTACATTCGTTCTACGTGCAGGCGAAACTCGCCTGCCGAAATTCCCAGCGTAACTATGTCCCTGCGCGCAGGCAAAGCTCAACCTCCAACTGCACAGCGTTACAATCGCTCTGCGTACAGGCTAAACTCGCCCTCCAAATTCACAGCGTTACTATTTCCTGGCGCGCAGGCAAAGCTCGTCCTCCAAACTGCACAGCGTTACAATCGCCCTGCATGCAGGCGAAACTCGCTCTCTAAATTGACAGCGTTAGTATTTCCCTGGACGCAGGCAAAGCTCGCCCTCCAAAGTCCACAGCGTTACAATCGCCCATCGTAGAGGCGAAACTCGCCCTCCAAATTCACAGCGTTAGTATTTCCCTGCGCGCAGGCAAAGCTCGTCCTCCAACTGCGCAGCGTTACAATCGCCCTGCATGCAGGCGAAGCTCGCGCTCCAAATTCACAGCGTTGCTACTTCCCTGCGCACAGTCACAGCACGTCCTTCAACTGCGCAGTTACAATTGCCCTGAGCGCAGGCGAAACTCCCTCTCTAAATTTACAGCGTTAGTATTTTCAGGCACGCAGGGAAAGCTCGTCCTCCAATCTGCACAGCGTTACAATCGCTCTGCGCACAGGCTAAACTCGCCCTCCAAGTTCACAGCGTTACTATTTCCCGGCGCGCAGCAAAGCGCGTCCTCCAATCAGCACAGCGTTACAATCGATCTGTGTGCAGGCGAAACTCGCCTTCCAAATTCCCAGAATAACTATGTCCCTGCGCGCAGGAAAAGCTCGTCCTCCAACAGCACAGCGTTACAATTGCTTTGCGCAGGCTGAACTCGCCCTCCAAATTCACAGCGTTACTATTTCCCGGCGCGCAGGCAAAGCTCGTCCTCCAAACTGCAGAGCGTTACAATCGGTCTGTGTGCATGCGAAACTCTCCCTCCAAATTAACCTTACAGCGTTACAATCGCTCCACGTGCAGGCGAAACTCGCCCTCCAAATTCACAGCGTTACTATTTCCCTGCGCGCAGGCAAAGCTCGTCCTCCAACTGCACAGCGTTACAATCGCCCTGCATGCAGGCAGAGCTCGTGCTCCAAATTCACAGCGTTGCTACTTCCCTGCACGCAGTCACAGCTCGTCCTTCAAAGGCCCAGTTATGATCGCCCTGAGTGCAGGCGAAACTCGCTCTCTAAATTCACAGCGTTAGTATTTCCAGGCACGCAGGCAAAGCTCGTCCTCCAACTGCACAGCGTTACAATCGCTCTGCGTACAGGCTAAACTCGCACTCCAATTTCACAGCGTTACTATTTCCCTGCGCGCAGGCAAAGCTCGTTCTCCAACTGCACAGCGTTACAATCGCCATGCGTGCAGGCAAAACTCGCCCTCCAAGTTCACAGCGTTACTATTTCCCTGCGCGGAGGCAAAGCTCGTTCTCGAACTGCACAGGGTTACAATCGTGATGCGTGCAGGCAAAACTCCCCCTCCAAGTTCACAGCATTACTATTTCCCTGCGCGCAGGCAAGGCTGGTCCTCGAACTGCACAGGGTTACAATCGCCATGCGTGCAGGCAAAAATCGCCCTCCAAGTTCACAGCATTACTATTTCCCTGCGCGCAGGCAAATCTGGTCCTCGAACTGCACAGGGTTACAATCGCCAGTTGTGCAGGCAAAACTCGCCCTCCAAGTTCACAGCGTTACTATTTTCCGGCGCGCAGGCAAAGCTTGTCCTCCAATCAGCACAGCGTTACAATCGTTTTACGTGCAGGCGAAACTCGCCTTCCAAGTTCCCAGCGTAACTATTTCCCGGTGCGCAGGCAAAGTTCGTCCTCCAAACTGCACAGCGTTACAATCGCCTTGCGTGCAGGCAAAACTCGCCCTCCAAGTTCACAGCGTTACTATTTCCCTGCGCGCAGGCAAAGCTCGTCCTCCACACAACAAGGCGATACAATCGCCCTGCGTGCAGGAAAAACTCGCCCTCCAAGTTCACAGCGTTACTATTTCCCTGCGCGCAGGCAAAGCTCGTCCTCCAAACTGCTCGGAGTTAAAGTCGCCCTGCGTGCAGGCACAACTCGCCCTCAAAGTTCACAGCATTACTATTTCCCTGCGCGCAGGCAAAGCTCGTCCTCCAAACTGCACGGAGTTACAGTCGCCCTGCGTGCAGGCGAAACTCGCCCTCCAAATTAACCTTACAGCTTTACAATCGCTCCACGTGCAGGCGAAACACGCCCTCCAAATTCACAGCGTTACTATATCCCTGCGCGCAGGCAAAGCTCGTCCTCCAACTACACAGCGTTACAATCGCCCTGCATGCAGGCAGAGCGCGCGCTCCAAATTAACAGCGTTGCTACTTCCCTGCACGCAGTCACAGCTCGTCCTTCAACTGCCTAGTTACGATCGGCCTGAGTGCAGGCGAAACTCGCTCTCTAAATACACAGCGTTACTATTTCCCGGCGCGCAGGCAAAGCTCGTCCTCCAAACTGCACGGAGTTACAGTCGCCCTGCGTGCTGGCAAAACTCGCCCTCCAAGTTAACAGCGTTAATATTTCCCGGCGCGCAGGCAAAGCTCGTCCTCAACTGCACAGCGTTAAAGTCGCTCTGCGTACAGGCTAAACTCGCACTCCAAGTTCACAGCGTTACTATTTCCCTGCGCGCAGGCAAAGCTCGTCCTCCAACTGCACAGCGTTACAATCGCCCTGCTATCAGGCAAAACTCGCCCTCCAAGTTCACAGCGTTGCTATTTTCCGGCGCGCAGGCAAAGCTCGTCCTCCAAACTGCACGGAGTTGCAATCGCCCTGCGTGCAGGCAAAACTCGCCCTCCATGTTCACAGCCTTACTATTTCCTTGCGCGCAGGCAAAGCTCGTCCTCCAAACTGCACGTAGTTACAATCGCCCTGCGTGCTGGCAAAACTCGCCCTCCAAGTTCACAGCCCCAGTAATTCCCTGCGCGCATCAAAAGTTCGTATTCCAAGCTGCACAGCGTTACAATCAGTCTGTGTGCAGGCGAAACTTGGCCTCCAAATTAACTGCACAGCGTTACAATCGCTCTGCGTGCAGGCGAAACTCGCCCTCCAACATCACAGCGTTACTATTTTCCTGCGCGCAGGCAAAAGCTCGTAATCCAAAGTGCACAGAGTTACAATCGCCCTGCATGCAGGCGAAGCTCGCCCTTCTAATTCACAGCTTTGCTACTTCCCTGTGCGCAGTCAGAGCTCGTCCTTCAACTGCGCAGTTACAATCGCCCTGAGTGCAGGCGAAACTCGCTCTCTAAATTCACAGCGTTAGTATTTTCAGGCACGCAGGCAAAGCTCGTCCTCCAACTGCACAGCGTTACAATCGCTCTGAATACAGGCTAAACTCGCCCTCCAAGTTCACAGTGTTACTATTTCCCTGCGCGCAGGCAAAGCTCGTCCTCCTATCTGCACAGCGTTATAATCGCTCTGCGTACAGGCTAAACTCGCCCTCCAAGTTCGCAGCGTTACTATTTCGCGGCGCGCATTCAAAGCTCGTCCTCCAATCAGCACAGCGTTACATTCGTTCTACGTGCAGGCGAAACTCGCCTGCCGAAATTCCCAGCGTAACTATGTCCCTGCGCGCAGGCAAAGCTCAACCTCCAACTGCACAGCGTTACAATCGCTCTGCGTACAGGCTAAACTCGCCCTCCAAATTCACAGCGTTACTATTTCCTGGCGCGCAGGCAAAGCTCGTCCTCCAAACTGCACAGCGTTACAATCGCCCTGCATGCAGGCGAAACTCGCTCTCTAAATTGACAGCGTTAGTATTTCCCTGGACGCAGGCAAAGCTCGCCCTCCAAAGTCCACAGCGTTACAATCGCCCATCGTAGAGGCGAAACTCGCCCTCCAAATTCACAGCGTTAGTATTTCCCTGCGCGCAGGCAAAGCTCGTCCTCCAACTGCGCAGCGTTACAATCGCCCTGCATGCAGGCGAAGCTCGCGCTCCAAATTCACAGCGTTGCTACTTCCCTGCGCACAGTCACAGCACGTCCTTCAACTGCGCAGTTACAATTGCCCTGAGCGCAGGCGAAACTCCCTCTCTAAATTTACAGCGTTAGTATTTTCAGGCACGCAGGGAAAGCTCGTCCTCCAATCTGCACAGCGTTACAATCGCTCTGCGCACAGGCTAAACTCGCCCTCCAAGTTCACAGCGTTACTATTTCCCGGCGCGCAGCAAAGCGCGTCCTCCAATCAGCACAGCGTTACAATCGATCTGTGTGCAGGCGAAACTCGCCTTCCAAATTCCCAGAATAACTATGTCCCTGCGCGCAGGAAAAGCTCGTCCTCCAACAGCACAGCGTTACAATTGCTTTGCGCAGGCTGAACTCGCCCTCCAAATTCACAGCGTTACTATTTCCCGGCGCGCAGGCAAAGCTCGTCCTCCAAACTGCAGAGCGTTACAATCGGTCTGTGTGCATGCGAAACTCTCCCTCCAAATTAACCTTACAGCGTTACAATCGCTCCACGTGCAGGCGAAACTCGCCCTCCAAATTCACAGCGTTACTATTTCCCTGCGCGCAGGCAAAGCTCGTCCTCCAACTGCACAGCGTTACAATCGCCCTGCATGCAGGCAGAGCTCGTGCTCCAAATTCACAGCGTTGCTACTTCCCTGCACGCAGTCACAGCTCGTCCTTCAAAGGCCCAGTTATGATCGCCCTGAGTGCAGGCGAAACTCGCTCTCTAAATTCACAGCGTTAGTATTTCCAGGCACGCAGGCAAAGCTCGTCCTCCAACTGCACAGCGTTACAATCGCTCTGCGTACAGGCTAAACTCGCACTCCAATTTCACAGCGTTACTATTTCCCTGCGCGCAGGCAAAGCTCGTTCTCCAACTGCACAGCGTTACAATCGCCATGCGTGCAGGCAAAACTCGCCCTCCAAGTTCACAGCGTTACTATTTCCCTGCGCGGAGGCAAAGCTCGTTCTCGAACTGCACAGGGTTACAATCGTGATGCGTGCAGGCAAAACTCCCCCTCCAAGTTCACAGCATTACTATTTCCCTGCGCGCAGGCAAGGCTGGTCCTCGAACTGCACAGGGTTACAATCGCCATGCGTGCAGGCAAAAATCGCCCTCCAAGTTCACAGCGTTACTATTTTCCGGCGCGCAGGCAAAGCTCGTCCTCCAATCAGCACAGCGTTACAATCGTGCTACGTGCAGGCGAAACTCGCCTTCCAAGTTCCCAGCGTAACTATTTCCCGGTGCGCAGTCAAAGCTCGTCCTTCAACTGCGCAGCGTCACAATCCCCCAGCGTGCAGGTGAAACTCGCTCTCTAAATTCACAGCGTAACCATTCTCCTGCGCGGAAGCAAAGCTCGTCCTCCAAACTCCACAGCGTTACAATCGCCCGGCGTAGAGGCGAAACTCGCCCTCCAAATTCACAGCGTTGGCATTTCACTGCGCGCAGGAAAAGTTCGTACTCCAAGCTGCACAGTGCCACAATCGCTCTGTGTGCAGGAGAAACTCGCCCTCCAAATTCGCAGCGTAACTATTTCTCTGCGCGCACGCAAAGCCCGTCCCCCAAACTGCGCAGCGTGACAATCGTTCTACGTACAGATGAAACTCACTCTCCCAATCCACAGCGTAACTATTTTCCTGCGCGCAGGCAAAGCTCGTCCTTAAACTGCACAGCATTATAATTGCCCTGCATGCGGGCGAAACTCGTTCTCTAAATTCACAGCGTAATTAATTCCGTGCGCGCAGGCAGATCTCGTCTTCCAAACTGCACAGCGTTAAAATCACCCTGGGAAAAACCGAAACTCGCCCCCCAAATTCACGGCGTTACTATTTCCCTGCGCGCAGGGAAAGCTCGTCCTACAACTGCAAAGCGTTACAATCACCCGGCGCGCACAAGAAGCTCGCCCTTCAAATTCACAACATTACTACTTCCTTGCGCGCATGCAAAGCTCGTCCTTCAACTGCGCAGCGTCACAATTGCCCTGCGTGCAGGCGAAACTCGCCTTCCAAGTTCACAGCGTTACTATTTCCCTGCGCGCAGGCAAAGCTCGTTCTCCAAACTGCACGGAGTTACAATCGCCCTGCGTGCAGGCAAAACTCGCCCTCCAAGTTCACAGCGTTACTATTTGCCTGCGTGAAGGGCAAAGCTCGTCCTCCAACTGCCCAGCGTAACAATCGCCCTGCGTGCAGGCAAAACTCCCCTTAAAGTTCACACCGTTACTTTTTCCCTGCGCGCAGGCAAAGCTCGTAATCAAAACTGCACGTAGTTACAATCGCCCTGCGTGCTGGCAAAACTCGCCCTCCAAGTTCACAGCGTTAGCATTTCCCTGCGCGCAGAAAAAGATCGTATTCCAAGCTGCACAGCGTTACAATTAGTCTGTGTGCAGGCGAAACTCGCCCTCCGAATTATTGCACAGCGTTACAATCGCTCTACGTGCAGGCGAAACTCGCCCTCCAACTTCACAGCGTTACTATTTTCCTGCGCGCAGTCAAAGCTCGTCCTCCAAAGTGCACAGAGTTACAATCGCCCTGCGTACAGGCAAATCTCGCCCTCCAAATTCACAGCGTTACTATTTCTCTGCGCGCAGGCAAAGTTCGTCCTCCAACTGCACAGCGTTACAATCTGTCTGTGTGCAGGCGAAACTCGCCCTCAAAATTAACCTTACAGCTTTACAATCGCTCAACGTGCAGGCGAAACTCGCCCTCCAAATTCACAGCGTTACTATTTCCCTGCGCGCAGGCAAAGCTGGTCCTCCAACTGCACAGCGTTACAATCGCCCTGCCTGCAGGCAGAGCGCGCGCTCCAAATTCACAGCTTTGCTACTTCCCTGCGCGCAGTCACAGCTCGTCCTTCAACTGCGCAGTTACAATCGCCCTGAGTGCTGCAGGCGAAACTCGCTCTCTAAATTAACAGCGTAAGTATTTTCAGGCACGCAGGCAAAGCTAGTCCTCCAACTGCACAGCGTTACAATCGCTCTGAATACAGGCTAAACTGTCCACTTGTCACGTCCTTTGTCCCCTGCGCTGCTGAAAAAACCTCGCCCTCCAAGTTCACAGTGTTACTATTTCCCTGCGCGCAGGCAAAGCTCGTCCTCCAATCTGCAAAGCTTTAAAATCGCTCTGCGTACAGGCTAAAGCCGCCCTCCAAGTTCACAGCGTTACTATTTCCCGGCGCGCAGGCAAAGCTCGTCCTCCAATCAGCACAGCGTTACATTCGTTCTACGTGCAGGCGAAACTGGCCTTCCATATTCCCAGCGTAACTATGTCTCTGCGCGCAGGCAAAGCTCGTCCTCCAACTGCACAGTGTTACAATGGCTCTGCGTACTGGCTAAACTCGCCCTCCAAATACACAGCGGTACTTTTTCCCGGCGCGCAGGTAAAGCTCGTCCTCCAAAGTGACAGCGTTACAATCGCCCCGCGTGCAGGCAAAACTCGCCCTCCAAGTTCACAGCGTTACTATTTCCCTGCGCGCAGGCAAAGCTCGTCCACCAAACTGCACGGAGTTACAATCGCCGTGCGTGCAGGCAAAACTCGCCCGCAAAGTTCACAGCGTTACTATTTCCCTGCGCGCAGGCAAAGTTCGTCCTCCAACTGCCCTGCGTTACAATCGCCCAGCATGCAGGCGAAGCTCGCCCTCCAAATTCACAGCGTTGCTACTACCCTGTGCGCAACACAGCTCGTCCTTCAACTGCGCAGTTAAAATCGCCCTAAGTGCATGCGAAACTCGCTCTCTAAATTCATAGCGTTAGTATTTTCAGGCACGCAGGCAAAGCTCGTCCTCCAACTGCACAGTGTTACAATCGCTCTGCGTACATTCTAATCTCGCCCTCCAAGTTCACAACGTCACTATTTCCCCCTGCGCAGGCAATGCTCGTCCTCCAATCTGCACAGCGTTACTATCGCTCTGCGTACAGGCTAAACTCGCCCTCCAAGTTCACAGCGTTACTATTTCCCGGCGCGCAGCAAAGCTCGTCCTCCAATCAGCACAGCGTTACAATCGTTCTGTGTGCAGGCGAAACTCGCCTTCCAAATTCCCAGAATAACTATGTCCCTGCGCGCAGGCAAAGCTCGTCCTCCAACAGCACAGCGTTACAATTGCTTTGCGCAGGCTGAACTCGCCCTCCAAATTCACAGCGTTACTATTTGCCGGCGCGCAGGCAAAGCTCGTCCTCCAAACTGCACAGCGTTACAATCGGTCTGTGTGCAGGCGAAACTCTCCCTCCAAATTAACCTTACAGCGTTACAATCGCTCCACGTGCAGGCGAAACTCGCCCTCCAAATTCACAGCGTTACTATTTCCCTACGCGCAGGCAAAGCTCGTCCTCCAACTGCACAGCGTTACAATCGCCCTGCATGCAGGCAGAGCTCGTGCTCCAAATTCACACGTTGCTACTTCCCTGCACGCAGTCACAGCTCTTCCTTCAAAGGCCCAGTTATGATCGCCCTGAGTGCAGGCGAAACTCGCTCTCTAAATTCACAGCGTTAGTATTTCCAGGCACGCAGGCAAAGCACGTCCTCCAACTGCACAGCGTTACAATCGCTCTGCGTACATTCCAAACTCGCCCTTAAAATTCACAACGTTACTATTTCCCCGCGCGCAGGCAATTCTCGTCCGTCAATCTGCACAGCGTTACAATCTCTATGCGTAAAGTCTAAACTCGCCCTCCAAGTTCACAGCGTTACTATTTCCCTGCGCGCAGGCAAAGCTCGTCCTCCAACTGCACGTAGTTACAATCGCCCTGCGTGATGGCAAAAGTCGCCCTCCAAGTTCACAGCGTTAGTATTTCCCTGCGCGCAGAAAAAGTTCGCATTCCAAGCTGCACAGCGTTACAATCGGTCTTTGTGCAGGCGAAACTCGCCCTCCAAATTCACAGCGTTAGCATTTCCCTGCGCGCAGAAAAAGTTCGTATTCCAAGCTGCACAGCGTTACAATCAGTCTGTGTGCAGGCGAAACTCGCCCTCCAACTTCACAGCGTTGCTAGTTCCCTGCACGCAACCACAGCTCGTCCTTCAACTGCCCAGTTACAATCGCCCTGAGTGCAGGCGAAGCACGCCCTCCAAATTCACAGCGTTGCTACTTCCCTGCGCGCAGCCACTGCTCGTCCTTCAACTGCGCAGTTAAAATCGCCCTGAATGCAGGCGAAACTCGCTCTCTAAATTCACAGCGTTAGTATTTTCAGGCACGTTGGCAAAGCTCGTCCACCAAGTGCATAGCGTTACAATCGCTCTGCGTACATTCTAAACTCGCCCTCCAAGTTCACAACGTTACTATTTCGCCGCGCGCAGGCAATGCTCGTCCTCCAATCTGCACAGCGTTACAATCGCTTTGCCTACAGGCTGAACTCGCCCTCCAAATTCACAGCGTTACTCTTTCCCGGCGCGCAGGCAAAGCTCGTCCTCCAAACTGCACTGCGTTACAATCGGTCTGTGTGCAGGCGAAACTCGCCCTCCAAATTAACCTTACAGCGTTACAATCGCTCCACGTGCAGGCGAAACTCGCCCTCAAAATTCACAGCGTTACTATTTCCCTGCGCGCAGGCAAAGCTCGTCCTCCAACTGCACAGCATTACAATCGCCCTGCGTTCAGGCAAAACTCGCCCTCCAAGTTCACAGCGTTACTATTTCCCTGCACGCAGGCAAAGCTCGTCCTCCAACTGCACAGCGCTACAATCGCCATGCGTGCAGGCAAAACTCGCCCTCCAATTTCACAGCGTTACTATTTCCCTGCGCGCAGGCAAAGCTCGTCCTCTACATGCACAGCGTTACAATCGCCCTGCGTGCAGGCAAAACTCGCCCTCCAAGTTCACAGCGTTACTATTTCCCCGCGCGCAGGCAAAGCTCGTCCTCGAACTGCACAGGGTTACAATCGTCATGCGTGGAGGCAAAACTCGCCCTCCAAGTTCACAGCGTTACTATTTCCCTGCGCGCAGGCAAAGCTCGTCCTCCAAACTGCACGGAGTTACAGTCGCCCTGCGTGCTGGCAAAACTCGCCCTCCAAGTTAACAGCGTTAATATTTCCCGGCGCGCAGGCAATGCTCGTTCTCCAAACTGCACAGCGTTACAATCGGTCTGTGTGCAGGCAAATCTCGCCCTCCAAATTAACCTTACAGCTTTACAATCGCTCCACGTGCAGGCGAAACTCGCCCTCCAAATTCACAGCGTTACTATTTCCCTGCGCGCAGGCAAAGCTCGTCCTCCAACTGCACAGCGTTACAATCGCCCTGCATGCAGGCAGAGCGCGGGCTCCAAATTCACAGCGTTGCTACTTCCCTGCACGAAGTCACAGCTCGTCCTTCAAGTGACTAGTTACGATCGCCCTGAGTGCAGGCGAAAATCGCTCTCTAAATTCACAGCGTTAGTATTGCCAGGCACGCAGGCAAAGCTCGTCCTCCAACTGCACAGCGCTACAATCGCTCTGCGTACAGGCTAAACTCGCACTCCAAGTTCACAGCGTTACTATTTCCCTGCGCGCAGGCAAAGCTCGTCCTCCAACTGCACAGCGTTACAATCACCCTGTGTTCAGGCAAAACTCGCCCTCCGAGTTCACAGCTTTAATTTTTTCCTGCGCGCAGGCAATGCTCGTCCTCCAAATTGCACGGAGTTACAATCGCCCTGCGTGCAGGCAAAACTCGCCCTCCAAGTTCACAGCGTTACTGTTTCCCTGCGCG
Organism: Amblyomma americanum; assembly: GCF_052857255.1. Classification (NCBI taxonomy): domain Eukaryota; kingdom Metazoa; phylum Arthropoda; class Arachnida; order Ixodida; family Ixodidae; genus Amblyomma; species Amblyomma americanum. The sequence goes on from NC_135503.1 coordinate 148,349,583, forward strand.
AAGTGCAAAGCTCGTCCTCCAACTGCACAGAGTTACAATCGCCCTGCGTGCAGGCAAAACTCTCCTCCAAGGTCACTGCGTTACTATTTCCCTCCGCGCAGGCAAAGCTCGTCCTCCAAGCTGCACAGCGTTACAATCGGTCTTTGTGCAGGCGAAACTCGCCCTCCAAATTCACAGCGTTAGCATTTCCCTGCGCGCAGAAAAAGTTTGTATTCCAAGCGGCACAGCGTTACAATCAGTCTGTGTGCAGGCGAAGCTCGCCCTCCAAATTAACTGCACAGCGTTACAATCGCTCTACGTGCAGGCGAATCTCGCCCTCCAACTTAACAGCGTTACTATTTCCCTGCGCGCAGGCAAAAGCTCGTCCTCCAATGTGCACAGAGTGACAATCGCCCTGCGTACCGGCAAATCTCGCCCTCCAAATTCACAGCGTTACTATTTCGCTGCGCGCAGGCAAAGCTCGTCCTTCAACTGCACAGCGTTACAATCTCCCTGCATGCAGGCGAAGCTCGCCCTCCCAATTCACAGCTTTTGCTACTTCCCTGTGGGCAGTCACAGCTCGTCCTTCAACTGCGCAGTTACAATCGCCCTGAGTGCAGGCGAACCTCGCTCTCTAAATTCACAGCGTTAGTATTTTCAGGCACGCAGGCAAAGCTCGTCGTCCAACTGCACAGCGTTACAATCGCTCTGAATACAGGCTAAACTCGCCCTCCAAGTTCACAGTGTTACTATTTTCCTGCGCGCATTCAAAGCTCGTCCTCCAATCAGCACAGCGTTACATTCGTTCTACGTGCAGGCGAAACTCGCCTTCCAAATTCTCAGCGTAACAATGTCCCTGCGCGCAGGCAAAGCTCGTCCTCCAAACTCCACAGCGTTACAATCGCCCAGCGTAGAGGCGAAACTCGCCCTCCAAATTCACAGCGTTAGTAATTCCCTGCGCGCAGAAAAAGTTCGTATTCCAAGCTACACAGCGTTACAATCGGTCTGTGTGAAGGCGAAACTCGCCCTCCAAATTAACTGCACAGCGTAACAATCGCTCCACGTGCAGGCGAAACTCGCCCTCCAAATTCACAGCGTTACTATTTCCCTGCACGCAGGCAAAGCTCGTCCTCCAACTGCGCAGTTACAATCGCCCTGAGTGCAGGCGGAACTCGCTCTCTAAATTCACAGCGTTAGTATTTCCAGGCACGCAGGCAAAGCTCGTCCTCCAATCTGCACAGCGTTACAATCGTTATGCGTGCAGGCGAAACTCGCCTTCCAAATTCCCAGCGTAACTATGTCCCTGCGCGTAGGCAATGCTCGACCTCCAACTGCACAGCGTTACAATGGCTCTGCGTGCAGGCAAAACTCGCCCTCCAAGTTCACAGCGTTACTATATCCCGGCGCGCAGGCAAAGCTCGTCCGCCAAACTGCACGGAGTTACAATCGCCCTGCGTACAGGCTAAACTCGCCCTCCAAGTTCTCAGCGTTGCTACTTCCCTGCGCGCATTCACAGCTCGTCCTTCAACTGCGCAGTTAAAATCGCCCTGAGTGCAGGCGAAACTCGCTCTCTAAATTCACAGCGTTAGTATTTTCAGGCACGCAGGCAAAGCTCGTCATCCAACTGCACAGCGTTACAATCGCTCTGCGTACATTCTAATCTCGCCCTCCAAGTTCACAACGTTACTATTTCCCCGCGCGCAGGCAATGCTCGTCCTCCAATCTGCACAGCGTTACAATCGTTCTGTGTGCATGCGAAACTCGCCTTTCAAATTCCCAGAGTAACTATGTCCCTGCGCGCAGGCAAAGCTCGTCCTCCAACTGCACAGCGTTGCAATCGCTTTGCGTACAGGCTGAACTCGCCCTCCAAATTCACATCGTTACTATTTCCCTGCGCGCAGGCAAAGCTCGTCCTCCAACTGCACAGCGTTACAATCGCTCTACGTGCAGGCGAAACTCGCCCTCTAACTTCACAGCTTTACTATTTCCCTGCGCGCAGGCAAAAGCTCGTAATCCAAAGTGCACAGAGTTACAATCGCCCTGCGTACAGGCAAATCTCGCCCTCGAAATTCACAGCGTAACTATTTCTCTGCGCGCAGGCAAAGCTCGTCCTCCAACTACACGGCGTTACAATCGCCCTCCTGATTCACAGCTTTGCTACTTCAATGTGCGCAGTCACAGCTCGTCCTTCAACTGCGCAGTTACAATCGCCCTGAGTGCAGGCGAAACTCGCTCTCTAAATTCACAGCGTTAGTATTTTCAGGCACGCAGGCAAAGCTCGTCCTCCAACTGCACAGCGTTACAATCGCTCTGAATACAGGCTAAACTCGGCCTCCAAGTTCACAGTGTTACTATTTCCCTGCGCGCAGGCAAAGCTCAACCTCCAACTGCACAGCGTTACAATCGCTCTGCGTACAGGCTAAACTCGCCCTCCAAATTCACAGCGTTACTATTTCCCGGCGCGCAGGCAAAGCTCGTCCTCCAAACTGCACAGCGTTATAATCGCCCTGCATGCAGGCGAAACTCGCTCTCTAAATTCACAGCGTTAGTATTTCCTTGGACGCAGGCAAAGCTCGTCCTCCAAACTCCTCAGCGTTACAATCGCCCAGCGTAGAGGCGAAACTCGCCCTCCAAATTTACAGCGTTAGTATTTCCCTGCGCGCAGAAAAAGTTCGTATTCCAAGCTACACAGCGTTACAATCGGTCTGTGTGCAGGCGAAACTCGCCCTTCAAATTAACTGCACAGCGTTACAATCGCTGCACGCGCAGGCGAAACTCGCCCTCCAAATTCACAGCGTTACTAATTCTCTGCGCGCAGGCAAAGCTCGTCCTCCAACTGCGCAGCGTTACAATCGCCCTGCATGCAGGCGAAGCTCGCGCTCCAAATTCACAGCGTTGTTACATCCCTGCGCACAGTCACAGCACGTCCTTCAACTGCGCAGTTACAATTGCCCTGAGCGCAGGCGAAACTCCCTCTCTAAATTTACAGCGTTAGTATTTTCAGGCACGCAGGGAAAGCTCGTCCTCCAATCTGCACAGCGTTACAATCGCTCTGCATACAGGCTAAACTCGCCCTCCAAGTTCACAGCGTTACTATTTCCCTGCGCGCAGGCAAAGCTCGTCCTCTACCTGCACAGCGTTACAATCGCTCTGCGTGCAGGCAAAACTCGCCCTCTAAGTTCACAGCGTTACTATTTCCCTGCGCGCAGGCAAAGCTCGTTCTCGAACTGCACATTACAATCGTGATGCGTGCAGGCAAAACTCCCCCTCCAAGTTCACAGCATTACTATTTCCCTGCGCGCATGCAAAGCTGGTCCTCGAACTGCACAGGGTTACAATCGCCATGCGTGCAGGCAAATTTCGCCCTCCAAGTTCACAGCGTTACTATTTTCCGGCGCGCAGGCAAAGCTCGTCCTCCAATCAGCACAGCGTTACAATCGTTCTACGTGCAGGCGAAACTCGCCTTCCAAGTTCCCAGCGTAACTATTTCCCGGTGCGCAGGCAAAGTTCGTCCTCCAAACTGCACAGCGTTACAATCGCCATGCGTGCAGGCAAAACTCGCCCTCCAAATTCACACCGTTACTATTTCTCTGCCGCAGGCAAAGCTCGTCCTCCAACTGCCCTGCGTTAGAATCGCCCTGCATGCAGGCGAAGCTAGCCCTCCAAATTCACAGCGTTGCTACTTCTCTGCGTGCAGTCACAGCTCGTCCTTCAACTGCGCAGTTAAAGCCGCCCTGAGTGCAGGCGAAACTCGCTCTCTAAATTCACAGCGTTAGTATTTTCAGGCACGCAGGCAAAGCTCGTCACCCAACTGCACAGCGTTACAATCGCTCTGCGTACATTCTAATCTTGCCCTCCAAGTTCACAACGTTACTATTTCCCCGCGCGCAGGCAATGCTCGTCCTCCAATCTGCACAGCGTTACAATCGTTCTGTGTGCATGCGAAACTCGCCTTTCAAATTCCCAGAGTAACTATGTCCCTGCGCGCAGGCAAAGCTCGTCCTCCAACTGCACAGCGTTGCAATCGCTTTGCGTACAAACTGAACTCGCCCTCCAAATTCACATCGTTACTATTTCCCTGCGCGCAGGCAAAGCTCGTCCTCCAACTGCCCAGCGTTACAATCGCTCTACGTGCAGGCGAAACTCGCCCTCCAACTTCACAGCGTTACTATTTCCCTGCGCGCAGGCAAAAGCTCGTAATCCAAAGTGCACAGAGTTACAATCGCACTGCGTACAGGCAAATCTCGCCCTCCAAATTCACAGCGTTACTATTTCTCTACGCGCAGGCAAAGCTCGTCCTCCAACTGCACGGCGTTACAATCGCCCTGCATGCAGGCGAAGCTCGCCCTCCTGATTCACAGCGTTGCTACTTCTCTGCGTGCAGTCACAGCTCGTCCTTCAACTGCGCAGTTAAAGCCGCCCTGAGTGCAGGCGAAACTCGCTCTCTAAATTCACAGCGTTAGTATTTTCAGGCACGCAGGCAAAGCTCGTCACCCAACTGCACAGCGTTACAATCGTTCTGCGTACATTCTAATCTCGCCCTCCAAGTTCACAACGTTACTATTTCCCCGCGCGCAGGCAATGCTCGTCCTCCAATCTGCACAGCGTTACAATCGTTCTGTGTGCATGCGAAACTCGCCTTTCAAATTCCCAGAGTAACTATGTCCCTGCGCGCAGGCAAAGCTCGTCCTCCAACTGCACAGCGTTGCAATCGCTTTGCGTACAGGCTGAACTCGCCCTCCAAATTCACATCGTTACTATTTCCCTGCGCGCAGGCAAAGCTCGTCCTCCAACTGCCCAGCGTTACAATCGCTCTACGTGCAGTCGAAACTCGCCCTCCAACTTCACAGCGTTACTATTTCCCTGCGCGCAGGCAAAAGCTCGTAATCCAAAGTGCACAGAGTTACAATCGCCCTGCGTACAGGCAAATCTCGCCCTCCAAATTCACAGCGTTACTATTTCTCTACGCGCAGGCAAAGCTCGTCCTCCAACTGCACGGCGTTACAATCGCCCTGCATGCAGGCGAAGCTCGCCCTCCTGATTCACAGCTTTGCTACTTCCCTGTGCGCAGTCACAGCTCGTCCTTCAACTGCGCAGTTAAAGCCGCCCTGAGTGCAGGCGAAACTCGCTCTCTAAATTCAGAGCGTTAGTATTTTCAGGCACGCAGGCAAAGCTCGTCACCCAACTGCACAGCGTTACAATCGCTCTGCGTACATTCTAATCTCGCCCTCCAAGTTCACAACGTTACTATTTCCCCGCGCGCAGGCAATGCTCGTCCTCCAATCTGCACAGCGTTACAATCGTTCTGTGTGCATGCGAAACTCGCCTTTCAAATTCCCAGAGTAACTATGTCCCTGCGCGCAGGCAAAGCTCGTCCTCCAACTGCACAGCGTTGCAATCGCTTTGCGTACAGGCTGAACTCGCCCTCCAAATTCACATCGTTACTATTTCCCTGCGCGCAGGCAAAGCTCGTCCTCCAACTGCCCAGCGTTACAATCGCTCTACGTGCAGGCGAAACTCGCCCTCCAACTTCACAGCGTTACTATTTCCCTGCGCGCAGGCAAAAGCTCGTAATCCAAAGTGCACAGAGTTACAATCGCCCTGCGTACAGGCAAATCTCGCCCTCCAAATTCACAGCGTTACTATTTCTCTACGCGCAGGCAAAGCTCGTCCTCCAACTGCACGGCGTTACAATCGCCCTGCATGCAGGCGAAGCTCGCCCTCCTGATTCACAGCTTTGCTACTTCCCTGTGCGCAGTCACAGCTCGTCCTTCAACTGCGCAGTTAAAATCGCCCTGAGTGCAGGCGATACTCGCTCTCTAAATTCACAGCGTTAGTATTTTCAGGCACGCAGGCAAAGCTCGTCCTCCAACTGCACAGCGTTACAATCGCTCTGAATACAGGCTAAACACGGCCTCCAAGTTCACAGTGTTACTATTTCCCTGCGCGCAGGCAAAGCTCAACCTCCAACTGCACAGCGTTAAAATCGCTCTGCGTACAGGCTAAACTCGCTCTCCAAATTCACAGCGTTACTATTTCCCGGCGCGCAGGCAAAGCTCGTCCTCCAAACTCCACAGCGTTACAATCGCTCTGCATGCAGGCGAAACTCGCTCTCTAAATTCACAGCGTTAGTATTTCCCTGGACGCAGGCAAAGCTCGTCCTCCAAACTCCACAGCGTTACAATCGCCCAGCGTAGAGGCGAAACTCGCCCTCCAAATTAACAGCGTTAGTATTTCCTTGCGCGCAGAAAAAGTTCGTATTCCAAGCTACACAGCGTTACAATCGGTCTGTGTGCACGCGAAACTCGCCCTCCAAATTAACTGCACAGCGTTACAATCGCGCCACGCGCAGGCGAAACTCGCCCTCCAAATTCACCGCGTTACTAATTCTCTGCGCGCAGGCAAAGCTCGTCCTCCAACTGCGCAGCGTTACAATTGCCCTGCATGCAGGCGAAGCTCGCGCTCCAAATTCACAGCGTTGCTACTTCCCTGCGCACAGTCACAGCACTTCCTTCAACTGCGCAGTTACAATTGCCCTGAGCGCAGGCGAAACTCCCTCTCTAAATTTACAGCGTTAGTATTTTCAGGCACGCAGGGAAAACTCGTCCTCCAATCTGCACAGCGTTACAATCGCTCTGCATAGAGGCTAAACTCGCCCTCCAAGTCCACAGTGTTACTATTTCAAGGCGCGCAGCAAAGCTCGTCCTCCAATCAGCACAGCGTTACAATCGTTCTGTGTGCAGGCGAAACTGGCCTTCCAAAATCTCAGAATAACTATGTCCCAGCGCGCAGGCAAAGCTCGTCCTTCAACTGCACAGCGTTACAATTGCGTTGCGCACAGGCGGAACTCGCCCTCTAAATTCACAGAGTTACTATTTTCCGGCGCGCAGGCAAAGCTCGTCCTCCAAACTGCACAGCGTTACAATCGGTCTGTGTGCAGGCGAAACTCTCCCTCCAAATTAACCTTACAGCGTTACAATCGCTCCACGTGCAGGCGAAACTCGCCCTACAAATTCACAGCGTTACTATTTCCCTGCGCGCAGGCAAAGCTCGTCCTCCAACTGCACAGCGTTACAATCGCCCTGCATGCAGGCAGAGCTCGTGCTCCAAATTCACAGCGTTGCTACTTCCCTGCACGCAGTCACAGCTCGTCCTTCAACGGCCCAGTTATGATCGCCCTGAGTGCAGGCGAAACTCGCTCTCTATATTCACAGCGTTAGTATTTCCAGGCACGCAGGCAAAGCTCGTCCTCCAACTGCGCAGCGTTACAATCGCCATGCGTGCAGGCAAAACTCGCCCTCCAAGTTCACAGCGTTACTATTTCCCTGCGCGCACGCAACGCTCGTCCTCTACCTGCACAACGTTACAATCGCTCTGCGTGCAGGCAAAACTCGCCCTCTAAGTTCACAGCGTTACTATTTCCCTGCGCGCAGGAAAAGCTCGTTCTCGAACTGCACAGGGTTACAATCGTGATGCGTGCAGGCAAAACTCCCCCTCCAAGTTCACAGCATTACTATTTCCCTGCGGGCAGGCAAAGCTGGTCCTCGAACTGCACAGGGTTGCAATCGCCATGCGTGCAGGCAAAAATCGCCCTCCAAGTTCAAAGCTTTACTATTTTCCGGCGCGCAGGCAAAGCTCGTCCTCCAATCAGCACAGTTTTACAATCGTTCTACGTGCAGGCGAAACTCGCCTTCCATGTTCCCAGCGTAACTATTTCCCGGTGCGCAGGCAACGTTCGTCCTCCAAACTGCACAGCGTTACAATCGCCCTGCGTGCAGGCAAAACTCGCCCTCCAAGTTCACATCGTTACCATTTTCAGGCGCGCAGGCAAAGCTCGTCCTCCAAAGTGCACAGAGTTACAATCGCCCTGCGTACAGGCAAAACTCGCTCTCCAAATTCACAGCGTTACTATTTCCCTACGCGCAGGCAACGCTCGTCCTCCAACTGCCCTGCGTTACAATCGCCCTGTTTGCAGGCGAAGCTCGCCCTCCAAATTCACAGCGTTGATACTACCCTGCGCGCAACACAGCTCGTCCTTCAACTGCGCAGTTAAAATCGCCCTGAGTGCAGGCGAAACTCGCCCTCCAAGTTGACAGCGTTACTATTTCCCTGCGCGCAGCCAAAGCTCGTCCTCCAACTGCACAGCGCTACAATCGCCATGCGTGCAGGCAAAATTCGCCCTCCAAGTTCACAGCGTTACTATTTCCCTGCGCGCAGGCAAAGCTCGTCCTCCAACTGCACAGCGCTAAAATCGCCATGCGTGCAGGCAAAACTCGCCCTCCAAGTTCACAGCGTTACTAATTCCCTGCGCGCAGGCAAAGCTCGTTCTCGAACTGCACAGGGTTACAATTGCCAAGCGTGCAGGCAAAACTCGCCCTCCAAGTTCACAGCGTTACTATTTCTCTGCGCGCAGGCATAGCTCGTCCTCCAACTGCCCTGCGTTACAATCGTCCTGCGTGCAGGCGAAGCACGCCCTCCAAATTCACAGCGTTGCTACTTCCCTGCGCGCAGTCACAGCTCGTCCTTCAACTGCGCAGTTAAAATCGCCCTGAATGCAGGCGAAACTCGCTCTCTAAATTCACAGCGTTTGTATTTTCAGGCTCGTTGGCAAAGCTCGTCCCCCAACTGCATAGCGTTACAATCGCTCTGCGTACATTCTAAACTCGCCCTCCAAGTTCACAACGTTACTATTTCGCCGCGCGGAGGCAATGCTCGTCCTCCAATCTGCACAGCGTTACAATCGCTCTGCGTACAGGCTAAACTCGCCCTCCAAGTTCACAGCGTTACTATTTTCCTGCGCGTAGGCAAAGCTCGTCCTCCAATCACAACAGCGTTACAATGGTTCTCTGTGCAGGCGAGTTTCGCCCTCGAAATTAACCTTACAGCGTTACAATCGCTTCACGTGCAGGCGAAACTCGCCCTCCAAATTCACAGCGTTACTATTTCCCTGCGCGCAGGCAAAGCTCGTCCTCCAACTGCACAGCACTACAATCGCCATGCGTGCAGGCAAATCTCGCCCTCCAAGTTCACAGCGTTACTATTTCCCTGCGCGCAGGCAAAGCTCGTTCTCGAACTGCACAGGGTTACAATTGCCGTGCGTGCAGGCAAAACTCGCCCTCCAAGTTCACAGCGTTACTATTTCTCTGCGCGCAGGCATAGCTCGTCCTCGAACTGCACAGGGTTACAATTGCCATGCGTGCTGGCAAAACTCGGCACGAAGTCACAGCTCGTCCTTCAAATCACTAGTTACGATCGCCCTGAGTGCAGGCGAAACTCGCTCTCTAAATTCACAGCGTTAGTATTTCCAAGCACGCAGGCAAAGCTCGTCCTCCAACTGCACAGCGTTACAATCGCTCTGCGTACAGGCTAAACACGCACTCCAAGTTCACAGCGTTGCTATTTCCCTGCGCGCAGGCAAAGCTCATCCTCCAACTGCACAGCGTTACAATCGTCCTGCGTTCAGCCAAAACTCGCCCTCCGAGTTCACAGCGTTACTGTTTCCCTGCGCGAAGTGCAAAGCTCGTCCTCCAACTGCAAAGAGTTACAATCGCCCTGCGTGCAGGCGAAGCTCGCCCTCCCAATTCACAGCTTTGCTACTTCCCTGTGCGCAGTCACAGCTCGTCCTTCAACTGCGCAGTTACAATCGCCCTGAGTGCAGGCGAAACTCGCTCTCTAAATTCACAGCGTTAGTATTTTCAGGCATGCAGGCAAAGCTCGTCGTCCAACTGCACAGCGTTACAATCGCTCTGAATACAGGCTAAACTCGCCCTCCAAGTTCACAGTGTTACTATTTCCCTGCGCGCATTCAAAGCTCGTCCTCCAATCAGCACAGCGTTACATTCGTTCTATGTGCAGGCGAAACTCTCCTTCCAAAATCTCAGCGTAACTATGTCCCTGCGCGCAGGCAAAGCTCGTCCTCCAACTACACAGCGTTACAATCGCTCTGTGTACAGGCTAAACTTGCACTCCAAATTCACAGCGTTACTATTTCCACGCGCGCAGGTAAAGCTCGTCCTCCAAACTGCACAACGTTACAATCGCCCTGCATGCAGGCGAAACTCGCTCTCTAAATTCCCAGCGGTAGTATTTCTCTGGACGCAGGCAAAGCTCGTCCTCCAAACTCCACAGCGTTACAATCGCCCAGCGTAGAGGCGAAACTCGCCCTCCAAATTCACAGCGTTAGTAATTCCCTGCGCGCAGAAAAAGTTCGTATTCCAAGCTACACAGCGTTACAATCGGTCTGTGTGCAGGCGAAACTCGCCCTCCAAATTAACTGCACAGCGTTACAATCGCTCCACGTGCAGGCGAAACTCGCCCTCCAAATTCACAGCGTTGCTACTTCCCTGCACGCAGTCACAGCTCGTCCTTTCACTGCCCAGTTACAATCGCCCTGAGTGCAGGCGAAACTCGCTCTCTCAATTCATAGCGTTAGAATTTCCAGGCACGCAGGCAAAGCTCGTCTTCCAAACTGCACAGCGTTACAATCGCTCTGTGCACAGGGGAAACTTGTCCTCCAAATCCGCAGCGTCACTATTTCTCTGTGCCCAGGCAAAGCTCGTCCTCCAATCTGCAGAGCGTTGCAATCGTTCTGCGTGCAGGCGAAACTCGCCTTCCAAATTCCCAGCGTAACTATGTCCCTGCGCGCAGGCAAAGCTCGTCCTCTAACTGCACAGCGTTACAATGGCTCTGCGTGCTGGCTAAACACGCCCTCAAAAGTTCACAGCGTTACTATTTCCCTGCGCGCAGGCAAAGCTCGTCATCCAACTACACAGCGTTACAATCGCCCTGCGTGCAGGCAAAACTCGCCCTCCAAGTCCGCATCGTTACTATTTTCCCTGCGCGCAGGCAAAGCTCGTCCTCCAACTGCACAGCGGTGCAATCGCTTTGCGTACAGTCTGAACTCGCCCTCCAAATTCACAGCGTTAGTATTTCCCGGCGCGCAGGCAAAGCTCGTCCTCCAAACTGCACAGCGTTACAATCGGTCTGTGTGCAGGCGAAACTCTCCCTCCAAATTAACCTTACAGCGTTACAATTGCTCCACGTGCAGGCGAAACTCGCCCTCCAAATTCACAGCGTTACTATTTCCCTGCGCGCAGGCAAAGCTCGTCCTCCAACTGCACACCGTTACAATCGCCCTGCATGCAGGCTGAGCTCGCGCTCTAAATTCACAGCGTTGCTACTTCCCTGCACGCAATCACAGCTCGTCCTTCAACTGCCCAGTTACGATCGCCCTGAGTGCAGGCGAACCTCGCTCTCTAAATTCACAGCGTTAGTATTTCCAGGCACGCAGGCAAAGCTCGTCCTCCAACTGCACAGCGTTACAATCGCTCTGCGTACAGGCTAAACTCGCACTCCAAGTTCACAGCGTTTCTATTTATCTGCGCGCAGGCAAAGCTCGTCCTCCAACTGCACAGCGCTACAATCGCCCTGCATTCAGGCAAAACTCGCCCTCCGAGTTCACAGCGTTACTATTTCCCTGCGCGCAGGCAAAGCTCGTCCTCCAAACTACACGCAGTTACAATCGCCCTGCGTGTAGGCAAAACTCGCCCTCCAAGTTCACAGCGTTAGTATTTCCCTGCGCGCCGGCAAAGCTCTTCCTCAAACTGCACAGCGTTACAATCGCCATGCGTGCAGGCAAAACTCGCCCTCCAAGTTCACAGCGTTACTATTTCCCTGCGCGCAGGCAAAGCTCGTCATCTACCTGCACAAAGTTACAATCGCTCTGCGTGCAGGCAAAACTCGCCCTCCACGTTTACAGCGTTACTATTTTCCTGCGCGCAGGCAAAGCTCGTCCTCGAACTGCACATGGTTACAATCGTCATGCGTGCAGGCAAAACTCGCCCTCCAAGTTCACAGCATTACTATTTCCCTGCGCGCAGGCAAAGCTGGTCCTCGAACTGCACAGGGTTACAATCGCCAGGTGTGCAGGCAAAGCTCGCCCTTCAAGTTCACAGGGTTACTATTTTCCGGCGCGCAGGCAAAGCTCGTCCTCCAATCAGCACAGCGTTACAATCGTTCTACGTGCAGGCGAAACTCGCCTTCCAAGTTCCCAGCGTAACTATTTCCCGGTGCGCAGGCAAAGTTCGTCCTCCAAACTGCACAGCGTTACACTGGCCTTGCGTGCAGGCAAAACTCGCCCTCCAAATTCACAGCGTTACTATTTCCCTGCGCGCTGGCAAAGCTCGTCCTCCAAACAACAAGGAGTTACAATCGCCCTGCGTGCAGGCAAAACTCGCCCTCCAAGTTCACAGCGTTACTATTTCCCTGCGCGCAGGCAAAGCTCGTCCTCCAAACTGCTCGGAGTTAAAGTCGCCCTGCGTGCAGGCACAACTCGCCCTCAAAGTTCACAGCATTACTATTTCCCTGCGCGCAGGCAAAGCTCGTCGTCGAACTGGACAGGGTTACAATCGCCATGCGTGCAGGAAAAACTCGCCCTCCAAGTTCACAGCCTTACTATTTCCCTGCGCGCAGGCAAAGCTCGTCCTCCAAACTGCACGTAGTTACAATCGCCCTGCGTGCTGGCAAAACTCGCCCTCCAAGTTCACAGCCCTAGTAATTCCCTGCGCGCATCAAAAGTTCGTATTCCAAGCTGCACAGCGTTACAATCAGTCTGTGTGCAGGCGAAACTCGCCCTCCAAATTAACTGTACAGCGTTACAATCGCTCTGTTTGCAGGCGAAACTCGTCCTCCAACATCACAGCGTTACTATTTCCCTGCGCGCAGGCAAAAGCTCGTAATCCAAAGTGCACAGAGTTACAATCGCCCTGCATGCAGGCGAAGCTCGCCCTCCTAATTCACAGCTTTGCTACTTCCCTGTGCGCAGTCAGAGCTCGTCCTTCTACTGCGCAGTTACAATCGCCCTGAGTGCAGGCGAAACTTGCTCTCTAAATTCACAGCGTTAGTATTTTCAGGCACGCAGGGAAAGCTCGTCCTCCAACTGCACAGCGTTACAATCGCTCTGAATACAGGCTAAACTCGCCCTCCAAGTTCACAGTGTTACTATTTCTCTGCGCGCAGGCAAAGCTCGTCCTCCTATCTGCACAGCGTTACAATCGCTCTGCGTACAGGCTAAACTCGCCCTCCAAGTTCGCAGCGTTACTATTTCGCGGCGCGCATACAAAGCTCGTCCTCCAATCAGCACAGCGTTACATTCGTTCTACGTGCAGGCGAAACTCGCCTGCCGAAATTCCCAGCGTAACTATGTCCCTGCGCGCAGGCAAAGCTCAACCTCCAACTGCACAGCGTTACAATTGCTCTGCGTACAGGCTAAACTCGCCATCCAAATTCACAGCGTTACTATTTCCTGGCGCGCAGGCAAAGCTCGTCCTCCAAACTGCACAGCGTTACAATCGCCCTGCATGAGGCGAAACTCGCTCTCTAAATTCACAGCGTAAGTATTTCCCTGGACGCAGGCAAAGCTCGTCCTCCAAACTCCACAGCGTTACAATCGCCCATCGTAGAGGCGAAACTCGCCCTCATAATTCACAGCGTTAGTATTTCCCTGCGCGCAGAAAAAGTTCGTATTCCAAGCTACACAGCGTTACAATCGGTCTGTGAGCAGGCGAAACTCGCCCTCCAAATTAACTGCACAGCGTTACAATCGCTCCACGTGCAGGCGAAACTCGCCCTCCAAATTCACAGCGTTACTATTTCTCTGCGCGCAGGCAAAGCTCGTCCTCCAACTGCGCAGCGTTACAATCGCCCTGCATGCAGGCGAAGCTCGCGCTCCAAATTCACAGCGGTCTACTTCCCTGCGCACAGTCACAGCACGTCCTTCAACTGCGCAGTTACAAATGCCCTGAGCGCAGGCGAAACTCCCTCACTAAATTTACTGCGTTAGTATTTTCAGGCAAGCAGGCAATGCTCGTCCTCCAATCTGCACAGCGTTACTATCGCTCTGCGTACAGGCTAAACTCGCCCTCCAAGTTCACAGCGTTACTATTTCCCGGCGCGCAGCAAAGCTCGTCCTCCAATCAGCACAGCGTTACAATCGTTCTGTGTGCAGGCGAAACTCGCCTTCCAAATTCCCAGAATAACTATGTCCCTGCGCGCAGGCAAAGCTCTTCCTCCAACAGCGCAGCGTTACAATTGCTTTGCGCAGGCTGAACTCGCCCTCCAAATTCACAGCGTTACTATTTGCCGGCGCGCAGGCAAAGCTCGTCCTCCAAACTGCACAGCGTTACAATCGGTCTGTGTGCAGGCGAAACTCTCCCTCCAAATTAACCTTACAGCGTTACAATCGCTCCATGTGCAGGCGAAACTCGCCCTCCAAATTCACAGCGTTACTATTTCCCTACGCGCAGGCAAAGCTCGTCCTCCAACTGCACAGCGTTACAATCGCCCTGCATGCAGGCAGAGCTCGTGCTCCAAATTCACAGCGTTGCTACTACCCTGCACGCAGTCACAGCTCGTCCTTCAAAGGCCCAGTTATGATCGCCCTGAGTGCAGGCGAAACTCGCTCTCTAAATTCACAGCGTTAGTATTTCCAGGCACGCAGGCAAAGCTCGTCCTCCAACTGCACAGCGTTACAATCGCTCTGCGTACAGGCTAAACCCGCACTCCAAGTTCAAAGCGTTACTATTTCCCTGCGCGCAGGCAAAGCTCGTTCTCCAACTGCACAGCGTTACAATCGCCATGCGTGCAGGCAAAACTCGCCCTCCAAGTTCACAGCGTTACTATTTCCCTGCGCGCAGGCAAAGCTCGTCCTCTACCTGCACAGCGTTACAATCGCTCTGCGTGCAGGCAAAACTCACCCTCCATGTTCACAGCGTTACTATTTCCCTGTGCGGAGGCAAAGCTCGTTCTCGAACTGCACAGGGTTACAATCGTGATGCGTGCAGGCAAAACTCCCCCTCCAAGTTCACAGCATTACCATTTCCCTGCGCGCAGGCAAGGCTGGTCCTCGAACTGCACAGGGTTACAATCGCCATGCGTGCAGGCAAAAATCGCCCTCCAAGTTCACAGCGTTACTATTTCCTGGTGCGCAGTCAAATTTCGTCCTTCAACTGCGCAGCGTCATAATCCCCCAGCGTGCAGGTTAAACTCGCTCTCTAAATTCCCAGCGTAACCATTCTCCTGCGCGGAAGCAAAGCTCGTCCTCCAAACTCCACAGCGTTACAATCGCCCTGCGTAGAGGCGAAACTCGCCCTTCAAATTCACAGCGTTGGTATTTCACTGCGCGCAGAAAAAGTTCGTACTCCAAGCTGCACAGTGCCACAATCGCTCTGTGTGCAGGCGAAACTCGCCCTCCAAATTCGCAGCGTAACTATTTCTCTGCGCGTACACAAAGCCCGTCCCCCAAACTGCACAGCGTGACAATCGCTCTACGTACAGATGAAACTCACTCTCCCAATCCACAGCGTAACTATTTTCCTGCGCGCAGGCAAAGCTCGTCCTTAAACTGCACAGCATTATAATTGCCCTGCATGCGGGCGAAACTCGTTCTCTAAATTCACAGCGTAATTAATTCCGTGCGCGCACGCAGATCTCGTCTTGCAAACTGCACAGCGTTAAAGTCACCCTGCGAAAAACCGAAACTCGCCCTCCAAATTCACGGCGTTACTATTTCCCTGCGCGCAGGGAAAGGTCGTCCTACAACTGCAAAGCGTTACAATCGCCCGGCGCGCACAAGAAGCTCGCCCTTCAAATTCACAACATTACTACTTCCTTGCGCGCATGCAAAGCTCGTCCTTCAACTGCGCAGCGTCACAATTGCCCTGCGTGCAGGCGAAACTCGCCTTCCAAGTTCACAGCGTTACTATTTCCCTGCGCGCAGGCAAAGCTCGTTTTCCAAACTGAACGGAGTTATAATCGCCCTGCGTTCCGGCGAAGCTCGCCCTCCAAATTCAGAGGGTTGCTACTTCCCTGCGCGCAGTAAAAAACTCGTCCATCTACTGCGCAGAGTTGCAATCGCCCTGCGTACAGGCGAAACTCCTCTCCAAGTTCACAGCGTTACTATTTCCTTGCGCGTAGGCAAAGCTCGTCCTCTAAACTGCACGGAGTTACAATCGCCCTGCGTGCAGGCAAAACTCGCCCTCCAAGTTCACAGCGTTACTATTTTCCTGCGTGAAGGGCAAAGCTCGTCCTCCAACTGCCCAGCGTTACAATCGCCCTGCGTGCAGGCAAAACTCCGCTCCAAGTTCACAGCGTTACTTTTTCCCTGCGCGCAGGCAAAGCTCGTAATCAAAACTGCACGTAGTTACAATCGCCCTGCGTGCTGGCAAAACTCGCCCTCCATGTTCACAGCTTTAGTATTTCCCTGCGCGCAGAAAAAGTTCGTATTCCAAGCTGCACAGCGTTACAATCGTTCTTTGTGCAGGCGAAACTCGCCCTCCAAATTATTGCACAGCGTTACAATCGCTCTACGTGCATGCGAAACTCGCCCTCCAACTTCACAGCGTTACTATTTTCCTGCGCGCAGTCAAAGCTCGTCCTCCAAAGTGCACAGAGTTACAATCGCGCTGCGTACAGGCAAATCTCGCCCTCCAAATTCACAGCGTTACTATTTCTCTGCGCGCAGGCAAAGCTCGTCCTCCAACTGCGCAGTTACAATCGCCCTGAGTGCTGCAGGCGAAACTCGCTCTCTAAATTAACAGCGTAAGTATTTTCAGGCACGCAGGCAAAGCTAGTCCTCCAACTGCACAGCGTTACAATCGCTCTTAATACAGGCTAAACTGTCCACTTGTCACGTCCTTTGTCCCCTGCGCTGCTGAAAAAACCTCGCCCTCCAAGCTCACAGTGTTACTATTTCCCGGCGCGCAGGCAAAGCTCGTCCTCCAATCAGCAGAGCGTTACATTCGTTCTACGTGCAGGCGAAACTGGCCTTCCATATTCCCAGCGTAACTATGTCCCTGCGCGCAGGCAAAGCTCGTCCTCCAACTGCACAGTGTTAGAATGGCTCTGCGTACTGGCTAAACTCGCCCTCCAAATACACAGCGGTACTTTTTCCCGGCGCGCAGGTAAAGCTCGTCCTCCAAACTGACAGCGTTACAATCGCCCCTCGTGCAGGCAAAACTCGCCCTCCAAGTTCACAGCGTTACTATTTCCCTGCGCGCAGGCAAAGCTCGTCCACCAAACTGCACGGAGTTACAATTGCCGTGCGTGCAGGCAAAACTCGCCCGCAAAGTTCACAGCGTTACTATTTCCCTGCGCGCAGGCAAAGTTCGTCCTCCAACTGCCCTGCGTTACAATCGCCCAGGATGCAGGCGAAGCTCGCCCTCCAAATTCACAGCGTTGCTACTACCCTGTGCGCAACACAGCTCGTCCTTCAACTGCGCAGTTTAAATTGCCCTGAGTGCAGGCGAAACTCGATCTCTAAATTGACAGCGTTAGTATTTTCAGGCACGCAGGCAAAGCTCGTCCTCCAACTGCACAGCGTTACAATCGCTCTGCGTAAAGGCTAAACTCGCCCTCCAAGTTCACAGCGTTACTATTTCCCTGCGCGCAGGCAAAGCTCGTCCTCCAACTGCACGTAGTTACAACCTCCCTGAGTGCTGGCAAAAGTCGCCCTCCAAATTCACAGCGTTACTATTTCCCTGCAGGCAGGCAAAGCTCGTCCTCCAACTGCACAGCGTTACAATCGCCCTGCAAGCAGGCGAAACTCGCGCTCCAACTTCACAGCGTTGCTACTTCCCTGCACGCAACCTCAGCTCGTCCTTCAAATGCCCAGTTACAATCGCCCTGAGTGCAGGTGAAACTCGCTCTCTAAATTCACAGCGTTAGTATTTCCAGGCACGCAGGTAAAGCTCGTCCTCCAAACTAACAGCGTTACAATCGCCCCGCGTGCAGGCAAAACTCGCCCTCGAAGTTCACAGCGTTACTATTTTCCTAAGCGCAGGCAAAGCTCGTCCTCCAAACTGCACGGAGTTACAATCGCCGTGCGTGCAGGCAAAACTCGCCCGCAAAGTTCACAGCGTTACTATTTCCCTGCGCGCAGGCGAAGCTCGTCCTCCAACAGCGCAGCGTTACAATCGCGCTGCGTGCCGGCAAAACTCGCACTCCAAGTTCACAGCGTCACAACTTCACTGCGCGCAGGCAAAGCTCGTCCTCCAAACTGCAGGGAGTTACAATCGCCCTGCGTGCAGGCAAAACTCGCCCTCTAGTCCACAGCGTTACTATTTCCCTGCGCGCAGGCAAAGCTCGTCCTCCAACTGCCCTGCGTTACAAACGCCCTGCGTGCAGGCGAAGCGCGCCCTCCAAATTCACAGCGTTGCTACTTCCCTGCGCGCAGTGACAGCTCGTCCTTCAACTGCGCGGTTAAAATCGCCCTTAATGCAGGCGAAACTCGCTCTCTAAATTCACAGCGTTAGTATTTTCTGGCACGTTGGCAAAGCTCGTCCACCAACTGCATAGCGTTACAATCGCTCTGCGTACATTCTAAACTCGCCCTCTAAGTTCACAACGTTACTATTTCGCCGCGCGCAGGCAATGCTCGTCCTCCAACTGCACAGCGTTACAATCGCTTTGCCTACAGGCTGAACTCGCCCTCCAAATTCACAGCGTTACTATTTCCCGGCGCGCAGGCAAAGCTCGTCCTCCAAACTGCACAGCGTTACAATCGGTCTGCATGTAGGCGAAACTCGCTCTCTAAATTCACAGCGTTAGTATTTCCCTGGACGCAGGCAAAGCTCGTCCTCCAAACTCCACAGCTTTACAATCGCCCATCGTAGAGGCGAAACTCGCCCTCCAAATTCCCAGCGTTAGTATTTCCCTGCGCGCAGAAAAAGTTCGTATTCCAAGCTACACAGCGTTACAATCGGTCTGTGTGCAGGCGAAACTCGCCCTCCAAATTAACTGCACAGCGTTACAATCGCTCCACGTGCAGGCGAAACTCGCCCACAAAATTCACAGCGTTACTATTTCTCTGCGCGCAGGCAAAGCTCGTCCTCCAACTGCGCAGCGTTACAATCGCCCTGCATGTAGGCGAAGCTCGCGCTCCAAATTCACAGCGTTGCTACTTCCCTGCGCACAGTCACAGCACGTCCTTGAACTGCGCAGTTACAATTGCCCTGAGCGCACGCGAAACTCCTTCTCTAAATTTACAGCGTTAGTATTTTCAGGCACGCAGGGAAAGCTGTCCTCCAATCTGCACAGCGTTACAATCGCTCTGCGTACAGGCTAAACTCGCCCTCCAAGTTCACAGCGTTACTATTTCCCGGCGCGCAGCAAAGCTCGTCCTCCAATCAGCACAGCGTTACAATCGTTCTGTGTGCTTTCGAAACTCGCCTTCCAAATTCCCAGAATAACTATGTCCCTGCGCGCAGGCAAAGCTCGTCCTCCAACTGCAGAGCGTTACAATTGCTTTGCGCAGGCTGAACTCGCCCTCCAAATTCACAGCGTTACTATTTCCCTGCGCGCAGGCAAAGCTCGTCCTCCAACTGCACAACGTTCCAATCGCCCTGCATGCAGGCAGAGCTCGTGCTCCAAGTTCACAGCGTTACTATTTCCCTGCGCGCAGGCAAAGCTTGTTCTCGAACTCCACAGGGTTACAATCGTGATGCGTGCAGGCAAAACTCCCCCTCCAAGTTCACAGCATTACTATTTCCCTGCGCGCAGGCAAAGCTGGTCCTCGAACTGCACAGGGTTACAATCGCCATGCGTGCAGGCAAAAATCGCCCTCCAAGTTCACAGCGTTACTATTTTCCGGCGCGCAGGCGAAGCTCGTCCTCCAATCAGCACAGCGTTACAATCGTTCTACGTGCAGGCGAAACTCGCCTACCAAGTTCCCAGCGTAACTATTTCCCGGTGCGCAGTCAAAGCTCGTCCTTCAACTGCGCAGCGTCACAATCCCCCTGCGTGCAGGTGAAACTCGCTCTCTAAATTCACAGCGTAACCATTCTCCTGCGCGGAGGCAAAGCTCGTCCTCCAAACTCCACAGCGTTACAATCGCCCGGCGTAGAGGCGAAACTCGCGCTCCAAATTCACAGCGTTGGTATTTCACTGCGCGCAGGAAAAGTTCGTACTCCAAGCTGCACAGTGCCACAATCGCTCTGTGTGCAGGCGAAACTCGCCCTCCAAATTCGCAGCGTAACTATTTCTCTGCGCGCACGCAAAGCCCGTCCCCCAAACTGCGCAGCGTGACAATCGCTCTACGTACAGATGAAACTCACTCTCCCAATTCACACCGTAAATATTTTCCTGCGCGCAGGCAAAGCTCGTCCTTAAACTGCATAGCATTATAATTGCCCTGCATGCGGGCGAAACTCGTTCTCTAAATTCACAGCGTAATTAATTCCGTGCGCGCAGGCAGATCTCGTCTTCCAAACTGCACAGCGTTAAAATCACCCTGCGAAAAACCGAAACTCGCCCTCCAAATTCACGGCGTTACTATTTCCCTGCGCGCAGGGAAAGCTCGTCCTACAACTGCAAAGCGTTACAATCGCCCGGCGCGCACAGGAAGCTCGCCCTTCAAATTCACAACATTACTACTTCCTTGCGCGCATGCAAAGCTCGTCCTTCAACTGCGCAGCGTCACAATTGCCCTGCGTGCAGGCGAAACTCGCCTTCAAAGTTCACAGCGTTACTATTTCCCTGCGCGCAGGCAAAGCTCGTTCTCCAAACTGAACGGAGTTACAATCGCCCTGCGTGAAGGCGAAGCTCGCCCTCCAAATTCAGAGGGTTGCTACTTCCCTGCGCGCAGTAAAAAACTCGTCCATCTACTGCGCAGAGTTGCAATCGCCCAGCGTACAGGCGCAACTCGCCCTCCAAGTTCACAGCGTTACTATTTCCCTGCGCGTAGGCAAAGCTCGTCCTCCGAACTGCACGGAGTTACAATCGCCCTGCGTGCAGGCAAAACTCGCCCTCCAAGTTCACAGCGTTAATATTTTCCGGCGCGCAGGCAAAGCTGGTCCTCGAAACTGCACGGAGTTACAATCGCCCTGCGTGCAGGCAAAACTCGCCCTCCAAGTTCACAGCGTTACTATTTCCCTGCGTGAAGGGCAAAGCTCGTCCTCCAACTGCCCAGCGTTACAATCGCCTTGCGTGCAGGCAAAACTCCCCTCCAAGTTCACAGCGTTACTTTTTCCCTGCGCTCAAGCAAAGCTCGTAATCAAAACTGCACGTAGTTGCAATCGCCCTGCGTGCTGGCAAAACTCGCCCTCCAAGTTCACAGCTTTAGTATTTCCCTGCGCGCAGAAAACGTTCGTATTCCAAGCTGCACAGCGTTACAATCGTTCTTTGTGCAGGCGAAACTCGCCCTCCCAATTCACAGCGTTAGCATTTCTCTGCGCGCAGAAAAAGATCGTATTCCAAGCTGCACAGCGTTACAATCAGTCTGTGTGCAGGCGAAACTCGCCCTCCAAATTATCTGCGCAGCGTTACAATCGCTCTACGTGCAGGCGAAACTCGCCCTCCAACTTCACAGCGTTACTATTTTCCTGCGCGCAGTCAGAGCTCGTCCTCCAAAGTGCACAGAGTTACAATCGCCCTGCGCACAGGCAAATCTCGCCCTCCAAATTCACAGCGTTACTATTTCTCTGCGCGCAGGCAAAGCTCGTCCTCCAACTGCACAGCGTTACAATCGCCCTGCATGCAGGCGATGCTCGCCCTCCTAATTCACAGCTTTGCTACTTCCCTGCGCGCAGTCACAGCTCGTCCTTCAACTGCGCAGTTACAATCGCCCTGAGTGCTGCAGGCGAAACTCGCTCTCTAAATTAACAGCGTTAGTATTTTCAGGCACGCAGGCAAAGCTAGTCCTCCAACTGCATAGCGTTACAATCCCTCTGAATATAGGCTAAACTGTCCACTTGTCACGTCCTTTGTCCCCTGCGCTGCTGAAAAAACCTCGCCCTCCAAGTTCACAGTGTTACTATTTCCCTGCGCGCAGGCAAAGCTCGTCCCCCAACTGCCCTGCGTTAGAATCGCCCTGCATGCAGGCGAAGCTCGCCTTCCAAATTCACAACGTTGCTACTTCCCTGCGCGCAGTCACAGCTCATCCTTCAACTGCGCAGTTAAAATCGCCCTGAGTGCAGGCGAAACTCGCTCTCTAAATTCACAGCGTTAGTATTTTCAGGCACGCAGGCAAAGCTCGTCCTCCAACTGCACAGCGTTACAATCGCTCTGCGTACATTCTAATCTCGCCCTCCAAGTTCACGACGTTACTATTTCCCCGCGCGCAGGCAATGCTCGTCCTCCAATCTGCACAGCGTTACTATCGCTCTGCGTACAGGCGAAACTCGCCCTACAAGTTCACAGCGTTACTATTTCCCGGCACGCAGGCAAAGCTCGTCCTCCAGTCAGCACAGCGTTACAATCGTTCTGTGTGCAGGCGAAACTCGCCTTCCAAATTCCCAGAGTAACTATGTCCCTGCGCGCAGGCAAAGCTCGTCCTCCAACTGCACAGCGTTGCAATCGCTTTGCGTACAGGCTGAACTCGCCCTCCAAATTCACAGCGTTACTATTTCCCGGCGCGCAGGCAAAGCTCGTCCTCCAAACTGCACAGCGTTACAATCGATCTGTGTGCAGGTGAAACTCTCCCTCCAAATTAACCTTACAGCGTTACAATTGCTCCACGTGCAGGCGAAACTCGCCCTCCAAATTCACAGCGTTACCATTTCCCTGCGCGCAGGCAAAGCTCGTCCTCCAACTTCACAGCGTTACAATCGCCCTGCATGCAGGCAGAGCTCGCGCTCTAAATTCACAGCGTTGCTACTTCCCTGCACGCAATCACAGCTCGTCCTTCAACTGCCCAGTTACGATCGCCCTGAGTGCAGGCGAAACTGGCTCTCTAAATTCACAGCGTTAGTATTTCCAGGCACGCAGGCAAAGCTCGTCCTGCAACTGCACAGCGTTACAATCGCTCTGCGTACAGGCTATTCTCGCCCTCCAAATTCACAGCGTTACTATTTCTCTGCGCGCAGGCAAAGCTCGTCCTCCAACTGCACAGCGTTACAATCGCCCTGCATGCAGGCGATGCTAGCCCTCCTAATTCACAGCTTTGCTACTTCCCTGCGCGCAGTCACAGCTCATCCTTCAACTGCGCAGTTACAATCGCCCTGAGTGCTGCAGGCGAAACTCGCTCTCTAAATTAACAGCGTTAGTATTTTCAGGCACGCAGGCAAAGCTAGTCCTCCAACTGCACAGCGTTACAATCCCTCTGAATACAGGCTAAACTGTCCACTTGTCACGTCCTTTGTCCCCTGCGCTGTTGAAAAAACCTCGCCCTCCAAGTTCACAGTGTTACTATTTCCCTGCGCGCAGGCAAAGCTCGTCCTCAAATCTGCACAGCGTTAAAATCGCTCTGCGTTCAGGCTAAACGCGCCCTCCAAGTTCACAGCGTTACTATTTCCCGGCGCGCAGGCAAAGCACGTCCTCCAATCAGCACAGCGTTACATTCGTTCTACGTGCAGGCGAAACTGGCCTTCCATATTGCCAGCGTAACTATGTCCCTGCGCGCAGGCAAAGCTCGTCCTCCAACTGCACAGTGTTACAATGGCTCTGCGTACTGGCTAAACTCGCCCTCCAAATACACAGCGGTACTTTTTCCCGGCGCGCAGGTAAAGCTCGTCCTCCAAATTGACAGCGTTACAATCGCCCCGCGTGCAGGCAAAACTCGCCCTCCAAGTTCACAGCGTTACTATTTTCCTGCGCGCAGGCAAAGCTCGTCCTCCAAACTGCACGGAGTTACAATCGCCGTGCGTGCAGGCAAAACTCGCCCGCAAAGTTAACAGCGTTACTATTTCCCTGCGCGCAGGGAAAGCTCGTCCTCCAACTGCACAGCGTTACAATCGCGCTGCGTGCAGGCAAAACTCGCCCTCCAAGTTCACAGCGTTACTTCTTCCCCTCGCGCGGGCAGAGCTCGTCCTCCAAACTGCACGGAGTTATAATCGTTCTGCGTGCAAGCAAAACTCGCCCTCCAAGTCCACAGCGATACTATTTCCCTGCGCGCAGGCAAAGCTCGTCCTCCAACTGCACAGCGTTACAATCGCCCTGCGTGCAGGCAAAACTCGCCCTCCAAGTTCACAGCGTTACTATTTTCCGGCGCGCAGGCAAAGCTCGTCCTCCAAAGTGCACAGAGTTACAATCGCCCTGCGTACAGGCAAAACTCGCCCTCCAAATTCACAGCGTTACTATTTCCCTGCGCGCAGGCAAAGCTCGTCCTCCAACTGCCCTGCGTTACAATCGCCCAGCATGCAGGCGAAGCTCGCCCTCCAAATTCACAGCGCTGCTACTACCCTGCGCGCAACACAGGTCGTCCTTCAACTGCGCAGTTAAAATCGCCCTGAGTGCAGGCGAAACTCGATCTCTAAATTCACAGCGTTAGTATTTTCAGGCACGCAGGCAAAGCTCGTCCTTCAACTGCACAGCGTTACAATCGCTCTGCGTACATTCCAAACTCGCCCTTAAAATTCACAACGTTACTATTTCCCCGCGCGCAGGCAATGCTCGTCCTCCAATCTGCACAGCCTTACAATCGCTCTGCGTAAAAGCTAAACTCGCCCTCCAAGTTCACAGCGTTACTATTTCCCTGCGCGCAGGCAAAGCTCGTCCTCCAACTGCACAGCGTTACAATCGCCCTGCATGCAGGCGAAGCTCGCGCGCCAACTTCACAGCGTTGCTACTTCCCTGCACACAAACACAGCTCGTACTTCAACTGCCCAGTTACAATCGCCCTGAGTGCAGGCGAAACTCGCTCTCTAAATTCACAGCGTTAGTATTTCCAGGCACGCAGGTAAAGCTCGTCCTCCAAAATTAAGAGCGTTAAAATCGCCCCGCGTGCAGGCAAAACTCGCCCTCCAAGTTCACAGCGTTACTATTC
The DNA here is from genome assembly GCF_052857255.1 of Amblyomma americanum. Taxonomy (NCBI): domain Eukaryota; kingdom Metazoa; phylum Arthropoda; class Arachnida; order Ixodida; family Ixodidae; genus Amblyomma; species Amblyomma americanum. Next base: position 148,374,316 of record NC_135503.1, read on the forward strand.
CCTAAGCGCAGGCAAAGCTCGTCCTCCAAACTGCACGGAGTTACAATCGCCGTGCGTGCAGGCAAAACTCGCCCGCAAAGTTCACAGCGTTACTATTTCCCTGCGCGCAGGCAAAGCTCGTCCTCCAACTGCGCAGCGTTACAATCGCGCTGCGTGCCGGCAAAACTCGCCCTCCAAGTTCACAGCTTCACAACTTCACTGCGCGCAGGCCAAGCTCGTCCTCCAAACTGCAGGGAGTTACAATCGCCCTGCGTGCAGGCAAAACTCGCCCTCTAAGTCCACAGCGTTACTATTTCCCTGCGCGCAGGCAAAGCTCGTCCTCCAACTGCCCTGCATTACAATCGCCCTGCGTGCAGGCGAAGCACGCCCTCCAAATTCACAGCGTTGCTACTTCCCTGCGCGCCGTCACAGCTCGTCCTTCAACTGCGCAGTTAAAATCGCCCTGAATGCAGGCGAAACTCGCTCTCTAAATTCACAGCGTTAGTATTTTCAGGCACGTTGGCAAAGCTCGTCCACCTACTGCATAGCGTTACAATCGCTCTGCGAACATTCTAAACTCGCCCTCCAAGTTCACAACGTTACTATTTCGCCTCGCGCAGGCAATGCTCGTCCTCCAATCTGCACAGCGTTACAATCGCTCTGCGTAGAGGCTAAACTCGCCCTCCAAGTTCACAGCGTTACTATTTACCGGCGCGCAGGCAAAGCTCGTCCTCCAATCAGCACAGCGTTACAATCGTTCTGTGTGCAGGCGAAACTCGCCTGCCAAATTAACCTTACAGCGTTACAATCGCTCCACGTGCAGGCGAAACTCGCCCTCCAAATTCACAGCGTTACTATTTCCCTGCGCGCAGGCAAAGCTCGTCCTCCAACTGCACAGCATTACAATCGCCCTGCGTTCAGGCAAAACTCGCCCTCTAAGTTCACAGCGTTACTATTTCCCTGCGCGCAGGCAAAGCTCGTCCTCGAACTGCACAGGGTTACAATCGCCATGCGTGCAGGCAAAACTCGCCCTCCGAGTTCACAGCGTTACTATTTCCCTGCGCGCAGGCAAAGCTCGTCCTCCAAACTGCACGGAGTTACAGTCGACTGCGTGCAGGCGAAACTCGCCCTCCAAATTCACAGGGTTACTATTTCCCTCGCGCAGACAAAGCTGGTCCTCCAACTGCACAGCGTTACAATCGCCCTGCATGCAGGCAGAGCGCGCGCTCCAAATTCACAGCGTTGCTACTTCCCTGCACGAAGTCACAGCTCGTCCTTAAGCTCACTAGTTACGATCGCCCTGAGTGCAGGCGAAACTCGCTCTCTAAATTCACAGCGTTAGTATTTCCAGGCACGCAGGCAAAGGTCGTCCTCCAACTGCACAGCGTTACAATCGCTCTGCGTACAGGCTAAACTCGCACTCCATGTTCACAGCGTTACTATTTCCCTGTGCTCAGGCAAAGCTCGTCCTCCAACTGCACAGCGTTACAATCGCCCTGCGTTCAGGCAAAACTCGCCCTCCGAGTTCACAGCTTTACTTTTTTCCTGTGCGCAGGCAATGCTCGTCATCCAAACTGCACGGAGTTACAATCGCCCTGCGTGCAGGCAAAACTCGCCCTCCAAGTTCACAGCGTTACTATTTTCCGGCGCGCAGGCAAAGCTCGTCCTCCAAATTGCACGGAGTTACAATCGCCCTGCGTGCAGGCAAAACTCGCCCTCCAAGTTCACAGCGTTACTGTTTCCCTGCGCGAAGTGCAAAGCTTGTCCTCCAACTGCACAGAGTTACAATCGCCCTGCGTGCAGGCAAAACTCTCCTCCAAGTTCACTGCGTTACTATTTCCCTCCGCGGAGGCAAAGCTCGTCCTCCAACTGCACAGCGTTACAATCTCCCTGCATGCAGGCGAAGCTCGCCCTCCCAATTCACAGCTTTGCTACTTCCCTGTGCGCAGTCACAGGTCGTCCTTCAACTGCGCAGTTACAATCGCCCTGAGTGCAGGCAAAACTCGCCCTCAAAGTTCGCAGCGTTAATATTTCCCGGCGCGAAGGCAAAGCTCGTCCTCCAAAGTGCACACAGTTACAATCGCCCTGCGTACAGGCAAAACTCGCCCTCCAAATTCACACCGTTACTATTTCCCTGCGCGCAGGCAAAGCTCGTCCTCCAACTGCCCTGCGTTAGAATCGCCCTGCATGCAGGCGAAGCTCGCCCTCCAAATTCACAGCATTGCTACTTCCCTGCGCACAGTCACAGCTCGTCCCTCAACTGCGCAGTTAAAATCGCCCTGAGTGCAGGCCAAACTCGCTCTCTAAATTCACAGCGTTAGTATTTTCAGGCACGCAGGCAAAGCTCGTCCTCCAACTGCACAGCGTTACAATCGCTCTGCGTACATTCTAATCTCGCCCTCCAAGTTCACAACGTTACTATTTCCCCGCGCGCAGGCAACGCTCGTCCTCCAATCTGCACAGCGTTACTATCGCTCTGCGTACAGGCTAAACTCGCCCTCCAAGTTCACAGCGTTACTATTTCCCGGCACGCAGGCAAAGCTCGTCATCCAGTCGGCACAGCGTTACAATCGTTCTGTGTGCAGGCGAAACTCGCCTTCCAAATTCCCAGAGTAACTATGTCCCGGCGCGCAGTCAAAGCTCGTCCTCCAAACTGCACAGCGTTACAATCGGTCTGTGTGCAGGCGAAACTCTCCCTCCAAATTAACCTTACAGCGTTACAATTGCTCCACGTGCAGGCGAAACTCGCCCTCCAAATTCACAGCGTTACTATTTCCCTGCGCGCAGGCAAAGCTCGTCCTCCAACTGCACAGCGTTACAATCGCCCTGCATGCAGGCAGAGCTCGCGCTCTAAATTCAAAGCGTTGCTACTTCCCTGCACGCAATCAGAGCTCGTCCTTCAACTGCCCAGTTACGATTGCCCTGAGTGCAGGCGAAACTCGCTCTCTAAATTCACAGCGTTAGTATTTCCAGGCACGCAGGCAAAGCTCGTCCTCCAACTGCACAGCGTTACAATCGCTCTGCGTACAGGCTAAACTCGCACTCCAAGTTCACAGCGTTACTATTTCCCTGCGCGCAGGCAAAGCTCGTCCTCCAACTGCACAGCGTTACAATCGCCCTGCTTTCAGGCAAAACTCGCCCTCCGAGTTCACAGCGTTACTATTTTCCTGCGCGCAGGCAAAGCTCGTCCTCCAACTGCACAGCGTTACAATCGCCATGCGTGCAGGCATAACTCGCCCTCCAAGTTCACAGCGTTACTATTTCCCTGCGCGCAGGCAAAGCTCGTCCTCTACCTGCACAAAGTTACAATCGCTCTGCGTGCAGGCAAAACTCGCCCTCCACGTTCACAGCGTTACTATTTCCCGGCACGCAGGCAAAGCTCGTCCTCAAACTGCACAGCGTTACAATCGTTCTGCGTGCAGGCGAAACTCGCCTTCCAAATTCCCAGCGTAACTATGTCCCTGCGCGCAGGCAAAGCTCGTTCTCCAACTGCACAGCGTTACAATCGCCCTGCGTACAGGCAAAACTCGCCCTCCAAATTCACACCGTTACTATTTCCCTGCGCGCAGGCAAAGCTCGTCCTCCAATCTGCACAGCGTTACAATCGTTCTGCGTGCAGGCGAAACTCGCCTTCCAAATTCCCAGCGTAACTATGTCCCTGCGCGCAGGCAAAGCTCGTTCTCCAACTGCACAGCGTTACAATCGCCCTGCGTACAGGCAAAACTCGCCCTCCAAATTCACACCGTTACTATTTCCCTGCGCGCAGGCAAAGCTCGTCCTCCAACTGCCCTGCGTTAGAATCGCCCTGTATGCAGGCGAAGCTCGCGCCCAAATTCACAGCGTTGCTACTTCCCTGCGCGCAGTCACAACTCGTCCTTCAACTGCGCAGTTAAAATCGCCCTGAGTGCAGGCGAAACTCGCTCTCTAAATTCACAGCGTTAGTATTTTCAGGCACGCAGGCAAAGCTCGTCCTCCAGCTGCACAGCGTTACAATCGCTCTGCGTACATTCTAATCTCGCCCTCCAAGTTCACAGCGTTACTATTTCCCGGCACGCAGGCAAAGCTCGTCCTCCAATCAGCACAGCGTTACAATCGTTCTGTGTGCAGGCGAAACTCGCCTTCCAAATTCCCAGAGTAACTATGTCCCTGCGCGCAGGCAAAGCTCGTCCTCCAACTGCACACCGTTGCAATCGCTTTGCGTACAGGCTGAACTCGCCTTCCAAGTTCCCAGCGTAACTATTTCCCGGTGCATTTTGAAACAGCGCAACAAAGACGGGACGTGGAAACTGAGGTGTAAAGACAAACAAGCGCTGACTAACAACTGGGTTTATTGAAAAAAACACGCAAAATATATACAGAGTTAGGAAAGACTAATCGCCACCATAGTCAACTCATGCCACATGTGACGCCAGATATCCAATCTCCCCTTCGGAAAGGGCGACCGATGGGCAACTAATGCACGTTGCGCCTTTCTCACGTATAAGAAAAGCTTCAAAAACTTCTCGCGTCATCTTATCACAATGGCGAAACACGATATTAGTGTTCTTATAGTCGGGGGTACATTTGCATTTCTTGCAACGGAATGCACCTTTAGTGAGAGGGTCTCCTTCTGTTTTTCTTTTTTCGTACTCTTTTTCGTGTTTACATTTGCACCTTCTGCAGTGGACCGCCACGTGTGACAGGGGGTCTTTTTTTCTGGTGTTCTCATGTTCCATGAGTCGCTTGTTTATGCATCTTCCTGTTTGGCCAATATATGTGGCGCCACACGAGAAGGGAATTTGGTACACTACCCCTACCTCGCAAGGTACATAAGGGGAAACATGGCGCACCTGACAAGCCCTTTTGTTTCCCTCCTGCCTCTGCCTTACCTGTCTACACATTCTGCCTAATTTCTTTGGGGCAGAAAATACGACGTCAACGCCATATCTGCCTGCCACTTTTTTGAGCCCATGGGACATGCTGTGCGCATATGGAACCACTGCCGGCCTTTTATTTTTATTTTCATTTCTTGCACTCGGCCGAGCCCCATACTTCACGTGCCTAAGCAATTTTTCCGCTGCCCTGGAAATGAGGTGAGCCGGATAGCCATTCGCGCATAATCTGTTTGATTGGGCTGCAATGCTCTCCCCAATCATTTCATGGCAGGACTTCTTGAGTGACGATTGGAGGCACGACCAGATAATGCCTTCTTTTATAAGCTTGGAATGACCTGACCTGAAGTTTAACAAGGGCTTAGCCGATCTTGGCCGATAACACCAGCACACGTGCTTGTCTCGGGAAAACAAAACCAAATCTAGAAACTGCAGTTCCTTGTTCGTGGGTACCTCAATTTGGGCAAGCTGGCGGACGCAGCGAATAAGTCGGCAGGACTGAAGCTCGAAGTTTTTTTCACCATTAAGACACACAAGCCGGACCAACCTTTCCGTTCCATTGTCTCCGAACGAGGGACCTGGCAGCATGTAGTTTCAGGTTATCTTCAAAGGCAACTGGAGGCGCTGGCCCTGCCAGACCCATTCGTGATTCCGAATTCGGATGCGCTGGTGGAGCACCTTAAGCTGGATAACCCTGGGATCTGCAAGTTTTTCAGCGTTGACGTAGTGGACCTTTACTATTCATTGCCACACGGAGAGCTCATGAGGGCCGTTAAAATGTGCATCACACAGGACAATGACGAAAGTGCATTCATTGAAAAATGTGGTGTGTCTGTTGATAGTTTTTTAGAAATTTTGTCCTTCTACCTGTCGGCAACAGTTGTTGAGTGGGAGGGCAAGTCATTTGTGCAAGCATCCGGTGTATGCATTGGTTCCAGGGTTGCACCTGCATTGGCTAACATTTTTTTGAGTTTTGTGGACAGGGCGATTGAGCAAGCTTCGAAGGAGTTAGGGGTGCGTATTTTTCGTTATGTCGACGACTATTTGGTGTTTACCCCGCCAGACAGCCTGCCTAGAATGTTAGTCGATGTTCTTAAGGTGTTTAATGAGTACGGGCGTGGGCTAAAGTTTACAAAAGAGGTACCCACGAACAAGGAACTGCAGTTTCTAGATTTGGTTTTGTTTTCCCGAGACAAGCACGTGTGCTGGTGTTATCGGCCAAGATCGGCTAAGCCCTTGTTAAACTTCAGGTCAGGTCATTCCAAGCTTATAAAAGAAGGCATTATCTTGTCGTGCCTCCAATCGTCACTCAAGAAGTCCTGCCATGAAATGATTGGGGAGAGCATTGCAGCCCAATCAAACAGATTATGCGCAAATGGCTATCCGGCTCACCTCATTTCCAGGGCAGCGGAAAAATTGCTTAGGCACGTGAAGTATGGGGCTCGGCCGAGTGCAAGAAATGAAAATAAAAATAAAAGGCCGGCAGTGGTTCCATATGCGCACAGCATGTCCCATGGGCTCAAAAAAGTGGCAAGCAGATATGGCGTTGACGTCGTATTTTCTGCCCCGAAGAAATTAGGCAGAATGTGTAGACAGGTAAGGCAGAGGCAGGAGGGAAACAAAAGGGCTTGTCAGGTGCGCCATGTTTCCCCTTATGTACCTTGCGAGGTAGGGGTAGTGTACCAAATTCCCTTCTCGTGTGGCGCCACATATATTGGCCAAACAGGAAGATGCATAAACAAGCGACTCATGGAACATGAGAACACCAGAAAAAAAGACCCCCTGTCACACGTGGCGGTCCACTGCAGAAGGTGCAAATGTAAACACGAAAAAGAGTACGAAAAAAGAAAAACAGAAGGAGACCCTCTCACTAAAGGTGCATTCCGTTGCAAGAAATGCAAATGTACCCCCGACTATAAGAACACTAATATCGTGTTTCGCCATTGTGATAAGATGACGCGAGAAGTTTTTGAAGCTTTTCTTATACGTGAGAAAGGCGCAACGTGCATTAGTTGCCCATCGGTCGCCCTTTCCGAAGGGGAGATTGGATATCTGGCGTCACATGTGGCATGTTGACTATGGTGGCGATTAGTCTTTCCTAACTCTGTATATATTTTGCGTGTTTTTTTCAATAAACCCAGTTGTTAGTCAGCGCTTGTTTGTCTTTACACCTTAGTTTCCACGTCCCGTCTTTGTTGCGCTGTTTCAAAATGGATACGTACCAACTTGCCCAAATTTCTGCTTTACTCAATATTTCCCGGTGCGCAGGCAAAGTTCGTCCTCCAAACTGCACAGCGTTACAATCGCCCTGCGTGCAGGCAAAACTCGCCCTCCATGTTCACAGCGTTACTATTTCTCTGCGTGCAGGCAAAGCTCGTCCTCCAACTGCACAGCGTTACAATCGCCCTGCGTGCAGGCAACACTCGCCCTCCAATTTCACAGCGTTAATATTTCCCTGCGTGCAGGCAAAACTCGCCCTCCAAGTTCACAGCGTTACAATCACCCTGCGTGCAGGCGAAGCTCGACCTCCAAATTCACAGCGTTGCTACTTCCCTGCGCGCAGTCAAAGCTCGTCCTTCAACTGCGCTGTTACAATCGCCCTGAGTGCAGGCGAAACTCGCTCTCTAAATTCACAGCGTTAGTATTTCCAGGCACGCAGGCGAAGCTCGTCCTCCAACTGCACAGCGTTACAATCGCTCTGCGTACAGGCTAAACTCGCCCTGCAAGTTCACAGCGTTACTATTTCCCTGCGCGCAGGCAAAGCTCGTCCTCCAACTGCACAGCGTTACAGTCGCTCTGCGTACAGGCTAAACTCGATCTCCAAGTTCACAGCGTTACTATTTCCCTGCGCGCAGGCAAAGCTCGTCCTCCAACTGCACAGCGTTACAATCGCCCTGCTATCAGGCAAAACTCGCCCTCCGAGTTCACAGCTTTACTTTTTTCCTGCGCGCAGGCGATGCTCGTCCTCAAAACTGCACGGAGTTACAATCGCCCTGCGTGCAGGCAAAACTCGCCCTCCAAGTTCACAGCGTTACTATTTTCCGGCGCGCAGGCAAAGCTCGTCCTCCAAACTGCACGGACTTACAATCCCCTGCGTGCAGGCAAAGCTCGTCCTCCAAACTGCACGTAGTTACATTCGCCCTGCGTGCTGGCAAAACTCGCCCTCCAAGTTCACAGCGTTAGTAATTCCCTGCGCGCAGAAAAAGTTCATTTTCCAAGCTGCACAGCGTTACAATCAGTCTGTGTGCAGGCGAAACTCGCCCTCCAAACTAACTGCACAGCGTTACAATCGCTCTGCGTGCAGGCGAAACTCGCCCTCCAACTTCACAGCGTTACTATTTCTCTGCGCGCAGGCAAAAGCTCGTAATCCAAAGTGCACAGAGTTACAATCGCCCTGCGTACAGGCAAATCTCGCCCTCCAAATTCACAGCGTTACTATTTTTCTGCGCGCAGGCAAAGCTCGTCCTCCAACTGCACGGCGTTACAATCGCCCTGCATGCAGGCGAAGCTCGCCCTCCTAATTCACAGCTTTGCTACTTCCCTGTGCGCAGTCACAGGTCGTCCTTCAACTGCGCAGTTACAATCGCCCTGAGTGCAGGCGAAACTCGCTCTCTAAATTCACAGCGTTAGAATTTTCAGGCACGCAGGCAAAGCTCGTCCTCCAACTGCACAGCGTTACAATCGCTCTCAATACAGGCTAAACTCGCCCTTCAAGTTCACAGTGTTACTATTTCCCTGCGCGCAGGCAAAGCTCGTCCTCATATCTGCACAGCGTTACAATCGCTCTGCGTACAGGCTAAACTCGCCCTCCAAGTTCGCAGCGTTACTATTTCGCGGCGCGCATTCAAAGCTCGTCCTCCAATCAGCACAGCGTTACATTCGTTCTACGTGCAGGCGAAAGTCGCCTCCCAAATTCCCAGCGTAACTATGTCCCTGCGCGCAGGCAAAGCTCAACCTCTAACTGCACAGCGTTACAATCGCTCTGCGTACAGGCTAAACTCGCCCTCCAAATTCACAGCGTTACTTTTTCCCGGCGCGCAGGCAAAGCTCGTCCTCCAAACTGCACAGCGTTACAATCGCCCTGCATGCAGGCGAAACTCGGTCTCTAAATTCACAGCGTTAGTATTTCCCTGGACGCAGGCAAAGCTCGTCCTCCAAACTCCACAGCGTTACAATCGCCCAGCATAGAGGTGAAACTCGCCCTCCAAATTCACAGCGTTAGTATTTCCCTGCGCGCAGAAAAGTTCGTATTCCAAGCTACACAGCGTTACAATCGGTCTGTGTGCAGGCGAAACTCGCCCTCCAAATTAACTGCACAGCGTTACAATCGCTCCACGTGCAGGCGAAACTTGCCCTCCAAATTCACAGCGTTACTATTTCTCTGCGCGCAGGCAAAGCTCGTCCTCCATCTGCGCAGCGTTACAGTCGCCCTGCATGCAGGCGAAGCTCGCGCTCCAAATTTACAGCGTTGCTACTTCCCTGCGCACAGTCACAGCACGTCCTTCAACTGCGCAGTTACAATTGCCCTGAGCGCAGGCGAAACTCCCTCTCTAAATTTACAGCGTTAGTATTTTCAGGCACGCAGGGAAAGCTCGTCCTCCAATCTACACAGCGTTACAATCGCTCTCCGAACAGGCTAAACTCGCCCTCCAAGTTCACAGCGTTACTATTTCCCGGCGCGCAGCAAAGCTCGTCCTCCAGTCAGCACAGCGGTGCAATCGTTCTGTGTGCAGGCGAAACTCGCCTTCCAAATTCCCAGAATAACTATGTCCCTGCGCGCAGGCAAAGCTCGTCCTCCAACTGCACAGCGTTCCAATTGCTTTGCGCACAGGCTGAACTCGCCCTCCAAATTCACAGCGTTACTATTTCCCGGCGCGCAGGCAAAGCTCGTCCTCCAAACTGCACAGCGTTACAATCGGTCTGTGTGCAGGCGAAACTCTCCCTCCAAATTAAAATTACAGCCTCACAATCGCTCCACTTACAGGCGAAACTCGCCCTCCAAATTCACAGCGTTACTATTTCCCTGCGCGCAGGCAAAGCTCGTCCTCCAACTGCACAGCGCTACAATCGCTCTGCGTACAGGCTAAACTCGCACTCCAAGTTCACAGCGTTACTATTTCCCTGCGCGCAGACAAAGCTCGTTCTCCAACTGCACAGCGTTACAATCGCCATGAGTGCAGGCAAAACTCGCCCTCCAAGTTCACAGCGTTACTATTTCCCTGCGCGCAGGCAAAGCTCGTCCTCTACCTGCACAGCGTCACAATCGCTCTGCGTGCAGGCAAAACTCGCCCTCCAAGTTCACAGCGTTACTATTTCCCTGCGCGCAGGCAAAGCTGGTCCTCGAACTGCACAGGTTTACAATCGCCATGCATGCAGGCAAAAATCGCCCTCCAAGTTCACAGCGTTAATATTTTCCGGCGCGCAGGCAAAGCTCGTCCTCCAATCAGCACAGCGTTACAATCGTTCTACGTGCAGGCGAAACTCGCCTTCCAAGTTCCCAGCGTAACTATTTCCCGGTGCGCAGGCAAAGTTCGTCCTCCAAACTGCACAGCGTTACAATCGCCCTGCGTGCAGGCAAAACTCGCCCTCCAAGTTCACAGCGTTACTATTTCTCTGCGTGCAGGCAAAGCTCGTCCTCCAACTGCACAGCGTTACAATCGCCCTGCGTGCAGGCAACACTCGCACTCCAATTTCACAGCGTTACTATTTCTCTGTGCGCAGGCAAAGCTCGTCCTCCAAACTGCTCGGAGTTAAAGTCGCCCTGCGTGCAGGCAAAACTCACCCTCCAAGTTAACAGCGTTAATATTTCCCTGCGCGCAGGAAAAGCTCGTCCTCCAAACTGCACGGAGTTAAAATCGCCCTGCGTGCAGGCAAAACTCGCCCTCCAAGTTCACAGCGTTACAATCACCCTGCGTGCAGGCGAAGCTCGACCTCCAAATTCACAGCGTTGCTACTTCCCTGCGCACAGTCAAAGCTCGTCCTTCAACTGCGCTGTTACAATAGCCCTGAGTGCAGGCGAAACTAGCTCTCTAAATTCACAGCGTTAGTATTTCCAGGCACGCAGGCGAAGCTCGTCCTCCAACTGCACAGCGTTACAATCACTGTGCGTACAGGCTAAACTCGCCCTGCAAGTTCACAGCGTTACTATTTCCCTGCGCACAGGCAAAACTCGTCCTCCAACTGCACAGCGTAACAATCGCCTTGCGTACATGCAAAACTCGCCCTCCAAGTTCACAGCGTTACTATTTCCCTGCGCGATTGGCTAAGCTCGTCCTCCAAACTGCACGGAGTTACAATCGCCCTGCGTGCAGGCAAACCTCGCCCTCCAAGTTCACAGCCTTACTATTTCTCTGCGCGCAGGCAAAGCTCGTCCTCCAAACTGCACGTAGTTACAATCGCCCTGCGTGCTGGCAAAACTCGCTCTCCAAGTTCAAAGCGTTTGTAATTCCCTGCGCGCATAAAAAGTTCGTATTCCAAGCTGCACAGCGTTACAATCGGTCTTTGTGCAGGCGAAACTCGCCCTCCAAATTTACAGCGTTAGCATTTCCCTGCGCGGAGAAAAAGTTCATATTCCAAGCTGCACAGCGTTACAATCAGTCTGTGTGCAGGCGAAACTCGCCCTCCAAATTAACTGCACAGCGTTACAATCGCTCTGCGTGCAGGCGAAACTCGCCCTCCAACTTCACAGCGTTACTATTTCCCTGCGCGCAGGCAAAGCTCGTCCTCCAACTGCACGGCGTTACAATCGCCCTGCATGGAGGCGAAGCTCGCCCTCCTTATTCACAGCTTTGCTACTTCCCTGTGCGCAGTCACAGGTCGTCCTTCAACTGCGCAGTTACAATCGCCCTGAGTGCAGCCGAAACTCGCTCTCTAAATTCACAGCGTTAGTATTTTCAGGCACGCAGGCAAAGCTCGTCCTCCAACTCTACAGCGTTACAATCGCTCTGAATACAGGCTAAACTCGTCCTCCAAGTTCACAGTGTTACTATTTCCCTGCGCGCAGGCAAAGCTTGTCCTCCTATCTGCACAGCGTTACAATCGCTCTGCGTACAGGCTAAATTCGCCCTCCAAATTCACAGCGTTACTTTTTCCCGGCGCGCAGGCAAAGCTCGTCCTCCAAACTGCACAGCGTTACAATCGCCCTGCATGCAGGCGAAACTCGCTCTCTAAATTCACAGCGTTAGTATTTCCCTGGACGCAGGCAAAGCTCGTCCTCCAAACTCCACAGCGTTACAATCGCCCAGCGTAGAGGCGAAACTCGCCCTCCAAATTCACAGCGTTAGTATTTCCCTGCGCGCAGAAAAAGTTCGTATTCCATGCTACACAGCGTTGCAATCGGTCTGTGTGCAGGCGAAACTCGCCCTCAAAATTAACTGCACAGCGTTACAATCGCTCCACGTGCAGGCGAAACTCGCCCTCCAAATTCACAGCGTTACTATTTCTCTGCGCGCAGGCAAAGCTCGTCCTCCAACTGCGCAGCGTCACAATCGCCCTGCAGGCAGGCGAAGCTCGCGCTCCAAATTCACAGCGTTGCTACTTCCCTGCGCACAGCCACAGCACGTCCTTCAACTGCGCAGATACAATTGCCCTGAGCGCAGGCGAAACTCCCTCTCTAAATTTACAGCGTTAGTATTTTCAGGCACGCAGGGAAAGCTCGTCCTCCAATCTGCACAGCGTTACAATCGCTCTGCGTACAGGCTAAACTCGCCCTCCAAGTTCACAACGTTACTATTTGCCGGCGCGCAGCAAAGCTCGTCCTCCAATCAGCACAGCGTTACAATCGTTCTGTGTGCAGGCGAAACTCGCCTTCTAAATTCCCAGAATAACTATGTCCCTGCGCGCAGGCAAAGCTCGTCCTCCAACTGCACAGCGTTACATTTGCCGTGCGTGCAGGCAAAAATCGCCCTCCAAGTTCACAGCGTTACTATTTTCCGGCGCGCTGGCAAAGCTTGTCCTCCAATCAGCACAGCGTTACAATCGTTCTACGTGCAGGCGAAACTCGCCTTCCAAGTTCCCAGCGTAACTATTTCCCTGTGAGCAGTCACAGCTCGTCCTTCAACTGCGCAGTTAAAATCGCCCTGAGTGCAGGCGAAACTCGTTCTCTAAATTCACAGGGTTAGTATTTTCAGGCACGCAGGCAAAGCTCGTCCTCCAACTGCACAGCGTTACAATCACTCTGCGTACATTCTAAACGCGCCCTTCAAGTTCACAGCGTTACTATTTCCCTGCCCACAGGCAAAGCTCGTCCTCGAAACTGCACGGAGTTACAATCGCCCTGCGTGCAGGCAAAACTCGCCCTCCAAGTTCACAGCGTTACAATCACCCTGCGTGCAGGCGAAGCTTGACCTCCAAATTCACAGCGTTGCTACTTCCCTGCGAGCAGTCAAAGCTCGTCCTTCAACTGCGCTGTTACAATCGCCCTGAGTGCAGGCGAAACTCGCTCTCTAAATTCACAGCGTTAGTATTTCCAGGCACGCAGGCGAAGCTCGTCCTCCAAATGCACAGCGTTACAATCGCTCTGCGTACAGGCTAAACTCGCCCTCCAAGTTGACAGCGTTACTATTTCCCTGCGCACAGGCAAAACTCGTCCTCCAACTGCACAGCGTTACAATCGGTCTGTGTGCAGGCGAAACTCGCTCTCCAACTTCACAGCGTTACTCTTTCCCTGCGCGCAAGCAAAGCTCGTCCTCCAAAGTGCACAGAGTTACAATCGCCCTGCGTACAGGCAAAACTCGCCCTCCAAGTTCACAGCGTTACTATTTTCCGGCGCGCAGGCAAAGCTCGTCCTCCAAACTGCACGGACTTACAATCGCCCTGCGTGCAGGCAAAACTCGCCCTCCAAGTTCACAGCCTTACTATTTCCCTGCGCGCAGGCAAAGCTCGTCCTCCAAACTGCACGTAGTTACATTCGCCCTGCGTGCTGGCAAAACTCGCCCTCCAAGTTCACAGCGTTAGTAATTCCCTGCGCGCAGAAAAAGTTCATTTTCCAAGCTGCACAGCGTTACAATCAGTCTGTGTGCAGGCGAAACTCGCCCTCCAAACTAACTGCACAGCGTTACAATCGCTCTGCGTGCAGGCGAAACTCGCCCTCCAACTTCACAGCGTTACTATTTCCCTGCGCGCAGGCAAAAGCTCGTAATCCAAAGTGCACAGAGTTACAATCGCCCTGCGTACAGGCAAATCTCGCCCTCCAAATTCACAGCGTTACTATTTTTCTGCGCGCAGGCAAAGCTCGTCCTCCAACTGCACGGCGTTACAATCGCCCTGCATGCAGGCGAAGCTCGCCCTCCTAATTCACAGCTTTGCTACTTCCCTGTGCGCAGTCACAGGTCGTCCTTCAACTGCGCAGTTACAATCGCCCTGAGTGCAGGCGAAACTCGCTCTCTAAATTCACAGCGTTAGAATTTTCAGGCACGCAGGCAAAGCTCGTCCTCCAACTGCACAGCGTTACAATCGCTCTGAATACAGGCTAAACTCGCCCTTCAAGTTCACAGTGTTACTATTTCCCTGCGCGCAGGCAAAGCTCGTCCTCATATCTGCACAGCGTTACAATCGCTCTGCGTACAGGCTAAACTCGCCCTCCAAGTTCGCAGCGTTACTATTTCGCGGCGCGCATTCAAAGCTCGTCCTCCAATCAGCACAGCGTTACATTCGTTCTACGTGCAGGCAAAAGTCGCCTCCCAAATTCCCAGCGTAACTATGTCCCTGCGCGCAGGCAAAGCTCAACCTCTAACTGCACAGCGTTACAATCGCTCTGCGTACAGGCTAAACTCGCCCTCCAAATTCACAGCGTTACTTTTTCCCGGCGCGCAGGCAAAGCTCGTCCTCCAAACTGCACAGCGTTACAATCGCCCTGCATGCAGGCGAAACTCGGTCTCTAAATTCACAGCGTTAGTATTTCCCTGGACGCAGGCAAAGCTCGTCCTCCAAACTCCACAGCGTTACAATCGCCCAGCGTAGAGGTGAAACTCGCCCTCCAAATTCACAGCGTTAGTATTTCCCTGCGCGCAGAAAAGTTCGTATTCCAAGCTACACAGCGTTACAATCGGTCTGTGTGCAGGCGAAACTCGCCCTCCAAATTAACTGCACAGCGTTACAATCGCTCCACGTGCAGGCGAAACTTGCCCTCCAAATTCACAGCGTTACTATTTCTCTGCGCGCAGGCAAAGCTCGTCCTCCATCTGCGCAGCGTTACAGTCGCCCTGCATGCAGGCGAAGCTCGCGCTCCAAATTTACAGCGTTGCTACTTCCCTGCGCACAGTCACAGCACGTCCTTCAACTGCGCAGTTACAATTGCCCTGAGCGCAGGCGAAACTCCCTCTCTAAATTTACAGCGTTAGTATTTTTAGGCACGCAGGGAAAGCTCGTCCTCCAATCTACACAGCGTTACAATCGCTCTGCGAACAGGCTAAACTCGCCCTCCAAGTTCACAGCGTTACTATTTCCCGGCGCGCAGCAAAGCTCGTCCTCCAATCAGCACAGCGGTGCAATCGTTCTGTGTGCAGGCGAAACTCGCCTTCCAAATTCCCAGAATAACTATGTCCCTGCGCGCAGGCAAAGCTCGTCCTCCAACTGCACAGCGTTACAATTGCTTTGCGCACAGGCTGAACTCGCCCTCCAAATTCACAGCGTTACTATTTCCCGGCGCGCAGGCAAAGCTCGTCCTCCAAACTGCACAGCGTTACAATCGGTCTGTGTGCAGGCGAAACTCTCCCTCCAAATTAAAATTACAGCCTTACAATCGCTCCACTTGCAGGCGAAACTCGCCCTCCAAATTCACAGCGTTACTATTTCCCTGCGCGCAGGCAAAGCTCGTCCTCCAACTGCACAGCGTTACAATCGCCCTGCATGCAGGCAGAGCTCGTGCTCCAAAATCACAGCGTTGCTACTTCCCTGCACGCAGTCACAGCTCGTCCTTCAACGGCCCAGTTATGATCGCCCTGAGTGCAAGCGAAACTCGCTCTCTAAATTCACAGCGTTAGTATTTCCAGGCACGCAGGCAAAGCTCGTCCTCCAACTGCACAGCGTTACAATCGCTCTGCGTACAGGCTAAACTCGCAATCCAAGTTCACAGCGTTACTATTTCCCTGCGCGCAGACAAAGCTCGTTCTCCAACTGCACAGCGTTACAATCGCCATGCGTGCAGGCAAAACTCGGCCTCCAAGTTCACAGCGTTACTATTTCCCTGCGCGCAGGCAAAGCTCTTCCTCTACCTGCACAGCGTTACAATCGCTCTGCGTGCAGGCAAAACTCGCCCTCCAAGTTCACAGCGTTAATATTTTCCGGCGCGCAGGCAAAGCTCGTCCTCCAATCAGCACAGCGTTACAATCGTTCTACGTGCAGGCGAAACTCGCCTTCCAAGTTCCCAGCGTAACTATTTCCCGGTGCGCAGGCAAAGTTCGTCCTCCAAACTGCACAGCGTTACAATCGCCCTGCGTGCAGGCAAAACTCGCCCTCCAAGTTCACAGCGTTACTATTTCTCTGCGTGCAGGCAAAGCTCGTCCTCCAACTGCACAGCGTTACAATCGCCCTGCGTGCAGGCAACACTCGCACTCCAATTTCACAGCGTTACTATTTCTCCGTGCGCAGGCAAAGCTCGTCCTCCAAACTGCACGGAGTTAAAATCTCCCTGCGTGCAGGCAAAACTCGCCCTCCAAGTTCACAGCGTTACAATCACCCTGCGTGCAGGCGAAGCTCGACCTCCAAGCTGCACGGAGTTACAATCGCCCTGCGTGCAGGCAAACCTCGCCCTCCAAGTTCACAGCCTTACTATTTCTCTGCGCGCAGGCAAAGCTCGTCCTCCAAACTGCACGTAGTTAAAATCGCCCTGCGTGCTGGCAAAACTCGCTCTCCAAGTTCACAGCGTTAGTAATTCCCTGCGCGCATCAAAAGTTCGTATTCCAAGCTGCACAGCGTTACAATCGGTCTTTGTGCAGGCGAAACTCGCCCTCCAAATTTACAGCGTTAGCATTTCCCTGCGCGGAGAAAAAGTTCATATTCCAAGCTGCACAGCGTTACAATCAGTCTGTGTGCAGGCGAAACTCGCCCTCCAAATTAACTGCACAGCGTTACAATCGCTCTGCGTGCAGGCGAAACTCGCCCTCCAACTTCACAGCGTTACTATTTCCCTGCGCGCAGGCAAAGCTCGTCCTCCAACTGCACGGCGTTACAATCGCCCTGCATGGAGGCGAAGCTCGCCCTCCTAATTCACAGCTTTGCTACTTCCCTGTGCGCAGTCACAGGTCGTCCTTCAACTGCGCAGTTACAATCGCCCTGAGTGCAGCCGAAACTCGCTCTCTAAATTCACAGCGTTAGTATTTTCAGGCACGCAGGCAAAGCTCGTCCTCCAACTCTACAGCGTTACAATCGCTCTGAATACAGGCTAAACTCGTCCTCCAAGTTCACAGTGTTACTATTTCCCTGTGCGCAGGCAAAGCTCGTCCTCCTATCTGCACAGCGTTACAATCGGTCTGCGTACAGGCTAAATTCGCCCTCCAAATTCACAGCGTTACTATTTCCCGGCGCGCAGGCAAAGCTCGTCCTCCAAACTGCACAGCGTTACAATCGCCATGCATGCAGGCGAAACTCGCTCTCTAAATTCACAGCGTTAGTATTTCCCTGGACGCAGGCAAAGCTCGTCCTCCAAACTCCACAGCGTTACAATCGCCCAGCGTAGAGGCAAAACTCGCCCTCCAAATTCACAGCGTTAGTATTTCCCTGCGCGCAGAAAAAGTTCGTATTCCAAGCTACACAGCGTTGCAATCGGTCTGTGTGCAGGCGAAACTCGCCCTCCAAATTAACTGCACAGCGTTACAATCGCTCCACGTGCAGGCGAAACTCGCCCTCCAAATTCACAGCCTTACTATTTCTCTGCGCGCAGGCAAAGCTCGTCCTCCAACTGCGCAGCATCACAATCGCCCTGCATGCAGGCGAAGCTCGCGCTCCAAATTCACAGCGTTGCTACTTCCCTGCGCACAGCCACAGCACGTCCTTCAACTGCGCAGATACAATTGCCCTGAGCGCATGCGAAACTCCCTCTCTAAATTTACAGCGTTAGTATTTTCAGGCACGCAGGGAAAGCTCGTCCTCCAAACTGCACAGCGTTACAATCGCTCTGCGTACAGGCTAAACTCGCCCTCCAAGTTCACAACGTTACTATTTGCCGGCGCGCAGCAAAGCTCGTCCTCCAATCAGCACAGCGTTACAATCGTTCTGTGTGCAGGCGAAACTCGCCTTCTAACTTCCCAGAATAACTATGTCCCTGCGCGCAGGCAAAGCTCGTCCTCCAACTGCACAGCGTTACAATTGCCGTGCGCGCAGGCAAAAATCGCCCTCCAAGTTCACAGCGTTACTATTTTCCGGCGCGCTGGCAAAGCTCGTCCTCCAATCAGCACAGCGTTACAATCGTTCTACGTGCAGGCGAAACTCGCCTTCCAAGTTCCCAGCGTAACTATTTCCCTGTGCGCAGTCACAGCTCGTCCTTCAACTGCGCAGTTAAAATCGCCCTGAGTGCAGGCGAAACTCGCTCTCTAAATTCACAGGGTTAGTATTTTCAGGCACGCAGGCAAAGCTCGTCCTCCAACTGCACAGCGTTACAATCACTCTGCGTACATTCTAAACGCACCCTTCAAGTTCACAGCGTTACTATTTCCCTGCCCACAGGCAAAGCTGGTCCTCGAGACTGCACGGAGTTGCAATCGCCCTGCGTGCAGGCAAAACTCGCCCTCCAAGTTCACAGCGTTACAATCACCCTGCGTGCAGGCGAAGCTCGACCTCCAAATTCACAGCGTTGCTACTTCCCAGCGTGCAGTCAAAGCTCGTCCTTCAACTGCGCTGTTACAATTGCCCTGAGTGCAGGCGAAACTCGCTCTCTAAATTCACAGCGTTAGTATTTCCAGGCACGCAGGCGAAGCTCGTCCTCCAAATGCACAGCGTTACAATCGCTCTGCGTACAGGCTAAACTCGCCCTCCAAGTTCACAGCGTTACTATTTTCCTGCGCACAGGCAAAACTCGTCCTCCAACTGCACAGCGTTACAATCGGTCTGTGTGCAGGCGAAACTCGCTCTCCAACTTCACAGCGTTACTCTTTCCCTGCGTGCAAGCAAAGCTCGTCCTCCAAAGTGCACAGAGTTACAATCGCCCGGCGTACAGGCAAAACTCGCCCTCAAAATTCACAGCGCTAATATTTCCATGCGCGCAGGCAAAGCTCGTCCTCCAAGTGCACAGCGTTACAATCGCCCTACATGCAGGCGAAGCTCGTCCTCAAAATTCACAGCGTTGCTACTTCCCTGCGCACAGTCACAGCACGTCCTTCAACTGCGCAGTTACAATTGCCCTGAGCGAAAGCGAAACTCCCTCTTTAAATTTACAGCGTTAGTATTTTCAGGCACGCAGGGAAAGCTCGTCCTCCAACTGCACAGCTTTACAATCGCTCTGCGTACAGGCTAAACTCGCCCTCTAAGTTCACAGCGGTACTATTTCCGTGCGCGTAGGCAAAGCTCGTCCTCCAATCTGCACAGCGTAACAATCACCCTGCGTGCAGGCAAAACTCGCCCTCAAAGTTCAAAGCGTTTCTATATACCGGTGCGCAGGCAAAGCTCGTCCTCCAAACTTCACGGAGTTACAATCGCCCTGCGTACAGGCAAAACTCGCCCTCCAAATTCACAGCGCTAATATTTCCATGCGCGCAGGCAAAGCTCGTCCTCCAAGTGCACAGCGTTACAATCGCCCTACATGCAGGCGAAGCTCGTCCTCAAAATTCACAGCGTTGCTACTTCCCTGCGCACACTCACAGCACGTCCTTCAACTGCGCAGTTACAATTGCCCTGAGCGAAAGCGAAACTCCCTCTTTAAATTTACAGCGTTAGTATTTTCAGGCACGCAGGGAAAGCTCGTCCTCCAACTGCACAGCGTTACAATCGCTCTGCGTACAGGCTAAACTCGCCCTTCAAGTTCACAGCGTTACTATTTCCCTGCGCACAGGCAAAACTCGTACTCCAACTGCACAGCGTAACAATCACCCTGCGTGCAGGCAAAACTCGCCCTCAAAGTTCAAAGCGTTTCTATATACCGGTGCGCAGGCAAAGCTCGTCCTCCAAACTTCACGGAGTTACAATCGCCCTGCGTGCAGGCAAAACCCGCCCTTCAAGTTCACAGCGATACTATTTCCCTGCGCGAATGGCTAAGCTCGTCCTCCAACTGCACAGCGTTACCATCGCCCTGCGTGCAGGCAAAACTCCCCTCCAAGTTCACAGCGTTACAATTTCCCTGCGCGCAGGCAAAGCTCGTCCTCCAAACTGCACGGAGCTACAATCGCCCTGCGTGCAGGCAAAACTCGCCCTCCAAGTTCACAGCGTTAGTATTTCTCTGCGCGCAGAAAAAGTTTGTATTCCAAGCTCAACAGCTTTACAATCGGTGTTTGTGCAAGCGAAACTCGCCCTCCAAATTCACAGCGTTAGCATTTTCCTGCGCGCAGAAAAAGGTCGTATTCCAAGCTGCACAGCGTTACAATCGGTCTGTGTGCAGGCGAAACTCGCCCTCCAAATTAACTGCACAGCGTTACAATCTCTGTACGTGCAGGCGATACTCGCTCTCCAAGTTCACAGCGTTACTATCTCCCTGCGCGCAGGAAAAGCTCGTCCTCCAAAGTGAACAGAGTTACAATCGCCCTGCGTACAGGCAAAACTCGCCCTCTAAATTCACAGCGTTATTATTTCCATGCGCACAGGCAAAGCTCGTCCTCCAAGTGCACAGCGTTACAATCGCCCTGCATGCAGGCGACGCTCGCCCTCCAAATTCACAGCGTTGCTACTTCCCTGCGCACAGTCACAGCACGTCCTTCAACTGCGCAGTTACAATTGCCCTGAGCGCAGGCGAAACTCCCTCTCTAAATTTACAGCGTTAGTATTTTCAGGCACGCTGGGAAAGCTCGTCCTCCAACTGCACGGCGTTACAATCGCTCTGCGTACAGGCTAAACTCGCCCTCCAAGTTCACAGCGTACCTATTTCCGTGCGCGTAGGCAAAGCTCGTCCTCCAATCTGCACAGCGTTACAATCAGTCTTTGTACAGGCTAAACTCGCCCTCCAAGTTCACAGCGTTATTATTTCCATGCGCGCAGGCAAAGCTCGTCCTCCAAGTGCACAGCGTTACAATCGCCCTGCATGCAGGCAAAACTCGCGCTCCAAATTCACAGCGTTGCTACTTCCCTGCGCGCGGTCACAGCTCGTCCGTCATCTGCGCAGTTAAAATCGCCCTGAGTGCAGGCAAAACTCGCTCTCTAAATTCACAGGGTTAGTATTTTCAGCCACGCAGGCAAAGCTTGTCCTCCAACTGCACAGCGTTACAATCGCTCTGCGTACATTCTAAACTCGCCCTCCAAGTTCACAACGTTACTATTTCCCGGCGCGCAGGCAAAGCTCGTCCTCCAAATTGCACGGAGTTACAATCGCCCTGCGTGCAGGCAAATCTCGCCCTCCAAGTTCACAGCGTTTCTATTTCCCTGCGCGAAGGGCAAAGCTCGTCCTCCAACTGCACAGCGTTACAATCGCCCTGCGTGCAGGCAAAACTCCCCTCCAAGTTCACAGCGTTACTATTTCTCTGCGCGCAGGCAAAGCTCGTCCTCCAATCAGCACGGCGTTACAATCGCCCTGCGTGCAGGCAAAACGCGCCCTCCAAGTTCACAGCGTTAGTATTTCCCTTCGCGCAGAAAAAATTCGTATTCCAGGCTCAACAGCCTTACAATCGGTCTTTGTGCAGGCGAAACTCGCCCTCCAAATCCACAGCGTTAGCATTTCCCTGCACGCAGAAAAAGTTCGTATTCCAAGCTGCACAGCGTTACAATCGGTCTGTGTGCAGGCGAAACTCGCCCTACAAAATAATCGCACAGCGTTACAATCGCTCTACGTGCAGGCAAAACTCGCCCTCTGAATTAACAGCGTTACTATTTCCCTGCGCGCAGGCAAAGCTCGTCCTCCAAAGTGCAGAGCGTTACAATAGCCGTGCATGCAGGCGAAGCTCGCCCTCCAAATTCACAGCGTTGCTAGTTCCCTGCGCACAGTCACAGCTCGTCCTTCAACTGCGCAGTTACAATTGCCCTGAGCGCAGGCGAAACTCCCTTTCTAAATTTACAGCGTTAGTATTTTCTGGCACGCTGGGAAAGCTCGTCCTCCAACTGCACAGCGTTACAATCGCTCTGCGTACAGGCTAAACTCGCTCTCCAAGTTCACAGCTTTACTATTTCTCTGCGCCTAGGCAAAGCTCGTCTTCCAATCTGCACAGCGTTACAATCACTCTTTGTACAGGCTAAACTCGCCCTCCAAGTTCACAGCGTTACTATATCCCGGCGCACAGGCAAAGCTCGTCCTCCAACTGCACAGCGTTACAAGCGCTCTGCGTACAGGCTAAACTCGCCTTCCAAGTTCACAGCGTTACTATTTCCCGGCGCGCAGGCAAAGCTCGTCCTCCAATCAGCACAGCGTTACAATCGTTCTGTGTGCAGGCGAAACTCGCCTTCCAAATTCCCAGCGTAACTATGTCCCGGCGCGCAGGCAAAGCTCGTCCTCCAAACTGCACAGCGTTACAATCGGTCTGGGTGCAGGCGGAACTCGCCCTCCAAATTAACCTTACAGCGTTATAATCGCTCCACGTGCATGCGAAACTCGCCCTCCAAATTCACTGCGTTACTATTTCCCTGCGCGCAGGCAAAGCTCGTCCTCCAACTGCACAGCATAACAATCGCACTGCATGCAGGCATAGCTCGCGCTCCAAATTCACAGCGTTGCTGCTTCCCTGCACGCAGTCACAGCTCGTCCTTCAACTGCCCAGTTACGATCGCCCTGAGTGCAGGCGAAACTCGCTCTCTAAATTCACAGCGTTAGTATTTCCAGGCACGCAGGCAAAGCTCGTCCTCCAAATGCACAGCGTTACAATCGCTCTGCGTACAGGCTAAACTCGCACTCCAAGTTCACAGCGTTACTATTTCCCTGCGCGCAGGCAAAGCTCGTCCTCCAACTGCAAAGCGTTACAATCGCCCTGCGTTCAGGCAAAAATCGCCTTCCGAGTTCACAGCGTTACTATTTTCCTGCGCGCAGGCAAAGCTCGTCCTCCAAACTGCACGGAGTTACAATCACCCTGCGTGCAGGCGAAGCTCGCCCTCCAAATTCACAGCGTTGCTACTTTTCTGCGCGCAGTCAAAGCTCGTCCTTCAACTGCGCAGTTACAATCGCCCTGAGTGCAGGCGAAACTCGCTCTCTAATTTCACAGCGTTTGTATTTCCAGGCACGCAGGCAAAGCTCGTCCTCCAACTGCACAGCGTTACAATCGCTCTGCGTACAGGCTAAACTCGCCCTTCAAGTTCACAGCGTTACTATTTCCCTGCGCACAGGCAAAACTCGTACTCCAACTGCACAGCGTAACAATCACCCTGCGTGCAGGCAAAACTCGCCCTCCAAGTTCACAGCGTTTCTATATACCGGTGCGCAGGCAAAGCTCGTCCTCCAAACTTCACGGAGTTACAATCGCCCTGCGTGCCGGCAAAACTCGCCCTTCAAGTTCACAGCGTTACTATTTCCCTGCGCGAATGGCTAAGCTCGTCCTCCAACTGCACAGCGTTACAATCACCCTGCGTGCAGGCAAAACTCCCCTCCAAGTTCACAGCGTTAGTATTTCCCTGCGCGCAGAAAAAGTTCGTATTCCAAGCTCAACAGCTTTACAATCGGTGTTTGTGCCGGCGAAACTCGCCCTCCAAATTCACAGCGTTAGCATATACCTGCGCGCAGAAAAAGTTCGTATTCCAAGCTGCACAGCGTTACAATCGGTCTGTGTGCAGGCGAAACTCGCCCTCCAAATTAACTGCACAGCGTTACTATCTCTGTATGTGCAGGCGATACTCGCTCTCCAACTTCACAGCGTTACTATTTCCCTGCGCGCAGGCAAAGCTCGTCCTCCAAAGTGAACAGAGTTACAATCGCCCTGCGTACAGGCAAAACTCGCCCACCAAATTCACAGCGTTATTATTTCCATGCGCGCAGGCAAAGCTCGTCCTCCAAGTGCACAGCGTTACAATCGCCCGGCATGCAGGCGAAGCTCGCCCTCCAAATTCACAGCTTTTCTACTTCCCTGCGCACAGTCACAGCACGTCCTTCAACTGCGCAGTTACAATTGCCCTGAGCGCAGGCGAAACTCCCTCTCTAAAAATTTACAGCGTTAGTATTTTCAGGCATGCAGGGAAAGCTCGTCCTCCAACTGCACGGCGTTACAATCGCTCTGCGTACAGGCTAAACTCGCCCTCCAAGTTCACAGCGTAACTATTTCCGTGCGCGTAGGCAAAGCTCGTCCTCCAATCTGCACAGCGTTACAATCAGTCTTTGTACAGGCTAAACTCGCCCTCCAAGTTCACAGCGTTACAATTTCCCGGCGCGCAGGCAAAGCTCGTCCTCCAATCAGCACAGCGTTACAATCGTTCTGTGTGCAGGCGAAACTCGCCTTCCAAATTCCCAGCGTAACTATGTCCCGGTGCGCAGGCAAAGCTCGTCCTCCAAATTGCACAGCGTTAAAATCGGTCTGTGTGCAGGCGGACCTCGCCCTCCAAATTAACCTTACAGCGTTACAATCACTCCACGTGCACGCGAAACTCGCCCTCCAAATTCACTGCGTTACTATTTCCCTGCGCGCAGGCAAAGCTCGTCCTCAATCTGCACAGCGTAACAATCGCACTGCATGCAGCAAAGCTCGCGCTCCAAATTCACAGCGTTGCTACTTCCCTGCACGCAGCCACAGCTCGTCCTTCAACTGCCCAGTTACGATCGCACTGAGTGCACGCGAAACTCGCTCTCTAAATTCACAGCGTTAGTATTTCCAGGTACGCAGGCAAAGCTCGTCCTCCAACTGCACAGCGTTACAATAGCTCTGCGTACAGGCTCAACTCGCACTCCAAGTTCACAGCGTTACTATTTCCCTGCGCGCAGGCAAAGCTCGTCCTCCAACAGCACAGCGTTACAATCACCCTGCGTGCAGGCGAAGCTCGCCGTCCAAATTCACAGCGTTGCTACTTTTCTCCGCGCAGTCAAAGCTCGTCCTTCAACTGCGCAGTTACAATCACCCTGCGTGCAGGCGAAACTCGCTCTCTAATTTCACAGCGTTTGTATTTCCAGGCACGGAGGCTGAGCTAGTCCTCCAACTGCACAGAGTTACAATCGCCCTGCGTACAGGCAAAACTCGCCCTCCAAATTCACAGCGTTATTATTTCCATGCGCGCAGGCAAAGCTCGTCCTCCAAGTGCACAGCGTTACAATCGCCCTGCATGCAGGCGAAGCTCGCCCTCCAATTTCACAGCGTTGCTACTTCCCTGCGCACAGTCACAGCACGTCCTTCAACTGCGCAGTTACAATTGCCCTGAGCGCAGGCGAAACTCGCTCTCTAATTTCACAGCGTTTGTATTCCCAGGCACGCAGGCAAAGCTCGTCCTCCAACTGCACAGCGTTACAATCGCTCTGCGTACAGGCTAAACTCGCCCTCCAAGTTCACAGCGTTACTATTTCTATGCGCACAGGCAAAACTCGTCCTCCAACTGCACAGCGTAACAATCGCCCTGCGTGCAGGCAAAACTCGCCCTCCAAGGTCACAGCGTTACTATATCCCGGCGCGCAGGCAAAGCTCGTCCTCCAAACTGCACGGAGTTACAATCGCCCTGCGTGCAGGCAAAACTTGCCCTCCAAGTTCACAGCGTTTCTATTTCCCTGCGCGAAGGGCAAAGCTCGTCCTCCAACTGCACAGCGTTACAATCGCCCTGCGTGCAGGCAAAACTCCCCTCCAAGTTCACAGCGTTACTATTTCTCTGCGCGCAGGCAAAGCTCGTCCTCCAATCAGCACAGCGTTACAATCGCCCTGCATGCAGGCAAAACTCGCCCTCCAAGTTCACAGCGTTATTATTTCCCTGCGCGCAGAAAAAGTTCGTATTCCAAGCTCAACAGCCTTATAATCGGTCTTTGTGCAGACGAAACTCGCCCTCCAAATTCACAGCGTTAGCATTTCCCTGCGCGCAGAAAAAGTTCGTATTCCAAGCAGCACAGCATTACAATCGGTCTGTGTGCAGGCGGAACTCGCCCTACAAAATAATCGCACAGCGTTACAATCGCTCTACGTGCAGGCAAAACTCGCCCTCCAAATTAACAGCGTTACTTTTTCCCTGCGCGCAGGCAAAGCTCGTCCTCCAAAGTGCAGAGCGTTACAATCGCCGTGCATGCAGGCGAAGCTCGCCCTCCAAAATCACAGCGTTGCTAGTTCCCTGCGCACAGTCACACCTCGTCCTTCAACTGCGCAGTTACAATTGCCCTGAGCGCATGCGAAACTCCCTCTCTAAATTTACAGCGTTAGTATTTTCTGGCACGCTGGGAAAGCTCGTCCTCCAACTGCACAGCGTTACAATCGCTCTGCGTACAGGCTAAACTCGCCCTCCAAGTTCACAGCTTTACTATTTCTCTGCGCCTAGGCAAAGCTCGTCTTCCAATCTGCACAGCGTTACAATCACTCTTTGTACAGGCTAAACTCGCCCTCCAAGTTCACAGCGTTACTATATCCCGGCGCGCAGGCAAAGCTCGTCCTCCAACTGCACAGCGTTACAATCGCTCTGCGTACAGGCTAAACTCGCCCTTTAAGTTCACAGCGTTACTATTTCCCGGCGCGCAGGCAAAGCTCGTCCTCCAATCAGCACAGCGTTACAATCGTTCTGTGTGCAGGCGAAACTCGCCTTCCAAATTC
Source organism: Amblyomma americanum (assembly GCF_052857255.1). Classification (NCBI taxonomy): domain Eukaryota; kingdom Metazoa; phylum Arthropoda; class Arachnida; order Ixodida; family Ixodidae; genus Amblyomma; species Amblyomma americanum. The sequence goes on from NC_135503.1 coordinate 148,400,924, forward strand.
CCAGCGTAACTATGTCCCGGCGCGCAGGCAAAGCTCGTCCTCCAAACTGCACAGCGTTACAATCGGTCTGGGTGCAGGCGGAACTCGCCCTCCAAATTAACCTTACAACGTTATAATCGCTCCACGTGCATGCGAAACTCGCCCTCCAAATTCACTGCGTTACTATTTCCCTGCGCGCAGGCAAAGCTCGTCTTCCAACTGCACAGCATAACAATCGCACTGCATGCAGGCAAAAATCGCCTTCCGAGTTCACAGCGTTACTATTTTCCTGCGCGCAGGCAAAGCTCGTCCTCCAAACTGCACGGAGTTACAATCACCCTGCGTGCAGGCGAAGCTCGCCCTCCAAATTCACAGCGTTGCTACTTTTCTGCGCGCAGTCAAAGCTCGTCCTTCAACTGCGCAGTTACAATCGCCCTGAGTGCAGGCGAAACTCGCTCTCTAATTTCACAGCGTTTGTATTTCCAGGCACGCAGGCAAAGCTCGTCGTCCAACTGCACAGCGTTACAATCGCTCTGCGTACAGGCTAAACTCGCCCTTCAAGTTCACAGCGTTACTATTTCCCTGCGCACAGGCAAAACTCGTACTCCAACTGCACAGCGTAACAATCACCCTGCGTGCAGGCAAAACTCGCCCTCCAAGTTCACAGCGTTTCTATATACCGGTGCACAGGCAAAGCTCGTCCTCCAAACTTCACGGAGTTACAATTGCCCTGCGTGCAGGCAAAACTCGCCCTTCAAGTTCACAGCGTTACTATTTCCCTGCGCGAATGGCTAATCTCGTCCTCCAACTGCACAGCGTTACAATCACCCTGCGTGCAGGCAAAACTCCCCTCCAAGTTCACAGCGTTACAATTTCCCTGCGCGCAAGCAAAGCTCGTCCTCCAAACTGCACGGAGCTACAATCGCCCTGCGTGCAGGCAAAACTCGCCCTCCAAGTTCACAGCGTCAGTATTTCCCTGCGCGCAGAAAAAGTTCGTATTCCAAGCTCAACAGCTTTACAATCGGTGTTTGTGCAGGCGAAACTCGCCCTCCAAATTCACAGCGTTAGCATTTCCCTGCGCGCAGAAAAAGTTCGTATTCCAAGCTGCACAGCGTTACAATCGGTCTGTGTGCAGGCGAAACTCGCCCTCCAAATTAACTGCACAGCGTTACAATCTCTGTATGTGCAGGCGATACTCGCTCTCCAACTTCACAGCGTTACTATTTCCCTGCGCGCAGGCAAAGCTCGTCCTCCAAAGTGAACAGAGTTACAATCGCCCTGCGTACAGGCAAAACTCACCCACCGAATTCACAGCGTTATTTCCATGCGCGCAGGCAAAGCTCGTCCTCCAAGTGCACAGCGTTACAATCGCCCTGCATGCATGCGAAGCTCGCCCTCCAAATTCACAGCGTTGCTACTTCCCTGCGCACAGTCACAGCACGTCCTTCAACTGCGCAGTTACAATTGCCCTGAGCGCAGGCGAAACTCCCTCTCTAAAAATTTACAGCGTTAGTATTTTCAGCCATGCAGGGAAAGCTCGTCCTCCAACTGCACGGCGTTACAATCGCTCTGCGTACAGGTAAACTCG